>NC_064643.1:333440703-333776328 GCF_023864345.2 Schistocerca serialis cubense | reverse complement strand
GAAATTGGACGATTTTAGAAGGCGAATGGTCTACATTCGTTTATTCGGAGAATTCTAGTAAACTGTAGCTCATCTATTAAGAAGACCGCATACATGATACTTGTGGGATCCATTCGTGCGTACTGTTGGTGTGTTTGGGATCCACACCAGGTTGGATTAAAGGAAACATCGAAGCAATTCAGAGGCGTGCTGGTTGATTTGTTAGCGGTATGTTCGATCAACACGAAATATTACCGATATTCTCCGTGAGGAGAAGCTCTTTCTACTCAAATGGCTCTGAGCACTATGGGACTCAACATCTGAGGTCATCAGCGCCCTAGCACTTAGAACAACTTAAACCTAAGTAACCTAAGGACATCACACACATCCATGCCCGAGGCAGAATTCGAACCTGCGACCGTAGCGGTCGCGCGGTTCCAGACTGTAGCGCCTAGAACCGCTCAGCCACACCGGCCGGCAAGCTCTTTCTGCGAAACACCTTTGAGAAAGGTTACAGAACTGACATTTGCGACGGACTACAGAACTATTCTACTGCCAACATATATCATGTATAAAGACCGCGAAGACAAGAGAATACAGAACTCGTACGCAAGCAGACAGACAGTCGTTTCTCCCTCGATTCATTTGCGAGTGGAACAGGTAAGCGGTTGACTTTCAGTGGCAGAAAGTACCCTCCGCCATGCACCGTGTGACGCCTTGCGGAGTATCTAGAGGTAGAAGTAAGTGAGGGTTTTTTTTTTTTTACCTTTTTGTAATTTTTCTTTGAAAAACGGTGTACATGTAATTAATGCTTGAGATTCAGTTAAACAACACAATTGCTAATGATGAATTCTCCTTTCAGTTTTCTATGTGCGTGTGCGCAAGTACGCTACGCCTCCAGCATTTTCGCAAGTCCCATTTAACGCTGTCTGGCTAGTGCCTATGTGCAGTTGTCTGAGCTCTGAAGCGGAAACGCTGCATCGGGCGCCGTGAACCTGCAAAGACTCGTACTATGCAAGTCTCCTAGAAAGTAGCACGGTGCTTCAACTCTCCTTCAGAGAAGCTTTTACTTCCTGACAACGTGTTGTCCGTGATTACCGCTTCTGTCGGTTAGCGAAATACGGCGTCGCCTGTGAACGAGGCGCGTAGCCAGTTTCGACTGAGCTCTGCCCGCGGAAGATGTTTTCAGGGTTTGCACTCTCCTCGCTCCTTCAATTTGCCACAATGCCCTTCCTCTCGCAAATCGCAATCGCAGACCCCATCTTCCCTGCAACAGCGTCAAGTCACAGCCAATTTCAGCGACGGAAAAATCTTCCCCTCAGCGAGTCACACAATTTGCGTTCTAACCAACCTAGTTTCGTGAGATGTCGCTGTGGAAGGAAGTGTTCTGCGCCAGTTGCGTGCTTCGTGTCACGGGCGGGAGAACCTTATCTCAAGCAGACACCATATGGAAGTGTCCATGGCCGTGTTGTCGAACGATTTATATAACTGGTTATTTTACTCAAATAGTTCCTCATTCCTGCTCGCGATATTTCACGGGCCCTGTTACACAAACCTTCCCCAGCCAGAAAAATCCAAACAGGTCACCCTGGACTTCAACTCCGATGGCTAATATCATAATATTCAATAAGTATATTGCGAGGCAATAAGAGAAGTTAAATAGTCTCTCGTCGTGGGAGTGATGTGTCATGGATAGGAAAAATCGGCATACAGAGGAGAACCTGACCTACCTAGTTCTGAATCTTCCATTAGCCATTGAAATGTATGTTATTGGAGATACTTCTTGACGTATTAATTTGTGTTCTAAACGGGGCAGTAACTCTTGATAGTTGGCTTTCGCAGGTCAGGCTCTTACCGTCAGAGCTATGCATACACAATTCAAACAAATTTTGCTGGATACGGCGCTTGGCAAGACCATTTCTTGTCAAAAGCAAGGGTGTTGCTTGGAGCTCAGAACTGGCATTGACGATAAAACGTCAAAATTGTTGCACGCAGAGAATACTCTAATGAAAAGACAAACTTCGTCCCAATTACTTAATTTGGTAAGTAAGAGACTGTACGAACTTCTGATCACTCCGCATTCCCTCCCACCCGTCGCTGTGTACGGGAAAAATTACCTCTTTACTATGAATAAATTTTTTTTTTTTTACAATTGTGAAAAAAACCTCTGTGCTTTACATATATTAAAACTTGATCATATTTTATTATTAATATTTGCCAGTCAAGAGAAGACGGAAGGAAGGAAGGAAGGAAGACTAAGTTTAACGTCCTGTCGTCGAGAGAGAAGATTTAAGAAATCTGATAATTTCCTACGTGGATTATGACGACTTTCCCCGAATACGCCGAAAGTCCCGACTGTTAATCGACCAGGCCTCTTCCAAAATTTGAAAATGTTTTTCAGACACCGCAACCAGTCACAAATTTGATGACTGACTTCAATTATTTGACGAGGCAACATGTTTCGAGACACAAAACATCTTCAGGCTGTAAATGCAACACAAATAAATTCAACGAAAGTACACCAGCTTGCGGAGAAAGACAAGGATAACCTGACATAAGGGCATATTCACTTCGTTTGTGGGTCTGCTGTTCATATAAAGAATTTTAATTAATGACTTGTGTTGTTCATATGAAATGGCTCTTTCTTGTGGTGGGTTCAGTTACATCCACTGCTAGCCGGCCGCGGTGGTCTAGCGGTTCTAGGCGCTCAGTCCGGAACCGCGCGACTGCTACGGTCGCAGGTTCGAATCCTGCCTCCGGCATGGATGTGTGTGATGTCCTTAGGTTAGTTAGGTTTAAGTAGTTCTAAGTTCTAGGGGACTGATGACCTCAGATGTTAAGTCCCATAGTGCTCAGAGCCATTTGAACCATTTTTGAACATCCACTGCTATGGCTCCTTGGATCTTGTTAACCACTGTAAATAAACTTGCAATGGACACTTCAAACATGACATCACAATTAACTCTGTGCATTAGAAATAAGATACGAGGTCAAAACAGAGCAAATTTTGATTAATCAGTCCATGCGTATCGCTGGTGTTATAGGCCACTGGCATATTGCTGACGCGTTTCTTATGTTCGTCGACGAATTACATTATAATAAGAGATACTGTGACTTCATGTTGAAAAAAATTGTGTAACTTTTTATAACCATTCTTAAAGAACATGTTGACTATTTCAGACCCGATTAAACTAACAAACCAGCTATAGCGAAGCATATGGACGAAACACGACACAGTGCTGCAATAGACGAAGATCTTAAAGTAGTGTATATTTTAACGGAGGGCTGGAAAATGAACATTATGAGAGAAAAGAAAATATTCATCCATGGCCGAAAGCAGAAAAACGAGAACCTAAACAACATTACAGATTTCAAGAGCTCACATAAACGACAGGACCCAGCGACGGAAGAACACGGTTTCTCTACCATTTATCAAAAAAGTAACGGATCAAATCGGCAAGATTTTAAGGAAATATAACGCTCGACCGATTTTCAGGCCAACTAAGAATGTGTGATGTCCTTAGGTTAGTTAGGTTTAAGTAGTTCGTTCCGTTAAGGATAAACGTCCCCCTCTGTCTGCAAGTGGTGTATACAAGATTCCGTGTACATGTGGTAGGGTATACATTGGAACTATAAAGAGAAGTATGAATACACGGTTGAAGGAACATGAAAGTCTTTGCCGAGTAGGGAAAACAGACAAGTCAGCGTTGCGGAACATGCTCTTCAGTCGGGTGATCACGTAGTGAAATTTTCGGAATCTTAAGTTTTTATGTACTATGACGAACTATTATCCACGGCTATATAGAGAAAACGTCGAAATATATAAACATGGGGATAATTTTAACAGACAAGAAGAAGCTACGAAACTCGGCGATATATGGGCAGTGGCGCCACAGACTCGATGAGAAGTTTTTATATTTGACGTACTATGATCAATAGTTATATTTTATCATTGACAAGGTTTATCTCTGCCATCATGTAAAATCCTGAACCACGCCCACTTTCCACGGTATTTAGGCCGTTCTTCCGACGTCTGACTCGTCAGTCGGAAAGACTCAGCACAACCAGGAGCACCTCAGAAGGTGTCCAACGTATCTTTGGACGAAACGTCAGGGATAGAAGAGTTCCATGGACCACGGCCATACAACCTGGAAGAATTCTCAGCAGCTGAAACATCCGGTCGTGAAAGCCTTCACCCTCATATTAGGTTATGATTCTCCTTCAGTGCAGTACGATCACAGGTCAAAACTGTAAGGAACAACTTTAATATCCATGCGTTCATTTGTTAAATGTTTTTGTGTTGCCATTCTAGCCTGAACATGAGACTTTAACCTGGAAACATGTTGCTTCATCGAATAATGTAAGTCAGTCCACAAATTTTGTGGCTAGCAGCGGTCTCTGAAAAAGAGTTTGATACCAAAGCACACTTAATAACCTCAGAGAAAGAATGGAGGGGTGTACCATTTTAAGGTATTACAGCTCTTACCATAATACATGACGTAACACAGTAACGGAAATTCGTGTTTACCTCTACGCCAAAAACACTTAACTCATCATTTCGCAAGACGTATGTGAGAGAAAGTAATGCGTTGCCTGATTTTTCCTGGATCTTATTCTCTCGGAATCTGAACTCTAAACTTATCCGTGTAACCCCGCTGACGATAAACTGGCATCGAAAACTAAAGTCAATTTTACGAAACCGCAAAAAAGGTAGTCGCATCATTAAATCAGTATTTACCATACACATACAAACTTAAACAGTAAATAAATAGGCCGGGCATTATAGACGTATTGTTATATACATGTACATACTCCACAAGAAACTGTATAGGGCGTGGCGGAGGAGATTTCCTACAAATATTAGAGACACTATGTTTTACTGCATTTCTCGTACTGAGCCAGAGAAAAATATCTGTATGCCCCTGTTAATATCTCTTTCTTATTCCCATGTCCTCTACGTGAAGTATTCGGACTAGACAGAACTGTCGCACAGCCCTCCTCGAACACTGTTCCTCTAAATTCGTCCAAGTGGCGAGAACAATTTAGCCTTTAGTCCAAAGTTTATCATTTGAGGTCCCAGAGGTTACATGCTACATTTTCGTGTGCGCTACATTGACCTTTTATGATCGCAGCAGCGTGTCTCTAATTTCATTCGAGATCTGCTGTAATGTCTAGTTGAATAGGACTCCGAATGTTGGAGCAGATCTTTAGAATTTGTCGCACTAGTATCTTGAATATGTTTCCTTTCCAGATGCACTGCACCTTCTCTATAATCCTACCAAGAAATTTTTGTAGTCAATTCTCCTTTCTTTTCACTGATTCAACTTCTTCTTTCCACTCCACGTTGGTTCTTAGAATTAGATATCGATTGCGGTAGAGATCGAAAACATCTCACGCTCAAATCAATTTCAGCAATAGATGCCACTGCAGATGCAAAACCTCCGCTAACAATACCGTCGAGCAATTGTCCGCATTTCGCCATCTCACCTAGAACTCAAGTGGTTGGTGCTGAATCATGTTTGATGGTGATAGGACTTAGTTGCGCTAGAAACGGTGTAACAAAAGTCTTCACTTTTTCTCCGCAGAGCCACTGTCAGCCTTTCCAGGAGTTGTCGTTGTTTATATTACCGTCTTCACATTTCTCGGCACAACATTCACACAGCAAAATATCTGTTTTCGACTTGTACGGTTAGAAAATGCCATGCGTTTTTCCACCTTCTCAAAATAAATTACTTTCTGTCCATTCTGGAAACAGGTTTTACATTGTGTGATCCTTGAAATTTTCCCAACTTGGAGAGTACTACATGAAGTTTAGGGATTGCAGTCGGATGACGTCGACTTCTCGCTATGATGCTTATGCTAACAACCATTCAGGCATCTTCAGGTGTGTGTTTAGCGCTGGAGATTGCTTGTTCATCGCTAACTTTATACGAAAAATTGAAGCGGAGACGGATGCGTAATGGTTAATGGTTGATAATACACTTGCGCTCTCTGCTGGAATGTAGGCTTGTGAAGAAAACAGAATACCTTGCCAGTGCGGCAAAGCCTACCGTGGTCAAACATTGCGCACAGTGCGTGAAAGGTGTGTTGAACAGAACATTTACTGGATTATTCTGCCACGGAAATCTAGACATCGACGAAATCCTTCTGGGATGCAATTATTAAGATCTTATTAATCGTGATGGATGTCTTTAATATATACAGAAAGGAAACAATTTATGATTAGTTATATGTCTAGTGACAACAAGTTTTATTATTTTACCATCTGAATTTTAACTCCGCAAGCCAGCATTCGAACAGAGAGCGCGCGTGTAGTATCACCATTACGCACGTGCCTGCGCGCCACAGACGGAGCAATATTCGAAGAGTGGTACACCTGCCTAATGCAAGACGACGTGGCATGGACTCAACTAATGTCTGAAGTAGTGCTGGAGGGAACTGACACCGTGGATCCTGCAGGGCTGTTCATAAATCCTCAAGAGTACGAACCGTGGCGATCTCTTCTGAACAAAATGTTGCAAGGCATCCCAGATAGGCTCAATAATGTTCATATTTGGCGCGTTTGGTGGCCAGCGGAAGTGTTTAAACTCAGAAGAGTGTTCCTGGAGCCATTCTGTAGCAATTCTGGACGTGCGGGGTGTCGCACTGTCCTGCTGGAATTGCCCAAGTCCGCCGGAATGCGCACTGAACACGAATGGATGCAGGTGACCAGACAGGATGCTTACGCACTTCTCAGCTGTCAAAGTCGTATCTAGACGTATCAGGGGGTCCCATATCACTCCACTGCACATGCACAACACCGTCAACAGAGCCTCCACAAGCTTCAACAGTCCACTGCCAACATGTAGTGTCCATGGACTCCTCAGGTTGTCTCCATAGCCGTACACGTCCATCCGCTCGATGCAATTTGAAATGAGACTCGCCCGACCAGGCAACATGTCTCCAGTCATCAATGTTGGTGTTGACGGGCCCAGGCGAGGCGTAAAGCTTTGCGTCGTGCAGTCATCAAGGATACACGAGTGGGCCTTCGGCTCCGAAAGCCTATGTCGATGATGTTTCGTTGAATGGTTCGCACGCTGACACTTGTTGTTGATGATCCAGCATTGAAATCTGCAGCAATTTGCGGAAGGGTTGCACTACTGTCACGTTGAACGATTCTCTTTAGTCGTCGTTGGTCCCGTTCTTGCAGGATCTTTTTTTCCGGCCGCAGCGCTGTCGGGAGATTCGATGTTTTATCGGCTTCCTGATATTGACGGTACACTCGTGAAATGGTCGTACGCAAAAATTCCCACTTCATCGCTGCCTCGGAGATGCTGTGCCCCATCGCTTGTGCGCCGACTACACCACCATGTTCGCCCACTTAAATGTTGATAACCTGTCATTTTAGCCACATATCTTACAACGGCGTCAGACACCTTTCGTCTTATACATACAGGCGTTGCCGACCGCCGCGCCGTGTCCTTCCTGTTGACATATTTCTGTATATGAATACGCATGCCTATACCAGTTTCCTTGGCTGTTCAGTGTAGCAATCTCCATTGAACTTCCACTGTCGGAAGGTGGTATGGGACTTCCATTGCCGCCGTCACACTTTCAACGTGCAACCCAATGATGATGTCACTGGATTGGCATCACTGTAGGATAGAACAAATTTACCTTTACACCAAGACAGTAAGATCGAGATCCACCGGTGACGCTGTACCTCAACCAATCACAAAAAAAAAGCAATCTCCAGTGCTAAAAGTTCACCTGGAGACGGCTGAATGGTTGTCTGCCGAAACATCCTGGCAAGAAGTCGACGTCATCCGGCTGCAATCTCGAAACCTCATGAAATAGTTTATATATATATATATATATATATGTATTTTTTTTTTTTTTTTTTTTTGACAGGATTCATTGTATCAATGCTTGTCCATTTGTCAAAGGCTTACTACATTTTATGAATTTAAAACTAAGGCAACTGGTACGTTTTAGGAAGTTATTCTTAACACGGCCAAATTTTTTAATACTTCTAAATTTCGATTATTACAATTTTGGTGTTTCTCGTTGTATTCTGCTGCATCTCCACGAGCTCCATTGAGTATCAGAACTAACGACACCATGGTTTTCCGTTGCTTGCAACACTCACCCTCCCCGCGACCTCACAGGGGATGCTGCATCAATAAAGCCGAAGTTTCTAATGAAAATCATCTTATTTTACAGTTCTCCTAAAACGGAAAAAAAACAAAATTATACTTCTGACGAAATTCTGTTTGGTTTTTGTTTTCATATTGGGAAATTTCACAGAATTGTACGCATATAAAGGTACGTATTTTCTGTCACTCCAGATCGCAATGTAAATTCGCCTCACATCAGGAATGCCAAATTACAACGAACACTGAAGAAAAAAAATAGAGCGCAAAACAGTCAGAGAGTGGAAGTTCGTCATTTGCGCGTGCATATGCCACAGGCTGCCAGATGAGACTGACAGCGTGAAGGACGCTGGTTTATGGTTTTTTGATGCTAATTTCACAGCGTGCTTCATCGGCCGTGTACTGCATTACTGTCTGCGTCAGCCGCAGTAAAAGCCCACCGACTGAGCGTGTGTAACTGGCAACGAGTGCGCGGAAATCTGCCGGTTCCCAACGTCGTCCCCGTTCCAGGGACATTACGTCTGCCAAGAAAGAAAGAGGGCTAAGGAGATTAATGTACTGTCAGTGTAATTGTCATCATTCCGAGCTTGGACTCAGTGTTTAAGCATGAGGAATGAATCTGGCCGTGGCCTTGTTTAACCGGCCAGCTGACATTCACTCCTAGTGACGAAAAAAAGCATGTAAAACCTAAACATGGATGATCGAGCGGGAATCTGAATACCAGTGGTTCCAGATGCCAGGCGAACATTTTAATAGAGACGCCACCACGCCCGACATCTTAATTTTATGATCACTTTCTGCAGATAACATTCATTCCAGATGCAGTGGAAACGAGCATCACCTCAACTGCAATTTCAATGAAACGCGTCAACATGTAGGTTCCTTTCGTCACGGATTTAGTTCATTTTGGTGTGTAAGGTATTCGACGATTGAGCAAACGCAGACTGCGACACTCTTGTTTAAACACAGATTTTTTCAGTTATTTTAACGAGCACTGATATTCTTCCAAGGAACACTGTACATAGTTCGTAACAGTGAAAAAGGATACATTTTTTTCTGGACAGAACAACGAAGGTTACTGAAGGTGAAAGATAATGGATTTGGAATTTCAATTCAGCTCTGTTGCGCTCGCTCTCTCTCTCTCTCTCTCTCTCTCTCTCTCTCTCTCTCACACACACACACACACACACACACACACACACACACAAGAGCGCGCGCGTGTACGAGCTGGTCAGTGTAGGTATATAAATACGTATGCCTGATACGGGTACGTCTAACCTGCCCTCCTTCCACGACGTTTAATAGCTTGCTTGCTTTTTTTACTTCCAGTTATAAACTTTGTTTGCAGTGGAGATCGAATACTACTTTCGAATAAAATTTCGTGTACTTGCTGTTAGAACAGCGGATAAAATATTAAATTAGTATATCCCGCGTATTCTAGGTGAAAGAGCGACGGTAATTAATTCCGCATTAGAACTATGCCTGATACTTATTTTGTACGCTTAATAGTCTCGCGCACAACTCATTTGCACAATGCACATATTTTGCGTTCCCAGTAGCGTGTGTTTCTGTCATCACTGGAGATGGACGTAAGATCTTGATTATTGAGCATTAGATTATCTGACCCACTTGAAGTGTAAAAGTTTTAGCAGGGTATTACTGTGTGTCATGCTGCCTATTTTGTGCAGTATTATGCCGTCTTTGAAAACAGTTGCAAAACTGCGATGCAATGCTACACAAAATATGCTGGTGTACAAAGGTTAAAGACGTAAGTAACTTTCGTATGATACTAGTATGTGACTACCATATAACATAGCTCGACGAGAGTTGGACCATACATAGGAAGAACTGCTTCAGTATGGTACAGAAGGTAACTGAATGAAATAGTAATGTGCCGAAAAGAAATGACACTTTTATTCAAATGGCTCCAAGCACTATAGGACTTAACATCTGAGGTCAACGGTCCTCTAGACTTAGAACTACTTAAACCTAACTAACCTAAGGACATCACACACATCCATGGCCGAGGCAGCATTCGAACCTGCCATCGCAGCAGCAGCGCGGTTCCGGACTGAAGCGCCTAGAACCGCTCGGCCACCACGGCCGGCTAGAAATGACACTTTTATTGACTAAAGTCTTCCCCGTTTATGACGGTCCCTGGTCTTTACATAGTTCTAAAAGTGTGTGTGACCACCACGGATGGCGATGTATGCAGTGCAACGTGCTGCTATACTGGTCATAAGGCTGCTGGTACGCAATAGTTGTGGTAGGGCGTTTCATCTCTCCACCAGCGTGGTGTCCGCCCCCGGTAGCTGAGTGGTGAGCGCGACAGAATGTCAATCCTAAGGGCCCGGGTTCGATTCCCGGCTGGGTCGGAGATTTTCTCCGCTCAAGGACTGAGTGTTGTGTTGTCCTAATCATCATCATTCCATCCCATCGACGCGCAAGTCGCCGAAGTGGCGTCAAATCGAAAGACTTGCACCCGGCGAACGGTCTACCCGACGGGAGGCCCTCGTCACATGACCAGCGTGGTGGCAACTGCTGGGTGGCCGTGCTGGATTGACGTGCCGTAATAAGTTTCCCCAACGCATCGTACGCGTTCTCTATGGGATTTAAAGGCGCATACACACTAGGCCAACGAACAACAGCCAATGGATTCGGCATTGGCCTATGGCCTCATTCTCACCAAACCAAGGGGCTGGGTCCACGGGATTCGGCCACGTGCAATCAAAGTTGGCTCTGGCGACTTGTCAACGTTGCTCTAATTTTGTTATTGTTTTATCTGCAATTTTACCGGCTGACATTAAGGGCGTCATCGCAAGAGCAGGTCTTATGTTACAGTAAGAAGCTGATCGTCAGAAAAAGGAGAAGGAGAAGAAGGAGGAGGAGGAGGAGGAGGAAGAGGAGGAGAAGAAGAAGCGACGCTGGTGGACTTTTAAAAATAATTTAAAAAAAATAGGGAACATCATGGGAGCGGGTGGGGTGGGGGTGGGTGGGGGGTGGAAATTAGTGTTTGACCTTAAAAAGCTGAATTGTCATACGGGCTATTTCATAATTTTTCCGAATAAAAGCTACAAATGTCAATACAGGTTTCGTTTTGTTCTCCACAACGTGCGCAGTACTACTAGCGGCTCACCCATTCCCCTCCAACCGCCTAATCTTTTCAATTTGCTTTTGTAATAGCAGTCCGTAGTGTCCCATAAACATTCACGCTCACGATTTGCTCCATTAGCTTCCATGCTGTCTCCGTATGCCTCTCAACAGTCCAGTATTTTTAAATACAATAAGTGCACAGCCGTTCAACAGACACAGCAAATCGCTGATGAACCAACGAACATTCTATCCGGCGTCCGAGGGGTCCCAAGGCCAATCTGCCGCCAACGCTTTATGTTACCACTGGCAATACGAACCACAACCAAAGCAAACCGCTTCGTTGGTTCCTATTAGCCGCCCGTACACACTAAGCAAATCTCTGCCAACGAAGCGGTTGGTTGTCGTTCGTTAGCCTTCGTCGGCACAATGTGTGCACTCCTCAAGTTGAGGGAACGAGCAGGCCAGTCCATCGGCGAATATCCTCTCGTTAAAAGAGCTGCTACACCTGCGCTGTCCAGAGCGGCTGCTCTCACGCGGTAAGAGCACGCGACCTCACCGCTCCTTGGCCCAGTCCCTATGCTCTCGGCACCATCGAAGAGATTGCCGTCGACGTGCGTGTGTCAACGGAACACAACATACTGGTCGTCGGACAGAGAGGGAGCACCCTCAAGCAGTCGCCGTGCCACTGTGGAGCGAGAGATTGCATGGCTTGCAGATCGTGCTGAACTGCGACCGCTGTTTGACATGGGTCGCACAATGTGGCGGTCACCTGCTGCTGTAGTTGACCACGCTCGACCACCTCCTCCGTGCAAGAGTGCCTGTCATTCAGAACGCAGCCCAGCCGCGTAAAACAATGCTGGGAGCAATACCCAAACTCCTGGCCTACACTCGTCACACTTCGTCCCGTTTCCAGTTTCCCGCTGGTTCTTCCCCGTATGAAGTCATCCAAATGTTGTACGAGACCGTGTTTTAATGAAGACCACCACCACAGTGCATCGTAACAGCTTGCCGATTGACACTTATAACACCCCCATATCGATAGAGCAGCGATGAGATGAATTCAAGAATCTCTGATTAGTCTCTGTGATGTATTTTGTTTAAATAAAGGAATGATTGTTTTACGTGTCCCTCGCTGGTGCAGAGAAGACGATTCTATTTTACCTCTAGTTACGACTAGACGCATTTTCCATTACAGATGCGATAACCATTTTGTAACGTGTAATGTTTACGTAAATATCGTACAACATATTTTCGTTAATTCACTCAGTCGTTCAAATAATTCAATTAACATTAATCACCACTTTATTAAATAATTATCCATTTTTCTTATTACAGCTTTATATTGTCGCCGGCCGAAGTGGCCGTGCGGTTAAAGGCGCTGCAGCCTGGAACCGCAAGACCGCTACGGTCGCAGGTTCGAATCCTGCCTCGGGCATGGATGTTTGTGATGTCCTTAGGTTAGTTAGGTTTAACTAGTTCTAAGTTCTAGGGGACTAATGACCTCAGCAGTTGAGTCCCATAGTGCTCAGAGCCATTTGAACCATTTGAACTTTATATTGTCTGTGGGACTGTCGCCATATGCTCATTTCAAAGAGACGCAATTGGCCACCAGAAATTGGCAATGCTGCTAGCGCAAATTGCACGGCCAAAATAACTAAGAACTTCGCCTTCTCGAACGCTTAGTTCGAGCATTTCAAAGTCCGATGCCTTCAAATTATTCTTAGCACGGTCACGGAATATCTTTGTTAAACAGGCAGTGGCACAACTACTAATAGGTCTTCCAGCTAGCCCCGCGCACTTACGCACCGAGCGAGGTGGCGCAGTGGTTAAGCACGCTGGACTCATTCGGGAGTACGACGGTTCAAACTCGTCTCCGGCCATCCCGATTTAAGTTTTCCGTGATTTCCCTAAATCGCTTCAGAAAAATGCCGGGATGCTTCCTTTGAAAGGGCACTGCCGATTTCCTCCCCCATCCTTCCCTACTCCGAGCTTGTGCCTCGTCTCTAATGACCATGTTGTCGACGGGGCCCGGCCGGAGTGGCCGTGCGGTTCTAGGCGCTACAGTCTGGATCCGAGCGACCGCTATGGTCGCAGGTTCGAATCCTGCCTCCGGCATAGATGTGTGTGATGTCCTTAGGTTAGTTAGGTTTAATTAGTTTTAAGTTCTAGGCGACTGATGACCTCAGAAGATAAGTCGCATAGTGCTCAGAGCCATTTTTTTGTCGACGGGGCATTAGATACCAATCTCCTCCTCCTCCTTCTCACGCACTTACGCCGTTGCGTAAGTGTGCTGCTCCTTTATAACTGATCCTCCCATATGAACTAAATTTCATTGCAGTCACATTCCGAAATTCAACATGCAACCAATAAACCTTTCACAGGATCGGTGGATAAAATCATTGCCCTTCCTCATATCATCTCTCATTAGTAAAAGAACACATGTAAACTGAGGTAATACACGAGGGAAGAATAAACAATTATACAAACACCGTCTTTTCCCGTTCCTTCAACTGTCTCGTGTTGCGTGGCAGGCCCCTTTTCGTGCTATAGTCAGATGACTTCACGGCACGTGACGTCCACCTTTTTTGCAAGCGACTACGAGACCTCTGGCAACACTTTCCTCACTTTTACCGAATTAGAGTTTATCTTCCCGCCGACAACAAGGTCATTAAAGACGCAGCCTAAGACCGGATTAGGGAAAAAAATCGGTAGCCGTCTTTTCAAGGAAACTATTCCAGCACTTGTCTTGTCGTACGTAGCACGGAGAAGAGTCATTTACGGTTTTCCGATACCCGATTAGAGTTTTTGCCGCCCCAGAACGCAGAAAAAGGAACGTATTGTATGTATGAGTGTGGGTAAATTTCTACGTGTCTAGGCAATAATCGCTGTGTGAGCAGTATTTCACGGCGCTTGCAAAACCTGCAGCATAATCGCTGGGTTAGCAGTATTTCACTGCGCTGATAAAACCAGCTGCAGCGGCAATAGATTTTTGCTTGTCCGCTGCTTTCGTAGCTACAAGCGACGGGGCGCTTCACCGTAAAACTGGCAAAAGCTAGTGAGAGGTGACGCCCGCGCTTCGTCACAAAACGACTACGGGTTGTAAACGATAACTATTTTACATCGTATAAGGGGAGTTCAAGTGAAAAGCGAACACCCACCACAACGGTATCAAGGAATGTTTCCATTCAAAAGTAATCACTACACGCGTTAAGACATTTATGCCACTGAGAGAAGAGACGATCAGTTCCTGTTTCGTAGTACGCGGTCGACAGCTGACGGATCCAGACCCGCACGACTGAGACCGACGTCCAGTCACGTCTTTCTTCAGGTCGCCGTAGATATAAACATGACACGGTGAAAGATTCGGGCGGTACGGAAGATGTTGCAGTGTCTGCCAACCAAATCGCTGAAGGGTAGCTTTGGTCCGAATGGCAGTGCGGGGTGGCAGTTATCGTGCAACAGGATGATTCCGTCAGACAAACCGAGGGCAAGTGGCATAGTAAACATTGGAAACATACTAAATCTCTCACGTCACACAAATCTAAAATCTTCACTTCGGTTCTGGTAAGGTCATGATCACTTTCTCCTCTGACTGCTGGGGCCCTCTGCTCATAGAGATCCTCGAGCGTGGACCTGCAGCCAATGTGCAGCGCTGTGAAGACACTCTGCAGAAACTGCGACGCGCCATAAAGTCAAAATGCCCAGGAATGCTGTCTACCAGAATCGTACTGTTTCATGATAACGCCGGCCCCCACACTGCCTGTCGGACCAAGGTTACGCTACAAAGATTTGGTTGGGAAACACTGTAACATCCTACGTACAGCCCACATCTTTCACCGTGTGATTTGGCGACCTGAAGAAAGACATTGGAATAAATGTCTCAACGCGTGTGGTGATTATTTTTGAGTGGAACCATCCCATGGACCCTTCCTTAGCCGGCCGGTGTGGCCGTGCGGTTAAAGGCGCTTCAGTCTGGAACAGCGTGACCGCTGCGGTCGCAGGTTCGAATCCTGCCTCGGGCATGGATGTGTGTGATGTCCTTAGGTTAGTAAGGTTTAATTAGTTCTAAGTTCTAGGCGACTGATGACCTCAGAAGTTAAGTCGCATAGTGCTCAGAGCCATTTGAACAATTTTTTGACCCTTCCTGGCTGGTGTTCGGTTTTCATTTAGCTACCGCTGATAGGTAGGGTAGAGAAAGTCGAGACGAAGAATTTGGTACCAGACACTTGCGGTCTACCAAGCTGCGAAACAGCCTGAAATTGGCCTACAGAAGCCATCTGAGACGCAGTGCATGGGCGCCACGCGAGTTTCTGAATATCCTCTCGTCATCTTACGCTAGCAGTTGATCAGATTTTTGAAACTTGTTATTGTTATTTCGTTGATATTCGTAATTTAAACTTTCTCTTGAGGGTAATGGAAGAAAATAGATTTTTATAAATGTCGAGCAAACATTAATTACGTTCACAATTCGATCTAAAATTAACCCCTACAAGCACAATAGTCTCGTAGTAAGAAGTCCAGAGAAACAAAGCGATCCAATTATTAATTTTAGGCAGTTAAAATTCATAAAATTTTGACGTAAATTTACACAAACGTGAATTTCACAATGTGTAAGTGGAAGAACAGTGTGTGTTCAATATTCAAGGAGATTTTATCGAGGAAAAGAAATGAGTTTCAAATGGTTAGGAGCGGCTAGGTCGGTTGAGTAAGAGGGAGAGTCGATACCAAAATCTCACGCAGCGCGCGTGCGCTTTCGCTTAGTTGGCCATTTTGAGGCTGTTTCCCGGCTTAATAGATCACTAGTTTCCCACATCGAAGTGTCTGTCTTGACTTCCTTTACATCACTGTCATGCGCTGTACACAGTTACCGTTTACAACCCGTACACCCTTCCGCCTTTGTCTCCTTTGAGAAATGCTGCGACCTATCAGAAAATATTAGATTGGTGCATAGTCTCGTAGCGTTTCTCTGTTGAATGTTGGTATTCTAGTTGCTGTGGGTTTATTTACCGATTGTCTCTTTTTTTTATTACTTGTTATCTGACTTTACATATTGTCATTCGGAGATAGTTAGCAGAACTGTGGACGCTAGGAAATGGAGTGCCAAGCAGGGAAATCTGAGCATTTCCGACATATTCTTTCGTTTGAGTTCAGCATAGGACTAAACAGCAGCTGAGGCAGCCACATACATTTGCGTCGTGTATCGGGTAATGCCACTGGACAGGGCACGACAGGAAAATGGATTTGCCTTTTTAAGGAGGATCGTTTTGACATTTAGTGACTCCACGTTCATGAAGACCTTCGCGGTTTGATGCAGATCATTTAAATGCATTAATCCATAACGACCGACGTCGGTGTGCTTGAGAATTGGCATACGTGATTAACTGTGAACATTCCACCATCGTGCGACATTTGCATGCAATGTGGAAGAATCAAAAATCAGGTATATGGGTACCATACGTCTAAGCCAAAATCACAAAAATCAGTGGGTGGCCACATGTGCATGTCTGTTCGCTCGTCAAAAACTGACTCGTGAACAATACCGACCATTCCCATCCTGTATCATTATTGGTGACGAGAAATGGTGCCTTTACGCTAACATAAGTAAAAGAAAGTAGTGGTTGGGCCCAAACAAACAAATAACTCCCCGAAAAAGACCGCGCATCCACAAAAGATCGTGTTATGCATGTGATGGAACAGTGACGTTGTGGTGTGCTACGAATTGCTTCCCCCAGATGTAACCATCACAGCCCACATTTATTGTCAATACACGATACGTCTTGCAGACGCAATCCAAGATCCAGGGAAACTACGTGAAGTAATGCTACTCCACGATAACGTCCGGTCAACATTCTGCTAGACTGACAAACACTACGCAACGGATGAAAATGCGCTCCGACCATGGCTCAACGAGTTGTCCGTCTTGGTGTGGGAATTAAAGTCCAAGGAGAAGAAATACACTCCTGGAAATTGAAATAAGAACACCGTGAATTCATTGTCCCAGGAAGGGGAAACTTTATTGACACATTCCTGGGGTCAGATACATCACATGATCACACTGACAGAACCACAGGCACATAGACACAGGCAACAGAGCATGCACAATGTCGGCACTAGTACAGTGTATATCCACCTTTCGCAGCAATGCAGGCTGCTATTCTCCCATGGAGACGATCGTAGAGATGCTGGATGTAGTCCTGTGGAACGGCTTGCCATGCCATTTCCACCTGGCACCTCAGTTGCACCAGCGTTCGTGCTGGACGTGCAGACCGCGTGAAACGACGCTTCATCCAGTCCCAAACATGCTCAATGGGGGACAGATCCGGAGATCTTGCTGGCCAGGGTAGTTGACTTACACCTTCTAGAGCACGTTGGGTGGCACGGGATACATGCGGACGTGCATTGTCCTGTTGGAACAGCAAGTTCCCTTGCCGGTCTAGGAATGGTAGAACGATGGGTTCGATGACGGTTTGGATGTACAGTGCACTATTCAGTGTCCCCTCGACGATCACCAGTGGTGTACAGCCAGTGTAGGAGATCGCTCCCCACACCATGATGCCGGGTGTTGGCCCTGTGTGCCTCGGTCGTATGCAGTCCTGATTGTGGCGCTCACCTGCACGGCGCCAAACACGCATACGACCATCATTGGCACCAAAGCAGAAGCGACTCTCATCGCTGAAGACGACACGTCTCCATTCGTCCCTCCATTCACGCCTGTCGCGACACCACTGGAGGCGGGCTGCACGATGTTGGGGCGTGAGCGGAAGACGGCCTAACGGTGTGCGGGACCGTAGCCCAGCTTCATGGAGACGGTTGCGAATGGTCCTCGCAGATACCCCAGGAGCAACAGTGTCCCTAATTTGCTGGGAAGTGGCGGTGCGGTCCCCTACGGCACTGCGTAGGATCCTACGGTCTTGGCGTGCATCCGTGCGTCGCTGCGGTCCGGTCCCAGGTCGACGGGCACGTGCACCTTCCGCCGACCACTGGCGACAACATCGATGTACTGTGGAGACCTCACGCCCCACGTGTTGAGCAATTCGGCGGTACGTCCACCAGGCCTCCCGCATGCTCACTATACGCCCTCGCTCAAAGTCCGTCAACTGCACATACGGTTCACGTCCACGCTGTCGCAGCATGCTACCAGTGTTAAAGACTGCGATGGAGCTCCGTATGCCACGGCAAACTGGCTGGCACTGACGGCGGCGGTGCACAAATGCTGCGCAGCTAGCGCCATTCGACGGCCAACACCGCGGTTCCTGGTGTGTCCGCTGTGCCGTGCGTGTGATCATTGCTTGTACACCCCTCTCGCAGTGTCCGGAGCAAGTATGGTGGGTCTGACACACCGGTGTCAATGTGTTCTTTTTTCCATTTCCAGGAGTGTAAAAACTCTGAGATTTGCCTATGACATCGTAATTCTGTCGGAGAGAGTTGAGTAGTTGAACGGAATGGACAGTGTCTTGAGAGGACGATGTAAGATGAACATCAAGAAAAGCGAAACAAGGATAATGAAATGTAGTCTGATTAAATCAAGTGATGACGAGGGAATTAGATTAGGAAATTAGATATTTAAAGTAGCAGATGAGTTTTGCTATTTGGTCAGCAAAATAACTGATGATGGTCGAATCAGAGAGAATATAAAATGTAGACTGGCAATGGAAAGGAAAGCGTTTCTGAAAAAGAGAAATTTGTTAACATCGAGTATAGATTTAAGTGTCTGGATGTCTTTTCTGAAAGTATTTGTAGGGTGTGTGGTCATGTACGGAAGTGAAACGTGGACGATAAGTAGTTTGGACAAGAAGAGAATGGATGCTTTTGAAATGTGGTGCTACAGAAGAATGCTGAAGATTAGATGGGTAGATCGCGTAAGTAATAAGAAGGTACTGAACAGAATTGGGGAGAAAAGAAATTTGTGACACAACCTAACTAGAAAGAAGGGATCGGTTTGTAGAACACATCCTGGGATATCAAGGGGTCATAAATTTAGTACTGGAGGAAAGCGTGGGGGGGGGGGGGGGGGGGGGAAGGGGGTAAAAATCGTAGAGGAAGACCAAGAGATGAACAGAGTACGCAGATTCTGAAAGGTGTAGGTTGCAGTAGTTACTCAGAGATGAAGAGGCTTGCAAAGGATAGAGTAGCATGAACAGCTGTATCAAACCAGTCTTCGGACTGAAGAAAACAACAGCATGATGAAACACCAACTTTGGAGTTGCTGAGCCATTTCAATGGCACACTGATGCACCTGTTATCTGTACAGCAGCAGAACTGTCCAGAAGGTGTACTCTCTTCTGACAATACGCCACTCTTGTTGCGAAATGCTCTTAGCGTGGAATGACGATATTAACTTACTCTCTGAAGTCGCTACTTATTTTCTACAATTAATGACAGAGAGTTTATCTTTTTGTGACTCACTGAATTTAACAATATTGTTCTGTGTTACGTTTGTCATAATTTACTGTTTTTACAACTATTTATTATTTATTTACTCATTCGGCATTCACTAAGGCAATCATCACGTTAAATGCTTAGCGCAATGTATCAACTAAAATACTCTTATAGCTCCGTGCTCAACAACAATATCCTTTGTAAAGCTCTTATAATTCTATATTATATTGTAGTAACCTTCTTTAGCCACTCCATGGCCGACTCAAGAGTCTGCGTATCGCCTTTAGCTCACCCACCTAGTCATGCACTTCAGACACAAGTAAATGGTCCATTGGTTCGATTTCACAGCACTCACATTCACGACTAGCCGACAGGCCCCATTAATTCACCAGTTGCATGTACACTCCTGGAAATGGAAAAAAGAACACATTGACACCGGTGTGTCAGACCCACCATACTTGCTCCGGACACTGCGAGAGGGGTGTACAAGCAATGATCACACGCACGGCACAGCGGACACACCAGGAACCGCGGTGTTGGCCGTCGAATGGCGCTAGCTGCGCAGCATTTGTGCACCGCCGCCGTCAGTGTCAGCCAGTTTGCCGTGGCATACGGAGCTCCATCGCAGTCTTTAACACTGGTAGCATGCCGCGACAGCGTGGACGTGAACCGTATGTGCAGTTGACGGACTTTGAGCGAGGGCGTATAGTGAGCATGCGGGAGGCCGGGTGGACGTACCGCCGAATTGCTCAACACGTGGGGCGTGAGGTCTCCACAGTACATCGATGTTGTCGCCAGTGGTCGGCGGAAGGTGCACGTGCCCGTCGACCTGGGACCGGACCGCAGCGACGCACGGATGCACGCCAAGACCGTAGGATCCTACGCAGTGCCGTAGGGGACCGCACCGCCACTTCCCAGCAAATTAGGGACACTGTTGCTCCTGGGGTATCGGCGAGGACCATTCGCAACCGTCTCCATGAAGCTGGGCTACGGTCCCGCACACCGTTAGGCCGTCTTCCGCTCACGCCCCAACATCGTGCAGCCCGCCTCCAGTGGTGTCGCGACAGGCGTGAGTGGAGGGACGAATGGAGACGTGTCGTCTTCAGCGATGAGAGTCGCTTCTGCCTTGGTGCCAATGATGGTCGTATGCGTGTTTGGCGCCGTGCAGGTGAGCGCCACAATCAGGACTGCATACGACCGAGGCACACAGGGCCAACACCCGGCATCATGGTGTGGGGAGCGATCTCCTACACTGGCCGTACACCACTGGTGATCGTCGAGGGGACACTGAATAGTGCACGGTACATCCAAACCGTCATCGAACCCATCGTTCTACCATTCCTAGACCGGCAAGGGAACTTGCTGTTCCAACAGGACAATGCACGTCCGCATGTATCCCGTGCCACCCAACGTGCTCTAGAAGGTGTAAGTCAACTACCCTGGCCAGCAAGATCTCCGGATCTGTCCCCCATTGAGCATGTTTGGGACTGGATGAAGCGTCGTCTCACGCGGTCTGCACGTCCAGCACGAACGCTGGTCCAACTGAGGCGCCAGGTGGAAATGGCATGGCAAGCCGTTCCACAGGACTACATCCAGCATCTCTACGATCGTCTCCATGGGGGAATAGCAGCCTGCATTGCTGCGAAAGGTGGATATACACTGTACTAGTGCCGACATTGTGCATGCTCTGTTGCCTGTGTCTATGTGCCTGTGGTTCTGTCAGTGTGATCATGTGATGTATCTGACCCCAGGAATGTGTCAATAAAGTTTCCCCTTCCTGGGACAATGAATTCACGGTGTTCTTATTTCAATTTCCAGGAGTGTATATACCAACAGTCGTTTTTACACGATTCAAAGATGCCCACAATTTACACGCGATGTTGAAACCGTCGATCTTCTTGTTGCATTCGTTCACCAAATTTCCATAGGTACGTTGACTCACAGACTTTTCAAGCTATCTTTGAGTCGGAGTCTCGCGACCGGCCGCACTAGAACCTCCTGGTCCATAACAAGGAAAACGAAGCAAACATGCAGTTTTAATGATAAAGAGACTGCATTAATATGTCGTAACTAAAAACGCGACACTGTTGCAAAACAAAGATTTGAGAAGATGGTATCTGACTTAAAACATATCGCTCTGACGATCTACGAACCACATTTAGGGGTACTTGTCCTTTGCGACATAAAAATGTTTCAACGCACTTGCATCACTCTAAATGGGTGCCTATCTATATAAAAACCATTGTATTTATGTACAAATGTATCTACTTCCCATTTCTCCTAAACCACTGGACCAATTTCCATCAAATTTGGTACACGTTATCACTTTATATTTGGAAAGAACCTGTGAGGCTAAGAACCACGTACGTTCCACAGCGATGGGAGTGGACGTGAATAGGGGGTTACAAAGCGTACGTCAGAAATGTCTGCAGCATTATCAACCAAATTTTGTATATACATGACTCAATATTTGTATGAAAGTATTGAGGGGTTAATATACCTCTGCCACCAGTGGGGGGGTGGAGGTGAGAAGTCGTGACATGTAAAAATATTGGACAACGGCCGCTATTAGCATCGAACACACAGTTTTCGGAGTCGCTACGCCCATTGATGGTCGTCTCGATGACGCTTTACCCCAAAGGGTATGGATGGACGGCGCAAGGAAAGTGACCATCAGCACATCTCCGTTACCTTTGAAGCCATCTATATCAAACATGGCACACACTTTATGTACTACCTGGAAAAGATTACTGTAAGACACCTGTGCACCCCTCATGCTGAGGCTGGAGATGAAAAGGTGTAACTAAAGCACTACTCAGGAACGCCTGGAGCAATTTCAACCAAATTTGTTACATACATGACTCGTTGTTTGGGTATAAATTCTGCGGGAGTGTTTGGGACACTTTAAAAATATTAAGCTCAATCTGTGTCTTCTTTGTGCTGCCCAATGCGATTAAAAAAATATGAAGAAATGAGTTTAAACATTTTCCCTATTATAAACGTAAAAAGTGTTTGTTCCATTTTCACACCACATAGCTGAGTCACTATCTACAACTTCTAGCGTACTTCTACCCTAAACGGAATTAAGTTTCTCAGGAGATATATATATATATATAATTGTGTGTGTGTGTGTGTGTGTGTGTGTGTGTGTGTGTGTGTGTGCGTGTGTCTTGAAGTATGTCTACATTGGCGCAGCCGCTTGAAAGAAAATAGTTACTTAATAATTTGAAAAACTGCTTCAGAAAATTGACAGCAGCGTGTGTGAAACTTTGCAAAGCCAGGTGTTTATCAACTTTCTATGAGCAGGCAGTTTTCGCCAGGTTCCTGCGTAAGCGGTTGCATTACCGCGGTGGATGATGGGCCGCGGCAAAATGAGATAGCGTGCTGCATTAGAAGGCTGCTTCGAGCATCAAGGCAGCCGCGAAGGGGTGAGCGTGCACGATACGGGTGGAATCGCGTCCTGGATTAACGGCCAACAGTCTGCAGACTAGGCGCGGCTCTGTGCGGGCTTTACGCCACTAACACACCCATCAGGGCAACAAAAAGCCTCCATGCGAGCGATTAAAACCGGAAGACGCGCAGCTGATACGATATCGTGACAGATGGCGCGCGGCTTTCCAAGGTAAAGAGCCTGTATAGGGAGAGAGTGGCCAACCGGACGATACGGCGGCCATTTTTCTGCCAAACTGCGGGCGGGACTTTTGAATGGCCAGTAGTGGAGTACACACTCACCGAATCAAAAGAACAAGACAATATGGCGAAATCATTCGTTAAATGCCTTTCTTTACAGCTATAATATACTCATAGTACCCTACTATGTACAGCACAGGAAAATTGATATAGTGGCTGTAAAAATTATTCGTTACTTGCATTTATCTCCTTTAAAGTTCGTTTACTAGACATATTGCAATGAAAGTAACGTAAACAAAAAAACTATAGTGTATAGCATTTGTTTTGTATCGGAAGTGCATAACGCTAAAGATTTAACGTACCTGTATTACGTCAGATGAATGAAAGTCGTAAGCAGTTGTTTACTTGTGACATGCAAAAAGTGTACCTCTCGTAGATAACAAACGAAAGAGATTACAAAAACCAGGTAATGTTAAATGTAGACTACTGTAATAACGACCAAATATAACAATAAAACTACAGTATCCCTTCTACCCCACAGTAAGTTGGCCTTTTAAAAACTGTCTTCAAGAGTACCTACAATTATTTACTACGGATAATCTTTTAGCAACCACGACAACTGCGGAAAACGTGCTTACAACTTTCCTGCGTCAACAGTCAGGCAATAATACTGAAACCAAAATAATGCGTAAAGTTCTGATTCGGAACGAAATAAAGTTTGACGCTATAAAGTTGAATGAGCATGGCACAACAATTATAGGAACTTTCCGTTTCCAGCAAGGACTGTCAGGTGTTGGCTTCAGAAAAGCTTGTGATGCTACCAGTATGCAAGCAAACGCTAACTACGTACTAAAAACGATATACAACTAAATCGAACATGCATGCACAACGCATAACAAGTCTCTCAATAATTCAAATACCTTTTAATCGTTTCCAAAAGTCCTCTGAACTTCAACTCAAAAGCACGACGAACATAGGAAGCGCGAGAGACGTTTGGCAGAAAAATGGCGCCAAAGCTAATCAACCAATCACGGGCAACTTCACCTATGGCCACTCTCTCTGTACACAGGCTCTCTATCCAAGGAACTTCACTCTCTTGATCCCCACAGGTAAAATACACTCAAGTGACAAAAGCGATGGGATACCTCCTAATATCCTGTCGGACTTTCTTTTGCCCGGCGAAGTGAGCAACTTCATGTGGCAGGGACTTAAAAAGTCGTAGGAAATCCCCTGCACAAATACTGAGCCATGCTCGCTCTACAGCCGTCCTTAATTATTGCCCTCTGTAATAAAAACCTGAGTAAAGAAATCAACGATCAACTTTAACGAATGGGCCGGCCGCTGGCGCCGAGCGGTTCTAGGGGCTTCAGTCCGGAACCGCGCTGCTGCGCAGGTTGGAATCCTGCCTCGGGCATGGTTGTGTGTGATGTCCTTAGGTTAATTAGATTGAAGTAGTTCTAAGTCTAGGGGACCGATGACCTCAGATGGTGAGTCCCATAGTGCTTAGAGCCATTTGAACTATTCTGAATTACGAAAGTTTTGCTGCTGCAGGATTTTGTGCACAAAATAACCTCTCTATTACTATCCATAAATGTTCGATGGGATTCACGCCGGGGGGGGGGGGGGGGGGTCTGGGTAGCCATACCATTCGCTCGAATTGTCCAGAACGTTCTTCAACCAGTCGTGAACAATTGTGGCCCAGTGACATGGCGCATTGTTATCCATAAAAAGACCGTCGTTGTTTAGGACATGAAGTCCATGAATAGCTGCAAATGGTCTCAAAGTAACTAAATATAACCATTTGTAGCCCGCATCTCGTGGTCGTGCGGTAGCGTTCTCGCTTCCCACGCCCGGGTTCCCGGGTTCGATTCCCGGCGGGGTCAGGGATTTTCTCTGCCTCGTGATGGCTGGGTGTTGTGTGATGTCCTTAGGTTAGTTAGGTTTAAGTAGTTCTAAGTTCTAGGGGACTGATGACCATAGATGTTAAGTCCCATAGTGCTCAGAGCCATTTGAGCCATAACCATTTGTACTTAATGATCGGTTCAGTTGGATCAGAGGACCCAGTCCATTCCATTCCATGTAAACACAACCCACACCAATTTGGAGCCACCACCAGTTTGCACAGTGACTCGTTGACAACTTGGGTCCACAGCTTCGTTGTGTTTGTGCCGCACTCGAACCCCACCGTAAGTTCTGACCAACTGGAATAGGGACTTATCTGACCAGGCCATGGTTTTCCAGTTGTCTAGGGTCCAACCGATATGGCCACGAGCGCAGGTGAGGCGCTGCAGGCAATGTTTTGCTGTTAGAAAATGCACTCGCGTCGGTCATCTACTGACATAGCCCACTGATGTGAAATTTCGGCGCACTGTCCTATCGGATACGTTCGTCGTACGTCCAACGTTGATTTCTGCTGTTATTTCACGCAGTGTTGCTTGTCTCTTAGCGCTGATAAGTCTACGGAGACGCCGCTGCTCTCGGTCGTTAAGTGAAGTACGTCGGCCACTGTGTTGTCCGTGGTGAGAGGTAATGCCTGAAATGTGGACCGATGAACTTAGCAGTTTGGTCCCCTAGGAACTTAACACAAATTTCCAATTTCGACATACTCTTGAAACTGTGGATTGCGGAATATTGAACTCCCTACCCATTTCCGAAATGTTATGTCCCATATGTCTAGCCCAACTATCATTCCGCGCTTAGAATCTGTTAATTCTCATCGTGCGGCCGTAATAACGTCGGAAACACTTCACGTGATTCACCTGGGAACAAATAACAGGTCCGCCAATGCAGTGTCCTTTTATACCTTATGTACGCGATACTAACGCCATTTGTATGTGTGCATATCACTATCCGATGACTTTTGACACCTCAGTGTAAATTTGCTCACCACGCATTTGATTATAGCAAGCGCAACTGACATTATGTTGAGCAAACTGGTATGAGACTACTTATAACATACTAGTAACTTGTCAAAAATGCTTGACACAGATCTGATCAGAGAGATGTCTGATTTAAACGGAAAATGCCTTTACGGTACTCCTTTTAAAGCGCGCCGTGTTTGATCAGCGATGTTCGGCATTACGAGGCAACCTACTTAAAAGGACGTATTCCGTGATCTCCTTACTCGGTATCACTTTTGCTGAAGGACCCAAGAAACATCATGCAATGCCAACCGAAGCATTCTCACAGAGTTCTCATTCGACCGATACTTTAAATATTGCTCGTCAGTGTAGGACCCTAAGAACAGGATTGACAGAGGAAGTAGAGGCATTCCCAAAAACAGCAAAACGTTTGTTACAGGTTTCTTTATTAGGAGCAAAAGCGTCACGAATATGCTCAACCAACGCCTGCGGCAGACTCAACAAGAGAATCATGTTGTGGGTAACTGTTAAAATTCCGAGGCGGGAGATTCCTAGAAGAGTCAACCTCCTCCTCCTAAATATATCTGACAAAAAGGAGAACCCTCGGCCATGCGCGATAAGGTGACTTCGAATCTCCTACATAACACGATAAGCACATGTCAATCATGCCTTATAGAGGGTGTTTCAAAGTATATGTAACAAACTACTCGAGGAGATAAATTACGTCGTGGGGAACAGCTGTTAGTTACAAGATTTTCAGTGACACTTACCAGCGATGCAGGAGGAGGAGGTGGTGGTGGTTAACATCCGTCGACAACAAGGACTTTGGAGACGGAGTAGAAAGTCGGATTAGAGGAGGATGGAGAAGGAAGTCGGCCGTGCCCTTTCAAAGGAACCATTCCGGCATTTGCCTTAAGCGATTTAGGGTAATCACGGAAAATCCAAATCAGGGTGGCCGGACGAGGATTTGCATCTTAGTCCTCCCGAATGCGAGTCCAGTGTACTAACCACTGCGCCACGTCTCTCGGTACCAGGGATGCAAGGCGTCCTTGTCTATCGATGATACCCATGATAGGTGGCAGGCGTAGGCATTCTGCGGCATGTATCTGAGTCGTGTATCGCCTATAATCCAGACATCAGCTCTGTATGAAAGGGAAAACACCCAGCAAAATAGAATTTCATAATTTATTGCTTAAATACCTTCCCCCGCTTAGAGACACTCATTCTTAACGGTTTTCTTGTTGCAAATAACTTCAATTTACCTGGGCAGACAGCATGCACCACATCTGGGTAATAGATTCTGCTAGTTCGATGAATCTCGTCGCCCCACAGCCGTTAAGCACTAAAGGGGACTAGCATCGCCGCGGAGCATCACCGAACATTTTCTCTCAAACAAAAGTTGTTCCTCATGACGTAATGTATCACCTCTAGACGTCGAAACACGCTGTATATACACTGCCCAGTCCAATTAATGTCATCGTCACCTATGTCAGACGTCAACGTGCAATAACCACTCACAGAAGGCAGTTGGCAGCACTAGCAGTTGAGGGCATATAAAACGTGTCGGGAAGACGCGGGATACAGTGCCGTCCTTGCCGTAATGCCGGAACGGAGCGATTTACCTGACGTCCAAAAGGGCACTATAATTGGCTTTCAGACCACCGTTGGGTGGAAGCATTTCCGAAACGCGTAAGCTTGTAAATCGTTCGTGTGGCGTCGTGGTTACTATATTGTGAATGTGAAAATGGTTCTATCCAAAACCGGTGCAGAGGCAGCTGTGGTGCACTACGGTCCATGTTTGGATTGGATTGTTTGGGGGAAGAGACCAAACAGCGAGGTCATCAGTCTCATCGGTTTAGGGAAGGAAGTCGGCCGTGCCCTTTCTAAGGAACCATCCCGGCATTTGCCTGGAGCGATTTAGGGAAATCGCGGAAAACCTACATCAGGATGGCCGGACGCGGGATTGAACCGTCGTCCTCCCGGATGCGAGTCCAGTGTGCTAGCCACTGCGCCACCTCGCTCGGTTACGGCCCATATCTGACAGGGAGTGAACAACGGCAGCGGAGATGTGTGCGGACGAACAAACGTGCAGCTGTTGAGCAACTGACCGATTAGACCAGGGATTCCCAAAGTGGTCGATATCGACCCCTTGGGGTCGATATCGGTTTCCTAGGGGTCGACATAAACGAAAACTGATTTTGGGGGTCGACGAGGTCTAAAAATCGACCCCTATTAAATTAACACAAGTTCTTATTTAAAACTTTCAAGATAGGTAGGTACTGTATTGTTTATGTTGTGTTACGTGTACTAAGAATCGATTTTTCAGGCCGTGGAACTTTTTTTACTGACAAAGCTATTCCATGGAAGAACATTGTTTCTGTTGCGACTGATTGTGCACCGTCTATGGCTGGTCGTCATCGTGGTGTTATAGCTCACTTAAAGCGACAACTGCCTGATGTACTGGTCATTCACTGCGTGATTCACAGGCAGCATTTAGTAGCAAAAAAGCTGAGTCCTAGATTGCATAAGTCTTTACAATATGTAATAAATGCTATCAACAAGATTCGAAGCAATTCTTTGAACTCTCGGTTATTTGCTCAGCTATGCGAGGAAAACGACGAAGTCTTTACTCGATTACTTCTGCACACTGAAGTTCGCTGGCTATCAAAAGGGTCTTGCTTAGAAAGATTTTCAGCGTCTCCTAGAGCACTTACCCGCGAAAGGCAAAGGTTCCGAGTTCGAGTCTCGGTCCGGCACACAGTTTTAATCTGCCAGGAAGTTTCATATCAGCGCACACTCCGCTGTAGAGTGAAAATCTCATTCTGGAAACATCCCCCAGGCTGTGGCTAAGCCATGTCTCCGCAATATCCTTTCTTTCAGGAGTGCCAGTTCTGCAAGGTTCGCAGGAGAGCTTCTGTAAAGTTTGGAAGGTAGGAGACGCGGTACTGGCAGAAGTAAAGCTGTGAGGACGGGGCGTGAGTCGTGCTTGGGTAGCTCAGTTGGTAGAGCACCTGCCCGCGAAAGGCAAAAGTCCCGAGTTTTAATCTGCCAGGAAGTTTCATATCAGCGCACAGTCCGCTGCAGACTGAAAATCTCATTCTGGAAAAATCAATAATATCGGACTTCGTGGGTAAACTAATCCTTTATAAACAAAATTTAGGCAGAAAAGAATATTCGCAGTTTCCGCATTTGTCAAAATTACCAGAAATGCTTCGACATGATGACATTTTATATGTCACTCAGTTGGACGCATTGCACAAGGATTTTACGGAGAGGTTTGAGGATCTTTTAAATTTACAAATTCCTCAATGGATAATAAATCCGTACAATACCACAGCCATAGAAGAAGCCAATGTGATAATGCAAGAAGAGTTGATTACCATCAGCACAGACGAAGAGCTTAAGCAGAAGTTCAACCAAGGCTATCAGAAGTTCTGGTTGCAACGCAACATTGAAACACAGTATCCTACATTGTGGAACATTGCTGAAAAATACCATATCGCTTTTCCATCATCATACCTAGTTGAAAAAAGCTTCAGTGTGGTAACAAACATTTTGACGAAACAAAGAAACCGTTTGAAAATCAACGAACGTGGATATTTAAGGCTGCAACTCACCAATACTGAACCGGATGTAGCTAGATTGGTGGATAGTCACTAGGTTCATCCATCACACTGAATGTTTTATTTTCTCTTTGCGAATTAATACTTTTTTCAATATAATTTCCGACCTACTTAAGATTCTTTAAGTACTTAATTTGTAATAATCATTATAAATTAAAGTTGATATTTACTGACTTGTATGTCTTTTTATTTTGTTAAATTTTGATGAGAAAATGAAGTCAACTTTATTCACTTAACGAAGTGCAAAGTTTTCCAATTGGTACCTTAGTACCTAGGTATTTTGTATCAATAGGAAAAAACTAAAGATAGGCCCCCTTATTCATAATAGTCTGCTAACTTAAAGCATTGCTAATTCTCACTCTGTGTTCTTCTATTGACCTAAGTCAGAATGAAAAATAACATTGTGGCAGCTGTTTTAAATTAGCGGACCATTGTGAATAAGGGGGTTGATCTTAAAAGTAGGTAATTTAGCCATGGGGGTCTAAGGTAACAGTTCATTTTGGAAAAGGGGTCACTTGTCCAAAATAGTTTGGGGATCCCTGGATTAGACGAACCACGGAGCTATCAAGAGTGTCCCCTCGACGACTGGTCAGGGAACATTGCTGCTTTATGGGCTTCTGTAGCAGGTAGCTGATGCACTCATACTGACCGCTGTTCATCGGCGACAAAGGCTGAAATCTGCACGCCTACACCGCAACTGGACGTCCACTGTGCGGTGTCAAGTGGCATTTCATATGACAGACGTCGTGGACGGCGTGAAACGTCCGATAGGCATAATCGTTGTGAAGGTCCGGACTGGAGGATGGGTTGCTATGGTCTGAAGAATTTTTTTAGTGGCAATCCCTTTGTGATCTCTTTCCGGAAAGCACAACGGATCAACACAAGTATGCATCCGTACATGCAGTATGTTTTTCCTCGACACAATGGGCCGGCTTCTGTGGACGAGCGGTTCTAGGCGCTTCAGTCCGGAATCGCGCAACCGCTATGGTCGCAGGTTCGAATCTCGCTCGGGCATGGATGTGTGTGATGTCCTTAGGTTAGTTAGGTTTAAGTAGTTCTAAGTCTAGGGGGCTGATGACCTCATATGTGTAAGTCCCATAGTGCTTAGAGCCATTTGAACCATTTTCGGCATGATGGCATTTACCTGCAGGATAATGCAATATGTCACACAGCTCGCAGTGTACGTGCGTGGTGCGAAGAGCACCCCGTTGAGTTTACCCTGGCCACCAGACTCCCCGGATTTAAACCCAGTCGACAATCTGTGGGATCACCTCGATTGGGCTGTTCGCGCTATGTATCCTCAACCTAAAAATCTAACGCAGCTCCCCGTGACACTGGAATCGCGCATGGCTCCCCATCCCTGTCGGTTCCTTGCAGAAACTGAATGGCTGTCTACCTACATACGTCAGGCTTTTGGCAGGTGGTCACATTAATGTGACTGAATAGTGTACAGTGAAGAGCTACCAACTCCACAATTTAATGTCATGTTGTAACCTCAATCAACATCAAATCCGCAAGGAGGGTTCTCAATGAAGTGCAATACTTACCACTTAAGCACATTTATTACTGAGAGCAATATACAGACAGACCACAAGTACTCCTGGAAGGAGCGAGCTGCTATTTACACAAATATTGAATATTCTAGAATATGCTAACATTACTAACATGAGAACCTTCTAAAAACGATAAATACTAAGTTTAAAATATGTTCTGGTGATTGGATTTGTACTGGCGGTGGCAGCACGCCAGGCAGCGACGTTAATAGCTACTTCACACTGCATGAAGCAGAGCTCGCGGCAGTATTTCCAGAGCTACGACCTGCGCAATCGTGTGGATTCTATCGTTTACGAAAATAATGGAAATTATTGAAGACTTCCTATTTAATACGGAGCTGGGTCACATTTCTCATCACCCGCAGACGCAGAATGAACTGGTCCAAAATTTATTTTGGATCATTCTTTAAGCAGCGTAGCCCTGATGTTACGAAAGAAAGGATGTAAGATTAGGGTTTACTGTACCGGTGACGTCGAGGCCATTATACAGCAAGCTCACGTACGAACTGGGGATACGTGGGGTTACTTTTTGGATGTGATCTCTTCAAACGAAGATCCCTGGGATTTGCATAAAGCGAGGTACGAAAATCACGGAATATCTGAATTAGAGCAAGCTAACGGAGATTTGATCCTTACTCCTCTCAAATGCGAGGCCACTACGTCATCGAACAACGTTTTACCTCGTCAGGTCGGAGGCGACAAGCAAGCCACTGCAACGCAAGGGACATCGTGTGATCGCTAATAGAGATACGAAGTTAAATGCTACCGCACAGGTGACAGCCGCGTTCTAGAGGCACCTGTCCTATCACGCGGCAGAGTGATTCCAATAGCCTGGCTCGTGTTGTAGCCTGCGCAGTGTATGCACGTCCAATACACCGTATTGGCAGCTCGTCCGGCGCGGGCAGCAGCAGTCCGGGCTCAGCCCGTGGCGTCCCAATAACCCCGTTGCGGTCTAAGTGCGGTGAGTGTCTATAATGCACTACCGGCCGCCCACCACGCCTTGTCTGTGGCAGCTGTGCATAGCGCAACCGACCGTCCACCATTCAATGCGTTGTAACACTACCGCTACTACTCTGTCTCAATTTACTGGACGCCATGTTTAACGCTCCTAGTAGAACTCGGGGCGGAATGGGATATTTAATGTTTCACTATGCTTGTAAAAGAAAAGAACACAGGAAAACATCAAAGATGGAGACTACAGAGGAATGAGCTACCCCGGGGCAGTGTTCTGGCCCCCTATCCTTTTGATATGCATACGAATGATCAACCACTCCCGCTGTACACCAGGAGTTTTCTGTATGCGGACGATCTCGCACTGGGCACCCAGGGAAAGGATTTCCATGATGTCGAAAATAAGCTGTCTGAAGCACTGGAAGAACTAGGACGGTTCTACAAAATTGACTTTATGCCTAACCCTACGAAAACGCAAGTCTGTGCTTTCCACCTAAAAAACAGACAGCCCAACCAACAACTAAATATTTCATGGAATGGCACTCAACTTGAACATTCATTTTCCCCAAAGTATCTTGGGGTGACCTTAGATAGGACCCTAACGTTCAAACCCATTGTCAAAACACCAAAATGGAAGTATCCGCAAGAAATAATATACGAAAAGTAAGGGGATCTAACTGGGGAGCACAGCCAGTCACTATTCGGACTTCGGCTTTGGCGTTGTCCCACTCTGCGGGCGAATATGCAGCGCCTGTCTGGCATAAGTCCTGCCACGCTAGGCTCTGAATGAGACGTGCCGCATAATCACTGGCAGAAAGACGTACAGCCTTCACATCTGACACTCACCCATTATTTGGCCATTCGCCAACACCGTATCATTTCAAGTCCAGAAAAAGTTGTATAAGCGTCTACGTAAACAACAACAAGGCTAGACATGTGGGGAAAGAGAGTAGAGACTGCTCCTCTAGCATGGAGACAATCTAAAGAAGAACTACCTCCCGGTGACAATGAGAACTGGTGTACCTGGAAGTCCCTCGACAGATTACGAACTGGTGTTGGGTGGTGTAAGGAAACTCTTGAAAAAACGGGAATACGATAGAAGACCCTCAACTACTGAGTGTGGAGAGGAGCAGACGATGTCTCACCTGCGCAACTGCCATCTGTGCCCGTCATCATGCACCGAAGAAGAGTTGATGCTGGCCAGTTCAAGCGCCTTGGACGTTGCCCGTTTCTCGGCGAAGACAATTTAATTCAATGTCTGTTAGTCTATACTTAAGTGTATTTATGAATGTTCATTTATGTACAATTACTTCTAACTGTGTGCTAACTGTAATGCTTTGAACGTAGCTTTTGGGCAAAAGCAAGTTAATTATAGATTTCTTTGTCCTTTTTCATGTTTTACATGTTAATGTCCATTGTCTACTTACATGTTTTATAACTGTTAATTTCTGTTAATTCCCTCGTAATTGATGCCTTTGACATAAATAAAAAACAAGAAAATAGTTTTTAGATGTATAAAGAAGTCACCTTGTAGTATAAATAAAGTACCATACTTGAAAATCACTTAAAACAGTATGTTATGTGTTTCTTACACTTTTTTCCTAAGAAATGCTTGCATATTTCATCTTCTGCCCAGGCACAGTGGGATAAGAAAATTTTGTTATGAAATTACTGCATAAACGTTGAAATTATTAGGAATACCATCTTAAAACTTAGACAAATTTGTTTACTGATCAATTTAGACTACAGAAAATTGAATCTTAAAGTAAACAATAAGAAAATATCGTGTCATTCTGAAAAAACTACACTTATTTTTAATGCTTTATACCAAGTTACTGTTATTGCTTCACTGAATCCCACCACTTGTGCGCCAATGTATTTTCTGGTTTCCGAATAGACAACATATGATGCCTAGCAGTAACTCCTACAATCCAGTCTGCCTAGCTAGACAATCTTCTTTGTCAAACTGTGTGGTAAGCCAAATCTTTCTGCTAGTCGATACATCAGTGACCTGATAATGAGATGTTTCATAGTTGGGCTAGAGAGTGTGCTCTCCACTGACTTTAAGTATGCTAACAATTCGTATTCTTGTTCTGCAGTGAACACATTTTTAAATTTTCGATCCTATTTGTCTTCTGTGTAGTTGTCATTATTCTTAGCTTTAAGAACGTATCTTTCTAACGTTGGTTTCAGTATGGTCAGCTCCTTAGATGCTTCTAAAACTCCAATTTCAGAAGATAAAACGGGTTGCATAGATTTAATATCCCATAGCTGTCTCTCAGTTTTCTAATACCTAGCAAGATTACACGCTTCTAAGTTTCCGTAATCCGCAGTCCATCATCCATAGCACTGATTTATCTAGTCTCCACCAACCGCTGTATGGAATAACAGGGCAGTTTACATTGTTTCAGTTTCTACTCAAGTTTTTAACAGTTCTAGGCTAATATTCTTTTTCGACATTGAATCGATCGATGTCGGTCTCTATTTAAGAATCGTCCGGTATCATTTTAGGTCATGTTTGCGCGGTACGACATTATTGCAGGGAGGTTTTTTTATAGCTGTTATCTGTTATTTCTAGTTCTTAATCCTATTTGATATTTATGAGAATATTCGATATGCTTTTTATGCAAGAGTATTACGCTCTAGAAACCAAGTCATCCTGGTATTTATTACAATCCATTTAAGCAAAAACGAATGAAGTGATATATTTCGCACAGTAACTGGTGTTTCAAACAGTAAATATTACAGTGCTTTCGCGAACAGTCGTCAGGAAGGCATTCTCAGATTTTTTCTGATCTTAACGATATAGTTCATTCAGTAACATAACGCTTTCGGCCTCGTTAATGCAACTACGTTTTTGTTGCAAGTTTCGAATAACCAAGGAGCAAAAATGTGACGCGAAAAGGCTGCTTTCGTAATCCAGCCTCTTCCTGTATATGGACTGACGAAACTGACGTTCTGTCTATGTCCTCCTTCCAAAAATGCTGAGAACATATTTTACTGTGTCTGGACGGTTTGCAATACTTTCTTCTCACAGCGTTCAACCGGAACGCTCTTCGAGTTGAACTGATAGGAAATCTAAGTCAAATTACAAACATAAATGCACTACATTAAAACTAATCAGCGCAACTAAGACTCGTGCACATAAAAGAAAATGTCGCTTGAACGAGTCCACTGACGAATGAAATGTCATTCCTCCACACTTTACACTATAATCTAAACTAGTACACCTGTAAATGACGCAAGCTGGCATTTTTTATTAAAACATTTCCAAAATAAGCTAATTTTTGGGGCTACTAACAAGGCGGACGCTGGTTTTTAGTTTTTGAAGCCATGACAGCTCTCATTATACGTCCATGGTCTAAACAGGGAAAGTATGTATCTTTGGTGTAAGATAGTATTTGGAAGTCGTTGGCGCTATGCGAGGCGAGTAGTGGTGGTCATGGGGGTGAAACTCATATAGGGACTTCTGGTAACATGCCCGTGGTTCACTACTAAGCCACTTGGAGCGCTGCAAGTTTATCAATCCATCATCTCGCTTTCCTATTGGCTAATTTTTGGTCTTCCTCGTTTCTTTTCGTTTCATATTTAAAAGAAGTTGGTTTCATCACACTGTGCTGCTAATTACGAGTTCTCACTTATATTGCACTCTTTGAACTGCGTTGTAAAAATGTAACTCGTATTCGGATTTGAATTCTTCTCGCATCCGTAGTAATGAGTGGAGTAAATGATTCCAAGCCCGCCCGGTTAGCCGATCAGTCTAACGCACGGCTTTCCAGAGCGGGAAGCTCTGAACCATGGACCTTGCCGTTGGTGGGGAGGCTTGCGTGCCTCAGCGATACAGATAGCCGTACCGTAGGTGCAACCACAACGGAGGGGTATCTGTTGAGAGGCCAGACAAACGTGTGGTTCCTGAAGAGGGGCAGCAGCCTTTTCAGTAGTTGCAAGGGCAACAGTCTGGAGGATTGACTGATCTGGCCTTGTAACGATAACCAAAACGGCCTTGCTGTGCTGGTACTGCGAACGGCTGAAAGCAAGGGGAAACTACAGCCGTAATTTTTCCCGAGGGCATGCAGCTTTACTGTATGATTACATGATGATGGCGTCCTCTTGGGTAAAATATTCCGGAGGTAAAATAGTCCCCCATTCGGATCTCCGGGCGGGGACTACTCAAGAGGATGTCGTTATCAGGAAAAAGAAAACTGGCGTTCTACGGATCGGAGCGTGGAATGTCAGATCCCTTAATCGGGCAGGTAGGTTAGAAAATTTAAAAAGGGAAATGGATAGGTTGAAGTTAGATATAGTGGGAATTAGTGAAGTTCGGTGGCAGGAGGAACAAGACTTCTGGTCAGGTGACTACAGGGTTATAAACACAAAATCAAATAGGGGTAATGCAGGAGTAGGTTTAATAATGAATAGGAAAATAGGCATGCGGGTAAGCTACTACAAACAGCATAGTGAACGCATTATTGTGGCCAAGATAGATACGAAGCCCACGCCTACTACAGTAGTACAAGTTTATATGCCAACTAGCTCTGCAGATGACGAAGAAATTGAAGAAATGTATGATGAAATAAAAGAAATTATTCAGATTGTGAAGGGAGACGAAAATTTAATAGTCATGGGTGACTGGAATTCGAGTGTAGGAAATGGGAGAGAAGGAAACATAGTAGGTGAATATGGATTGGGGGACAGAAATGAAAGAGGAAGCCGCCTGGTCGAATTTTGCACAGAGCACAACATAATCATAACTAACACTTGGTTTAAGAATCATGAAAGAAGGTTGTATACATGGAAGAACCCTGGAGATACTAAAAGGTATCAGATAGATTATATAATGGTAAGACAGAGATTTAGGAACCAGGTTTTAAATTGTAAGACATTTCCAGGGGCAGATGTGGACTCTGACCACAATCTATTGGTTATGACCTGTAGATTAAAACTGAAGAAACTGCAAAAAGGTGGGAATTTAAGGAGATGGGACCTGGATAAACTAAAAGAACCAGAGGTTGTACAGAGATTCAGGGAGAGCATAAGGGAGCAATCGACAGGGATGGGGGAAATAAATACAGTAGAAGAAGAATGGGTAGCTTTGAGGGATGAAGTAGTGAAGGCAGCAGAGGATCTAGTAGGTAAAAAGACGAGGGCTAGTAGAAATCCTTGGGTAACAGAAGAAATATTGAATTTACTTGATGAAAGGAGAAAATATAAAAATGCAGTAAGTGAAACAGGTAAAAAGGAATACAAACGTCTCAAAAATGAGATCGACAGGAAGTGCAAAATGGCTAAGCAGGGATGGCTAGAGGACAAATGTAAGGATGTAGAGGCCTATCTCACTAGGGGTAAGATAGATACCGCCTATAGGAAAATTAAAGAGACCTTTGGAGATAAGAGAACGACTTGTATGAATATCAAGAGCTCAGATGGAAACCCAGTTCTAAGCAAAGAAGGGAAAGCAGAAAGGTGGAAGGAGTATATAGAGGGTTTATACAAGGGCGATGTACTTGAGGACAATATTATGGAAATGGAAGAGGATGTAGATGAAGATGAAATGGGAGATATGATACTGCGTGAAGAGTTTGACAGAGCACTGAAAGACCTGAGTCGAAACAAGGCCCACGGAGTAGACAATATTCCATTGGAACTACTGATGGCCTTGGGAGAGCCAGTCCTGACAAAACTCTACCATCTGGTGAGCAAGATGTATGAAACAGGCGAAATACCCTCAGACTTCAAGAAGAATATAATAATTCCAATCCCAAAGAAAGCAGGTGTTGACAGATGTGAAAATTACCGAACTATCAGCTTAATAAGTCACAGCTGCAAAATACTAACACGAATTCTTTACAGACGAATGGAAAAACTAGTAGAAGCCAACCTCGGGGAAGATCAGTTTGGATTCCGTAGAAACACTGGAACACGTGAGGCAATACTGACCTTACGACTTATCTTAGAAGAAAGATTAAGGAAAGGCAAACCTACGTTTCTAGCATTTGTAGACTTAGAGAAAGCTTTTGACAATGTTGACTGGAATACTCTCTTTAAAATTCTAAAGGTGGCAGGGGTAAAATACAGGGAGCGAAAGGCTATTTACAATTTGTACAGAAACCAGATGGCAGTTATAAGAGTCGAGGGACATGAAAGGGAAGCAGTGGTTGGGAAGGGAGTAAGACAGGGTTGTAGCCTCTCCCCGATGTTGTTCAATCTGTATATTGAGCAAGCAGTAAAGGAAACAAAAGAAAAATTCGGAGTAGGTATTAAAATTCATGGAGAAGAAATAAAAACTTTGAGGTTCGCCGATGACATTGTAATTCTGTCAGAGACAGCAAAGGACTTGGAAGAGCAGCTGAATGGAATGGACAGTGTCTTGAAAGAAGGATATAAGATGAACATCAACAAAAGCAAAACAAGGATAATGGAATGTAGTCTAATTAAGTCGGGTGATGCTGAGGGAATTAGATTAGGAAATGAGGCACTTAAAGTAGTAAAGGAGTTTTGCTATTTGGGGAGCAAAATAACTGATGATGGTCGAAGTAGAGAGGATATAAAATGTAGGCTGGCAATGGCGAGGAAAGCGTTTCTGAAGAAGAGAAATTTGTTAACATCCAGTATTGATTTAAATGTCAGGAAGTCATTTCTGAAAGTATTCGTATGGAGTGTAGCCATGTATGGAAGTGAAACATGGACGATAAATAGTTTGGACAAGAAGAGAATAGAAGCTTTCGAAATGTGGTGCTACAGAAGAATGCTGAAGATTAGATGGGTAGATCACATAACTAATGAGGAAGTATTGAATAGGATTGGGGAGAAGAGAAGTTTGTGGCACAACTTGACCAGAAGAAGGGATCAGTTGGTAGGACATGTTCTGAGGCATCAAGGGATCACCAATTTAGTATTGGAGGGCAGCGTGGAGGGTAAAAATCGTAGAGGGAGACCAAGAGATGAATACACTAAGCAGATTCAGAAGGATGTAGGTTGCAGTAGGTACTGGGAGATGAAAAAGCTTGCACAGGATAGAGTAGCATGGAGAGCTGCATCAAACCAGTCTCAGGACTGAAGACCACAACAACAACAACAACATACATTTCTCCAGGTGTTTGACGTGCAACGAACTTGGCAATTTTCAACATTCTTTTAAATAATTCCCCCTGTATAAAAAATTTCATGGCAGGTTTCGACATGTCTGACTCAGCAGTTTCCTTATCAGTGCAAACAATGTCAACGCCCGAACACAGGACTTTGAAAGATGGTCGGTGGAATTCAAATCAGTTTACGTTTATCGGTCGAATCGCCCGACATTCCCGCATGCAAAACATAGATTGTGTGACATTTCTAAGTTTAGTAGTGCGCAGCTCGTGGTCGTGCGGTAGCGTTCTCGCTTCCCACGCCCGGGTTCCCGGGTTCGATTCCCGGCGGGGTCAGGGATTTTCTCTGCCTCGTGATGACTGGGTGTTATGTGATGTCCTTAGGTTAGTTAGGTTTAAGTAGTTCTAAGTTCTAGGGGACTGATGACCATAGATGTTAAGTCCCATAGTGCTCAGAGCCATTTTTTAAAGTTTAGTACAAGAAAGGAGTTTGTGGCATCCTGAGGATGAGAAACAGGGATATGTCTTCGAATCTATGGTCTGAAATCACTACTTTGTTGGAAACCACGAGTTTTGAATAGTTTAAAAATGTAATAATAATTTTCATCTTGTATTATATTACGCATGCCCTGTGGCTGGCTAGCCAGTTCAGCATCATTTCTATACGTCTTAATGGAGCATGTTATCAGCAACATGGGCCAAATCTGTATCGGAAATTTTAGGCCTAGGTTAAAACCTAAAAAAATTGTGTGTTCAAGTGAGATAGTGTGTGTAAATTTTGATTTTTCAGGTTACTGTAGTGGGTGTGTTTCGTGTTGTGGTACTTGGGCATAATTAGCTGTCTACAAATTATTATTATTCTTTACTTGTGTGGTTATGGAGGTAAAGTGGCAATTATTTTATGTGAGGTGGCATGCAAGTGTGGGGTATGTGTTTCCACTAAAAATGGCTCTGAGCACTATGGGACTTAACATCTATGGTCATCAGTACCCTAGAACTTAGAACTACTTAAACCTAACTAACCTAAGGACAGCACACAACACCCAATCATCACGAGGCATGTGTTTCCACTTTTCAGAGCTTTAGGTGTTCACAGTACCTTATTCCGAATGTTATATTTGTCTTCCACGCATATGCTGAACGACAGCATACATTGAAGGGCCAAACAAATAGGTACACCTGTATAATACCGTGTAGGGTCCCCGCGAGCATGTAGAAGTGCCGCAATACGATTTGGCATGGACACGACTAATGTCTGAAGTAGAGCTGGAGGAAACTGACACAATGAATGCTGCAGGGCTGTCCACAAGTCCGTAAGAGTACGAGGGGTTGGAGATCTCTTCTGAACAGCACTTTGCAAGGCATCCCAGATATGCTCAATGATGTTCACGTGTGGAGAGTTTGGTGGCCAGCGGAAGTGTTTAAACTCAGAAGAGTGTTCCCGAAGTCACTCTGTAGCAATTCTGAACGTTTGGGGTGTCACATTGTCCTGCTGGAATCGCCCAAATCCGTCGTAATGCACATTGGACATGAATGGATGCCGGTGATCAGACAGTCTGCTTAGGTACGTGTCACCTGTAAGAGTCTTATCTAGACGTATCAGGGGTTCCCATCATCCAAACTGCACACCTTTACAGAGTCTCCACCAGCTTCAACAGTCCCCTGCTGACATGAAGGGTCCATGGATTCATGAGGTTGTCTCCATAGCCGTACACGTTCATCTGCTCGATACAATTTGAAACGAGACTAGTCCTGCCAGGCAACATGTTTCCAGTCAGCGACAGTCCAATGTCGATGTCGATGTCGACGCGCCGAGGCGAGGAGTAAAGCTTTGTGTCGTGCAGTCATCAAGGATATAGAATGGGCCTTCGGCTCGAAAGTCCATATCGACGACGTTTCGTTGACTGGTTCGCACGCTGACACTTGCTGATGGCCCAGCGTTGAAATCTGGAGCAATTTTTGGAAGCGTTGTACTTCTATCACGTGCACGATTCTCTTCAGTCGTCGTTGGTGCCGTTCTTGCAGGAGCTTTTTCCGGCCGCAGCGATGTTGGAGATTTGATGTTTTACCGGATTCCTGATATTCACAGCATACTCGTAAACTAGTCGTACGGGAAAATCCCCACTTCATCGCTACCTCGGAGCTGCTGCGTCCCATCGCTCGTGCGTCAACTCTAACACCACGTTCAAACTCACTTAAATCTTGATAACCTGCCATTGTAGCAGCAGTAACCGATCTAACACCTGCGCCAGACACTTGTTGTCTTATATAGGCGTTGCCGACCGCAGCGCCGTATTCTGCCTGTTTACGTGTCTTTGTATTTGAATACGCGTGTCTATACCAGTTTCTTTCGTGCTTCAGTGTATGTCTGTTTTGTAAAATTTATTTGGAGTTGTGCAGTGTGTTTGTAATGTTGCTTTTCAATGTACCCACAAATTATCTGCAATATGTAGCAGAACATTTCTCTCTTGTCTCATGGAGTGTGTCCCAAAAGGAATGGTCAATACTCAGTAGTATGAGAGGAACGATCATTTGAAGCAAGGTACTTCATATCGACATAAGCCCTTTTCCGAATAGTTTGCCACATAGAACACACTGAATGTACATTGTTATTTATTTTCCGTATTGTTTAATACATTATCAGATTTGCATATGTACAATAGTAATAAACATTACAACATGTACTTTACAAAGTTTAATTGAAAAATACGTATATATAACACATCCACGTCTGAACATTATCGTACGAGTCACTTTACAGCTGTTGCACAATTCACAATAAATGTTCGACTATCCCACAATTAACTTCAGTGCATTTGTGCACTTTAGGAAGAACACGGTAACGGTCGCCCCTCGAATTAGGATGTCAGTGGGTGTCGAGGTTGGACATTGGAGGCGGGGACGTTATGATGTGTCGGAAGCCGAGCTGCGAGGACTGGTGATAATTTCAGTCCTATGCTTGAAGGTGCCGGAGAAACAGTGGTTTCTGAAATAACATTTTATTAACGTGTTTGCTACAACGAATATTGTCTTCTCGGTGCCCGGGAGACTGCTTGCCCAGGCGTCGACATAAATTTTGGACACATCACCCAAACAGCTCGATTTGCGACAGGCCAGTCCGCTCACATTGTGCCGTTGGTTTTCATGGTTGGTTTTTGAGGGTATTCCCGTGAGCAACAGCGAGTGTTCGAGTTGGCGAAAGTTTGGCCTCCATCCGGTGGAGTTTCACTGTATTTTCGTTATTGGAAGTCCAAATGCACCAGCGGAATTTTCTGCCTTATGGCCGTTAGCGTCCCGTTTACCTGCCCTGGCCGCTGACGTAAAATTCAGGCGGTGTCCTTTCCTCACCGTGTCGTCGCTGTCCAACATGTGTGTGTAGTTTTGACAGTTTATGCATACTTGGTTGTGGGCGGCTACGCCTTTTACGTTTTGGCTTTGGAGTGCCTTGTGTACTGGTCGGGTGGAAAGCAAGTCGTCTTGTCGGTCGGTTCGTTCATTGTCTCTTGGTTGGGTTGCCGGCGGATCGAATATAGTTGGGCCGACTGTCTCCCCCTAAGCGAAAGATAATATTTGAAGTGCAGACCGACCCCCGGAAACTTCTGAGCGCCGTTGGCTGTACTGCCTTTTCTTATTGTTGTCTGATCGTGTATTTTAATGGCTCATAGCCGATGCTTTGAGTTTGTATGCTTTTAGTTGGGTTTTAAATAATGAGCCTTCAGCCGTTTCAAAATATTTTTGGATTAAGCTTTGGGCCTTCTGCCTGTTGAAAATTTAATGTAGTTTGGTTTTTCAATCATGGGCCTTCTACCGTCTTAAAATTTAAATTCCTTACTTGTTAAATCTTAAACTGTTTGGGCCTTCAGCCTCATTTGAAATATTATTTAAGGATAAAACCTTGCGCTTCCTGCCTTTTGAAAATTTATTGTAGTTGTGTTTTTAAATCATGGGCCTTCAACCGTTTTAAAAATTCAAGAGGTAGTGCCCTTAAGCCACAGGATTGTGTGACATATTCAGTCGATAGTTAAGCTCGGAAATCTGCGCTGTAATGTTTGGGCAACTAAATAAAGTTGTGTATGTTCGAATGTAACAGACAGCCGCTCATTTCTGGCCCCTTTACACAATTCCAACTACCTGATCTGTCCTGCGGATTTAACCAGGCGTTTCAAAGCGGAACTGTCATTCCGTGGGGATCGGCGATGCGGGCGGAATGAACACGCTCGCTGAGGACGAGCTGTCCGAAACAGGTCTATATAAAGCGAGATATCGCGACATTGTAGCAGGTTAGGCGGCCACTTGCTCTCGTTAAGCGGTCCTGTCCGCACTGTGGTGTCTCAAGTAAGGACTGTTTTCCCTGTCTCTGCATCCCATCAGTACTAGTATGCCTAGGGGGTGGCGGAGCTCGGATGTTGCATGTTATCACTTAGTACTGCAGAGTTTGCAGAACGGCGTTGTGGGTGCCGTGCTACAGTACCGTTTGTATTCATTTGGTATAGCTCTGCTTGCCATGTAGCAATGATGTGCGGGCGTTGAGCAGATTTCGCAATACCGGCACTCTTCGAGTGTTCTAGGTTACGGTAGTGACACAGGGTCTGAGTTTGACTTGATCGTTTTACAGTTTGTGTCGAGCAATAGCTTCGAAAACTTGTTAGTGGTCCCTGGAAAAGGGTTGGTGTGGAAAAGGGTTGGTGTTCTCCAACTCCTTGTGCTACTTGTCTGAATGCCCCTGCACGTTCCCTAATGACGGCAGAACGCTCATGATGCGACCAAGTAGTTGATCTCGCGTATTCACGCTTCGTTCTTACACCTCAGAATTCATCCAACCCCAAAAACAAAAATGTACTACCGTCAGGTCTAGTGATATTGGTGGCCAGTTAATTTTACCGCTACGACCAACCCAGTGATTAGCGTAGTGTGGTTGGGATGACCCCTCAGACACCTGGTAAAATGTGAGCGGCTCCTTCACGCTCTAAGTGCATTGCAGTCCGCGTGGCCGAAAAAAGATGTTCAATAAACGAATTTTGCAAAAAAAAAAAAAAAAAAAAAAAAAAAAAGAAAAAAAAAAAAAATTGCAAGTAAGTTTGTCCCATCATTCGTTGCCACAACCCCAAAAACAGATATACGAAGGATATTGGGAAAGTAAGGTCCGATAGGTCGCGAAATAGGAATGTCAGAGAAAATCAGATATAGTTTTGCACAGATATGTTGCAATATGTCTAGTACTCTTGTCGATCGCGTCAAGTTCCTCTTTCCAGTTTTTAGCACATAAAGATGCTTAGAACAATAGTGTCGGTGGGCAAGTATGAGTGCCCGCTGTGAGGTTGCGCCTGATTTCATGCAACCCCACATAGCCTCTCTCTCTCACTCACACACACACACACACACACACACACACACACACACACACAATCACAATATATTTATCTCTGTCTCTGTCTCTCTCTTTTAATACAAAAGTAACGTTTCCAAGAACGGGTACGTAACACAGCTAAATTCATAGAGCACTTTCTTTCATAATATTTACTCCCGTCTTCCTAACGTCCGGGAATTTTCTTGTAAATAAAACATTGATAACAAGAGACCAATCTGTGTTAATGCAATGTGTTGTAAGCGTCATATAGTGCATCTGATTATACGAATCAGTCCACATATCAACTCTCGCAGCACATGTTTTATTAATAACTTCCGCAATATCAGAAGGCATTATGTTGTTTCGTATTGCATCAGCTTGTTCTTTGACATGTCTGCTTATAGTAGAGGGATGTGGCATGACATCTCCCACGTTAACTTCTCCATAATGCGCACATAGATGTATTAATTCTTGGCCTGGTTCTCTGAAACCACCAGAAACAGCATTAAAAGGTCTCATATCTTTAGCACACATTGCAACACACTTTGCAACACACTTTGCTGTAATACTATTTTTTATTATTGCCGGTATTCCTAAAGGAACTGTATCTTTGTGAGGTTTCTTGCAACTGTGTTTCTTTAAATGAGTGGTTCCCGATTGCAAACACAATAATGTGGAGCAGTTTATGCACGATACGTACCCAGTGGACGCACTGTTTTCGTCTACAACCAACAAAAATATGCTCCATACTTAGCTTTTTAGACCTTCCCGTCTCTTCAATGTGTAAACATTGGTTTCAGTCTTACGTCTTACTGCATTGGCTTCCTCGCACTGCATGATTACAGAGAGAGAGACACACCACAAATGAGAAGCCCGTACTGGCTGCAGTCTCTCACGGATAATGACACGTTTAATGTGTTTGAAGTTACGTGCTACGTATTCGGTCACGGCTTCTATGCTCGGTCACTAGAACTAGTGCGGGCAGCCTATCCAGTTAGGGTGTGCTCGCCCCATCTCGTATTTTGTGCTCGCTTACTCGGTCATGCAGCACTCTAGTCGGTGGGCAAGTATGAGTGCCCGCTGTGAGGTTTCGCCTGATTTCATGCAACCCCACATAGCGTACCAGTCGGGCATTCCCATCTTCATGAGAATTCTAGGCCACACACTGCATGCGCAATGAGGACGCTCCTGCAGCATTTTCGATGGGAAGTGTTTGAGCACCTAACTTACAGCCTGGACTTACCTCCCTCTAATGTTGATCTCTGCTAACATGAACCGCTGACTATGAAGACAACAGTTTGGCACAGACAACTGCAGACCGGCATAGAGAAGATGCGGAAAGAAAAGGCGGCTGCCTTCTATAACGAGGATTTGTAGACTAAAGTTGGTACACCGCTACGACATATGTCCTAGTCGGAGCTGCGATTGTGTAGGGAAGTAGCTGGAAGGTGCAAGTAACTGTTGCAAATAATTTTTATTTTTTATTTTCACTAAGGTTTCCATTTCACGACCGATAGGACCTTACTTTCCGAATAGCCCTTGTATATTAAATGTGTATGTCTTACACCAATTGGACTAGGGTATATGTCCAAATGAAGTTTGCTTCTTCAAACCAGCTTTCAAGTCATCCGTGAATATTAAACCCTATCCTGGGGCACCCTGTATACAGGGTGGTCAATTGATAGTGACTGGGCCAAATATCTCACGAAATCTACATCTACATTTATACTCCGCAAGCCACCCAGCGGTGTGTGGCGGAGGGCACTTTACGTGCCACTGTCATTACCTCCCTTTCCTGTTCCAGTCGCCTATGGTTCGCGGGAAGAACGACTGCCGGAAAGCCTCCGTGCGCGCTCGAATCTCTAATTTTACCTTCGTGATCTCCTCGGGAGGTGTAAGTAGGGGCAAGCAATATATTCGATACCTCATCCAGAAACGCACACTCTCGAAACCTGGACAGCAAGCCACACCGCGATGCAGAGCGCCTCTCTTGGAGAGTCTGCCACTTGAGTTTGCTAAACATCTCCGTAACACTATCACGCTTACCAAATAACCCTGTGACCAAACGCGCTGCTCTTCTTTGGATCTTCTCTATCTCCTACACTGGCCGTACACCACTGGTGATCGTCGAGGGGACACTGAATAGTGCACGGTACATCCAAACCGTCATCGAACCCATCGTTCTACCATTCCTAGACCGGCAAGGGAACTTGCTGTTCCAACAGGACAATGCACGTCCGCATGTATCCCGTGCCACCCAACGTGCTCTAGAAGGTGTAAGTCAACTACCCTGGCCAGCAAGATCTCCGGATCTGTCCCCCATTGAGCATGTTTGGGACTGGATGAAGCGTCGTCTCACGCGGTCTGCACGTCCAGCACGAACGCTGGTCCAACTGAGGCGCCAGGTGGAAATGGCATGGCAAGCCGTTCCACAGGACTACATCCAGCATCTCTACGATCGTCTCCATGGGAGAATAGCAGCCTGCATTGCTGCGAAAGGTGGATATACACTGTACTAGTGCCGACATTGTGCATGCTCTGTTGCCTGTGTCTATGTGCCTGTGGTTCTGTCAGTGTGATCATGTGATGTATCTGACCCCAGGAATGTGTCAATAAAGTTTCCCCTTCCTAGGACAATGAATTCACGGTGTTCTTATTTCAATTTCCAGGAGTGTAATTTTGAGCATTTATTGCATGAATGTGGTATTTACAGGTAATCACGATGTTAACAGCATGCGTTCTCAGAAATGATAAGTTCACAAAGGTACATGTATCAAATTGTAACAACCGAAATAAAATGTTCAAACGTACCTACGTTCTGTATTTTAATTTGAAAAACCTACCTGTTACCAACTGTTAGTCTAAAATTGCGAGCCATATGTTTGTGACTATTACAGCGCAATCTATCACAAAGCGAAAAAAGTGGTCCAACTAAAACATTCATATTTCTTTACGTACTACACGAATATGTAATAAAAATGGGGGTTCTTATTTTTAAAAAACGCAGTTGATATCCGTTTGACCTATGGCAGCGCCATCTAGCGGGCCAACCATAGCGCCATCTGGTTTCCCCCTTCAAGGTAGACGAGTTTCGTTCTTTGTGGTTTTTTCGCTTGACGCTTATTTCGTGAGATTTTTGGCCCAGTCACGATCAATGGACCACCCTGTATTGTCGTTTCGCTATTCAAATAACCGAGGAAAGAATGTACAGTACTCGCCAAGTTAGTATGGATTCTAACCACCTCGATTCCACCAAAAAACTGACAAAGGAGATCGGACGGACCGTGACCAAGTTGTCGGCCGATGCTAGCGGGCCTCTTGCGAGCGATGTACTGTAGGTGCCACTGTGACCGCTGCCTAAGGCCCTCTGGCCACAAACATTATGCAGTGTCTGAGATGCAGGACTGGTTGGGCCGAGATGACGGTTGGCGGCAGTCTCGCAGATGAGCGACACGGCTACGGTGTTGGGCCCACTAAACAGGCCGGGTCGCGCTGTTTGCACCGGCTGCCGCGTCGTTAACATAAGCCGCTTCGATCACAAACGCTGCGCGGCGCGGCCTTGTTATCGCACGCCCCAGGTGAACCGGAGGCTGTTTGGCGCCGCAGCTTACCCCGGTATAATGACTGTTACACGAGCAGCAACAGTCAGCTCCAAGTCGGGCAGCCACCGGCCACTGTCACTCAAAGGTTCGATGCCGCCGCCGCCTCCTCTGAACAGCAGAATCAGCTCTCCATCTGTCACGTACTACAGGTAGACCCAGTTATATATTGTTTTTCAGCGTTTTCGCATATATGCGATTTTAGTTTTAAGAGCAATGTTGCCATCTGTTAACAGTACGCGAAAGCAATAAAGTGTTAGCGCTCTTCAACGCGCGTCTTCTGTTGTGTTTTTAGAGACGTGAATTGCCAGTTCAGGTCAGTGGAGCTCTGAAGTTGCAGTTGACAGGATCTGTATCAAAAATGTCGGGAAAGAAACTGCACCTGTCGAGATAACAAAGCGTATATGAGCGTCATATTCATTAGAAACAAAGAGGAAACTTTTGATCACTGTGGAAAAGGTGAGCTTACTTTTGACACTGTGTGCTTTGATCTTCGTGAATCCTCTATGAGAACTGTTCGCAAAAATGTGGAACCATTTCGAAAACCTGCTCACTGTTCATCTGACTTAAAGTGTGATTACAGTGACCAAATCTCGCACGGAGGCGATGGAAAGAAAGAAAAAAATGCTCGTTTCGGCTTTCACAACATTAAAATGATAGGACAGGCACCTGCTGCGGACGAAGTTGGAGGCGAGAAATTTAAAGAAATTGTGACAGCAAACGGCTTTACTGCCTAGCAGGTTTTCAATCGTCACGAAACGCGCTTATTTTGGAAACTAATGCCTAGCCGCACTGTACTGAAGAAAAGTCATCATCTAGTTTTAAAGGCTGTCAATGACCGATGCACCTTTCTTTTTGAAGAAATGCTGCAGGGGATTACATATTAAAGACCCTTAATATCTAGCACACTCAAAATCCTAGGGCACTAAAGGGTTGCGACAAGAGCAGGCTGGTAGTTCTTACGAAATGGAATAATGATCTTTGTGTATTACTAAGTGTTTATTACATTTTTAAGAGTACAAATTCATCATTAAAATGCGACTCGGTAAGATAATAATGGTTATATTTGATAAAAATACTAAGAGACTCAGCTAATTTAAACTTAATATGTGAGTAAACGTGAAGGTGACCCCATACTTTACATATAAAGCGACTCGCGAATAATGCGAATTCGGTACGCGCGTTGATTCGGAGGAACGTAACTATCGCATACGCGAGATTTACCTGCTCACCCAGGTAGACGAGATCACAAGCTGTGCTCTTATTATCTACGCACATCTTGTGTAACTGTTGGGACGTCAGTCTTGAAAACTTTAGCTGAAAAGCTAGGTACTGAATTAAATTGAAACAGTCATTGCGTTTACAAGAAGAGGCCACACTTCCCAGTCCCAAGTTGGCAGGCTACGACGTCCTAGTCAAGGGTCACTCGAAAGCTACTGCTTTCGTAAAAAGTCAAAGATCGTAACCCAGGAACCACGTAGAATCGTTAGAACATTCAAAAATAAGGGGATTTTTTTGTACATATCAAGCCCACAGCCTAACAGCTTCCGGGAAATCGAGGATTTAGTGTTTTCGATTTGTACCTGATATATTCGTACTTGAGGGAGGTGTTGGCCAAGTGATATGAGATCTGCATCTACGACACTGTCACTCTGTGCGTGTAGGTTTCAGTGGCGATTTTGCAATACATTTACTATTTGGCAAGAGAATAGAAGATATCGAGAAATTTACATATCTTTTATTTTAAAAAAATGTTATAATGAACGAAGGGAAAAGTTATTAGCTTATGTGCTTACGTATTTTGACAAGTGTTTTGATCGTCTGTGCAAATTATGTTTTTTGTGTTTGTACTTCTTCTCACTGTTGCTGCCTCCTACCCCACCCTCTCTCTCTTTTCGTAAATCAATCATCGTAACAGTCGTAATCAGAACACAACAAAAACATGGATAGCAAATTTTGTTAAAAAATACAAAATTGGTCTGTATTTCCATTTGCTTTCTGAGAGCATTCCAGATCATTCAAGAGCATTGTGAAAATGAACATTCAAAAAATTGCAAAACTTCAGAATTTCCCGCTTAAAAATACTGTAGACAGCTCAAAAATATGATTAAGTACTCAAATTCAATGAAGTATTAAACAATACCCTAATCTGAAATAAAAGTACTCTGTCACTCATTTACTGATTTCTGTGTAGAAAATAGAGATGTACCGAAACATTCGAGAATATTTTAACAACATTCGAAGAGATTCATCGACGCTCAAGAATACTCACAGAAGCTCGGGATCATCATACCTTGAGACACATGCCAATTTAAAAAATGTGCCTTTAAATACATAAATTATAAAACTAAACTAAATCATCATATTCTCAATACAGCTCTATTTAATTTAGTGGAAGAAAACTGCTTTGTCTTCACTTTATTTCATATTTTATTAACTTATTCTTTTTCAATACTTGCTTGTGAACTACAATTAGAAATAAGAGTGAGATAAGCACGATCCTTTAAATTAAGATCACGATATAACAACGTTCGCACTTGTGCCTTATTTATAAAGATACCAAACAAATCGCAGTCTTTTGGAAACTGCCCTTCGGTAGATACAAACGGAGTCCTGTTTTTCCTATATCTTTTCCAGACGTTAGACTTCCTTCAATTATATTGTTTACTAACTGTTTCACGGTTGTTCTTGTTCCATCACATAATCTTAGTGACTCTATATGAGTCAACAAAATAATTGGTGATCATATTTTTAATCTTTAACCTTGTGCAAGCGATCCCGGCATTTGCATCGAATTCAAAAAATCAGCTTGTTAAGAGATACTTCGAGTATTTCGGTGTAAGGAAAAAGTGGTATCAAGTGGCTCGTTGTAGAGTAAATGCATTTCGTCTCATCCTTACCCTCATTTATCTTCGTACCTGTAGTGCACTGAAAATATCTGCATAACACAGCAAATATCTACCATTCGCTCACGCTACTTGCTGCTGGCAGCAGTAATGCCAATTTAGTCTTCGCCCTCAAGCTTGCATTTAGTAATGCTCGGTTACGTCTCGGGTTTTGTTTCTCGGCGGTGTTAAAGAGTAATACATAGCAGTATGGGTAGGTTTACGCTTTACTGATGAGAAGATGATCGATACCCACCTCGTGTATGAGCTCACTGAATAATGGAATAGCGGTGGTATCAACATCACAGTATACAAAAAAATTTTGCAACTGTAGTAGACGCCTACGAGAAACCGGATCCTTCCGTGCTAGAATGGAAGGTATTGCAGGTTCTCTCGCTATTTTAAATGTATTTGGCAGAAATAAAGGTATCTAAGGTAACAAACCAAACAGATCAAAACTACGTCATTACTATCAAGATCAGCTGAACGGAATTGATATCTTGAAAACAAGTTACATGATGAACATCAACAAAAGTAAAATAAAGGTACTGAAATGTATTGGAATTAGATCAGATGACGCTAAGGACATCAGATTAGAAAATGAGAAACTAAAAGTAGTAGATGCATTTGCTATTTGGTTAGCAACATAACAGACGATGGCCGAAATAAAGAAACTATGAAATGCAGACCGACGTTAGCAAAGAAACCTATTTGGCAAAAGGAAAATTTGTAGCTACTAATATAAATTTAAATGTTAGTAAATCCTTTCTGGAAGTATTTGAATGGAATGTAGCTCCGTGCGGGAGTAAAACGTAGAGAATAAACAGGGTAGACAAGATAACAGGAGCTTTTAAAAGATGAATGCTCAAGATCAGATGGGTAGGTCGAGTAACTAAAGAGGATGTACTGAATCGAACTGGAGAAAAAACAAATTTAGGGGACATCTTGATTAAAAGAATTTATCAGTTTATTCAAAAAATGGTTCTAATGGCTCTGAGCACTATGGGACTTAACATCTGAGGTCATCAGTCCCCTAGAACTTAAAACTACACAAACCTAACTAACTTAAGGATATCACACACATCCATGCCCGAGGCAGGATTCGAGCCTGCGACCGTAGCGGTGGCGCGGTTCCAGACTGAAGCGCCTAGAACCGTTCGGCCACAGCGGCCGGCTATCACTTTATTACGACACATCCTGACGCATCAAGGAATCGTTAATTTCGTAATGGAAAGAAGTGTTGGGGGTAAAGTTGCAGATGGAAACCGTGGATTGAACACAGTAAGCGTATTTAAATGGATTTATGCAGTAATTTTACAGTGACTTCCAGAACACACTAGCGTGGGGAGCTGCAGCAAACCAGTTTTTGCTGAACAATAACTCCACCACCACCATTATTATAACGACAATAGCAACAATAGGAGGAGGAGGAGGAGGAGGAAGAGCAGCAGCAGCAGCTATTATTGGTAGAATCCTGAAGCGATGCAGTCCTTCAACGAAGGAAATTCCTTACAATACGTTAGTTCGTCCCGTGTCAGAGTATTGATCGTCTGTATGGGACCCTTACCAGTTAGGTCTGATTCAAGAGATTGGGAAGGTCCAAAGAAGAGCGGCAAGATTCGTGACTGGTACGTTTAGCCATCGCGAGAGCGTTACAAATCTCACAGGGAGTTTGAAGTGGGACACACTTGCAGATAGATGGCGCGCTAAACGGAAGGGGCTGCTCACTAAATGCCGAAATCCGATCTTCACCGAGGATGTAGAGCATATATTATTACCACCAACTTTCAAATCGCGCAATGATCACCATTCAAGGATAAGGGAAATTAGAGCTCGTACTGAGGCCTCCAGACAGTCGTTTTTCCCTCGCGGTAGCGTAGTATATATGTAGATGTATAGATGTAGAACAACGAACCACCAGAGACAACCGATGCCTTATACCGAAATACTCAGAAAATATCCCTGAAAAGACTCCGATGTTTTTTTCGATGGAGTTCAAGTTCAGTGGCGTGCAACCGAACAAGGTGCCACAGTGGCACAATACAGAACATTTTGCGTTGTCGGGTCCTGTCCGGGTAGTGAATTTTAGTTCCGTAATCTCTTTTCCTACCACAATTCCCATTTCCAAACACACAACAAAAACAAAATGATACCGACAAATATGGTGGCCCAATGGCGCCTCATCACGGCTTACGCCGCTCTGCACGGCAGCTAGGCAGGCTGAAACAGGTATGCAACGCGTCGGTCCCCTACAAGCCCCACGGTAAATATTCCACGGGGATTAGCTGTCCGTCATCCCGCATGCGAAACGCGCATCACAGCGGGACAAACGCTACGAGAGGGCGGGAAAGGGAAGGGGGCGCTCAAATGCTATCGATTGGGCACAGTGACATGGAAGTCTGCTGTCGTCCTTGCCACCAGGGCATTCAAAAATCCTCCTCAGTGCTTCAGAATGGTTACAACTTGTGCAAACGAACCCGCGTTTACCCACGTACCGGGAGAGGTATCTCAATCATTAAACCAGATTCAAGTGTTCCGCAGTTGCCCTTAAAGCGAGTAGCACGATGGTTTCTTCGATATGAAGAGGCTGATTTTCTTTCCATTCACAGTCGAAACTCGTGATTAAATTACTGACATCGTGATCGACATTTTTGTTTTTGTAAACAGTGCTGAAAGGCTTCCATGTACGTAAAAAATGGTTCAAATCTGTGGTGTGCGTACTGTAAGGGCTTTGGTACACACACCATCAGATTATTTGACTTGTCGCTCTAACGAAGCAGGCGAGTGTCAGCAATATGTCTCGTGGTCTAGTTGTGGCGTGTTTATCTTCTGCCGTTAGGTCTGACGATAGAAATGCCACTTGCGCGCTTAGAGTAGCAGATTGACGGTGACCAACTTTAAACAGAACTTGATCAATTTTCACACATATTTATTACAATAATAAAAATCATAAACCTTACTTAACTTGATTCTGGATGCTATTTACAATTGACAATCTGAAGTTCCTTTGGTCTTGGTACGTTAATCTTATTCTCACATATCTCTGATGCTTGACAAAGTGTCTATACATTTCTCTTCATGGCTATGTACAGGAATATGATAATCTTATTAGGCGCAGACTGAAACTTGACCATAGACTGGTACAGACAAATGCAGACTAATGCAGACTGACTAATCGGAGGTCTGTACACTCGTTATAATACCTCGAGCGTTCAGGTATCACTGCGCGAGTGTGATCCACGAGGAGAAAAGGTTCTACGTTAGCAGCAATCTCATTGGCTGCGTTACATATTAATACGCGGATCGGCGGAAGCACGATTTGGTCCGTCTCTGAGACAGCGCCATCTCGTAGTGCGGAGAGGGACGAGCGCTGCGCCTACGCTGTTGTGCTTAGCGGGGCGCGCTCTATTGGGAAAGTTGTGTACGCGCTGACTACGCGGAACTATGTACACAACAAAATGGCTCTGAGCACTACGGGACTTAACATCTGAGGTAATCAGTCCCCTAGAACTTAGAACAACCTAAGGACATCACACACATCCATGCCCGAGGCAGGATTCGAACCTGCGACCGTAGCGGTCACGCGGTTCCAGACTGAAGAGCCTAGAACCGCTCGGCCAGACCGGCCGGCACTTAAAAAAACACGGCAAAACCGAACCACTAAAAGCTGATATAGTCTGTATTTTATTCGCTGACAATTAGTTTCGGTCAAGCAGTCATCTAGAAGTCATGGATTACACTATATAAAGTTAAAGGAAGGTTCATTGGCGTCAAATACACAATAGTTTTCAGTTCCAGAATCAGTTTTTTGAGAAACATTATGACAGCCTGCTTTATATCTTGTTGGTCCAGCTTTGGAACGCAATACAGCAACGATTCTGCGTGGCCGTGTCATGGATTCGAGAAGTCCTTAGCAGCTTCCCGAAGGTACGTGATACCAGATGTCTACGCTCATGTCACACAATTCCCATGAACTGCTGGCCGATGGATTGTGGGCGTGGAGATGGCGCCCAATACCATCCCAGATGTGTCCGATCGGGCTCAGATCGGGCAAATTTTGCGGCCACGACATCGACGTGAATTCACTATTATGCTCCTCAAACCACTGTATCTCCGTTTTGGCCTAGTCATGCCGGAGGACGCTCTATCATGGTCGGGGAAGATATCAAACATGAAGGGATGCAGGTGGTCTGCAACAATGAACGCAAAACCTAAAGCTGTGACGGTGCCTTCGATTATTGCCACAGGACCCATCGATGCGCAAGTGAATGTCTTCCTTGGCATGTTACTGCGCTATTTGGCCTTGTCCGTATCTCGGTGCAAGTTTCGCGCACTCGTTGCCTAGATGACGGCATATACATATACGACAATCGACCTGATATAACAAGAAGCGTGATTATCCGACGACGCTACACGTTTCCATTGAGCCAAAGACCAGTCTGTATTATCCAGTGCCCACTGCAGGCTTAACTGACGATGTCGTGTCAACACGGGAACATGTAGGACTCGTTTGATACGGAGCTCCATATTCAACAATGCGCGCTAAAAGGTGTGCTCAGATACACTTGTGGCTGCACCGGCATCGTGATTTGTCGCCAGATCTGCCACAGATCGCCAGCGACTTCCGAGAGACCCTCACGACGCGACCACGCCAATAACCGACCAGCGTCCCCTTGTGAGACGATCGTACCCACGTGCCTGACCTTTTTCAAAGTCGATTAAATCAGTGGACATCCATTTGCTGGCCGGGTCACGTGCTCGCATCCCCACCAGGCAGCATTCAGTCTCCCGGTGCGTATTAGCTATAACTTTGTTTCACCACTAGTGTAGTACTGTAGTTACATTTGTGAGAGACAGATACTGCAACTGAAAAAGCCTGAAGCATCTGGGAACGATGGGTGCAATAAAAAAAATCACTTAAATCGTAGTAGTTGTTTTCTCATCTACAAAATAAACATCATGGAACAGCTTTCAGTACAAAGCAAATGAAGTACATTTCATTCAAGTTCGCTTTCGAGCACGTACCTAGAAAGATAACCTAAGTTCTGATTTAGTGGGAAACTACCAACCTTACATTTCTGGGGCGGAATTTCAAAGTAATGCTCAGAGTCGCCAGCCGCATAAAATCTGTCCAGATACATGGTCAGAAGTGATTTCCCGCACAACAATAATTTTTTTCGATCATCATCTTTCCATCGTGAGGGAAGCCAACGAAAAATGATTTATTAATTGCGTAGCAGACATCAAGGAGAAATACTTAACTCAGTATGTGTGTCTGTCCGATGAAATCAGCATTCACGCGGCGTCCGGCAGCTGATAGAGGCAGGATGCCTAGAAGGACTAAAAGGGAGCCAAGGACACCTGCGCACACCTGCTTGAGTTGCAGATGTTACTCTTTTGTTGACGTGCTTGGCTTCAGGCAACTCGTTCTAACGCCACGAAAATTCTTTGCTGCGGTATCAAAACGCTACTCGACTCTCTCTCTCTCTCTCTCTCTCTCTCTCTCTCTCTTTTGTTAAGTGGACACATCGAACCATTTGAAGATCGGAACTATGAGCTTTCAGATCCTTTAACCACCTTTGTTTTGCTGATGACATTGAACTGTCGTCCCCTAATCCAGGTAAACTTCTTGACGGTCATTAATAAATGGAGAATAGGTATGTCATTTGCTGCTGCACTTCCGCACCCTCGATTTTTTAATGAGGCGAACTCCCATGTATGAAGTAGCTTAAAACGTCTGTTTACTTTACAAATGAGTTGATGTGTTAAATATTTGAAGCTATCCACGTAAAAGACGCTCTGTTTTAAAAACAACTTGTTTTCTCACATTTTTATACCGTCCTATCTTCTGTCCTACTTTGATATAATTTGGCAGGTACTTTCAGTAGTTCTTGTGGATAGATAGAGTTATCTACGAAGAAGTAATATACTAAAACGTCATGCCTGATGCTCAAAATTTGACTGCATAAACAGCGGAAATGTAGTAACCGGTATTTTTTTTCTTTTATTATCATTTGATGGCTGACAGTGGAAAAATTTTACAGAAAGTCTGACATTATGTGTAAAGTTCGTCGGAAGTAGCTAAGTGCTGTCATTCACAAATACCTCGTGAATGAAGTCCGGGTATTTGCGCACCGCGAGTTACGCTGGCTCCAGAAATATACACAGATTCTAACTTTAATATTTGACTTACTGTGTTAAGGTTACATCTCTCAATGAGTCGATTATGACAGTATTTTGAATTTTTAAATTCAATCAATAATTATATGGAATGAATCATATGTGCAGTGCCCCTGCAAGCTGTTAAATAGGCACCCTGCAACTGGGGCTGTGCACTGTGTTAGCTGTTTAACCTTCAAGCGCTCGCGCGGGCGGTGAAGTGACCGCCTTTTTGCAATTTCGCGCCATACTTACTCCACAAAAGTAACGAGGCGGCGGGAGCGACATGTATTCTCTAGTTGCACCTTTTTCCGACAGATGCCGCTCAAAGTTCGTCCAAGTCGCACCTCTCTGCCTCTCAGGACAAGTTCAAATAGGTCCGAACACGTTCGGCGGTCAGTTTACCGCCTTGCGAGCGCTTACGGCACTTACAAAAACGGTCAGTTTACCGCCTTGCGAGCGCTTACGAGACTTTGTTCTGCTCGTCTACTTCGGAATGTAAGTATTTCTTTTTGTAATTCCCTTATAATCCTTCAATTTTATAGACTCTTCCAATTCTCTTGTGAATATGCATGTGCTCCAGAATTTCAACATCAAGAACAACACAAAGGTGGCCTACATGTATATTTTTCCGCTTACTCGAATTGGCAGGAATAAATTCGTTACGCATTTTTCAATTCAACACAGATAATATGAAAGAAAAAACGAGAAGGTAACTCTTACATGCGTTATCTTTGGAACTGATGAGCGAAAACTTGAAAGAAAGAGCTAAATTGAAGCATTTACCAAAAGATTTGTTAATATTTTTGGAAAATTACAGAGAGAGTGACGTAGTTTATCCAGCTGTATCAACCCCTACAAGGAGAGGAATATGTTATTTGTGTGGCTCAAAAAAGAATATAAAAACAAAGTGAGAATGCGGTGAATGTGGAAGAAACGTCTGTCTACGACATTCAACCACGACAGTTACGTGCAATAATTGTTGTCAGCCTCAAAACGAAAATGAAATGCATACAGACTGATCAGCATTTTTCATCTGACAGAAATGTTTGTGACGTTTTCAATCAAAAATTCTTTTTTCAAAGCAAAATTAACTTTTCTTGTGACGAGTTAAGACAATGAATAATTCTAGTCTTAAGTATTACATTATATAGTCCCAAAACATTGCAATTAAAAAAATGTTCATATATTTCATTTGGGTATTTGGCTTCCTTTTTGTATTCCATTGTATATTTTATTGTTAAATAAATAATTTTGATTACAAATGTGTTTCCAATATTGTGTGAGATATCCTATGTCGATATTCTATGGAAATATGACCTTTAAAAACGGAAAACCCCATGAGATCGATGAAAACTGTCGGGCGGTCGGCCGACCGCCCGCGCGAGCGCTCGAGTGACTATTTCTAGCGCGAGCGCATGAAGGTTAATAATATAGGTAGCTACCCACATTAAGAGAAACCACACATCGTCACTACAGCTACCCAGTGCGAGGGCATGACCAGAAGAACTGCAACAAGGAGCAGGTAGAAGTCCGCTAAACTCTTATTCAAGTGATTAATTCAAGGACGGACGAACCTCACCTCGCCTTCCTACTTGAAATAGTTTTGCCCTGTATATCCGTACTGCTCATGGCTGAAGTGCTTGCCGCTAACTGACAATCGTATGAATGCTTCGTGTATGTTCTTTCGGACAGACCCCTCGCCGAATCCGCAGCTCTGATACTTATATGTAAACTGAAAGTGGAAAAAGGGGGGGGGGGGGGGGGAGAGAAGAAAAGGGAAGGCATTGCTGATTAAGCTGTATCGGTACATAACGCGCAATTATCGGGCGAAGAGTGAAATGTCTGCCGGATTGGATTCGAACCCGGGATCTCGTGCTAGGAGGAGCGCTAACCACTGCCCCATATGGATCACAGTGTCCATCGCAACTGAGTGTACTATTTCGGCACGCCTCACATTCCCACGGCACCCATTTTCATTAGTCACCGCTGATTTCGCGTATTGTCCCGGTGCAGCTGATATCAGTAATCTTTTTCCTTTTCTTTTTCCCCCTCCACCTGCGATTTTCACCTAATTGACAATGTTAGTGGCAAAGCGCATGAGGGCACCACAAACCGAATTAGCATCCTGACCCACCAGACAAACGAATGAATCAATTCAGGTAGCTGTTTTAAGACAGCCTACAACATGTGATCCATTTAAAAAACTGACATATTGGCAAACGAAAGTATACCATCTTTTAATGTTTGTATAATAATAATTTATTATGTCGAAAAGACTTAAAATATGTGACCATTGTAATTCATTGACATATTTTATACGACTTCATGATGCTGAGAACGCATAACTGGAAATGTTGCGTTACATCGGTGGAGTTACTAGCGGATTAATCATATCTGAATTGTGCAATCAAGTACTGAAACTGGTTACGTCAACACTGTAATTTTTAAGCCATCTTCGAAGGAATACATTATTATACAGGGTGATCAGAAAGTCTGAAAAGCTTGTAAAGGTGTTGCACGGTAGGCTCCACTGAGAAATAATTGTAAGCAAAAATTCTATACGGTTACCGCGTTTATTACCATTGAAGTTAGCCAATCAGGCCGTTACCGCGAATATTGAATCGACACGCCAGATACAATAATAGTGAGTTGTTCTCATGGCGTACATGACAGCGCATGACACTACTCAACCTTTCACACGGGTCCGATCCTTAAAATCGTCACATGTCCAGATTTTGTATCGCCCTCCTGTCTGGTTTTAGGAAACCAAACGATGAACACGTTTGGCGACACCGTCTCTGGCGGGCCGCTTCAACTTGCAACGCAACGGCCTGATTAACTTCAATGCTACTTAACTCTGGAACAGCGCAGCGTATCGAATTTTTTCTGAACAATCATTTCTCAACACAACCTACCCTGCAACACCCTTAGAAGTTTTTCTGGCTGTTTCTGACCATTCTATATAAAAATGAAACCGATATTTACTGATAGCCAGTGTACCCACAGCCAAGTTGAAAATCTGAAACTATGTCGCCGTTCGCCGCTGTTCTCCTTGCAAGTCAAAGTTCCAGATGATTCTAGATTCTAATAGGTTACAGCAGCATTGTATGTTAAAGTAGCTACTTTTTTACGAGGCAACAACGACAAATGTGATTATAGAACGTACAGCCATGTAGGTGAATACTACCTTTTCAACAACATAATATGTACAAACCTCGTGCAAACTATACTGTCCCATTATTCTTTGCTTTACAGCTCTAACGTAAAGAAAAATTTACAAATGACATAAAGTGTCAGTGGCCCAATTTTGGTTCCAACAATTATTACGTAAAACACGTTTTCATTCTACTGACCTGAATAAAACTACCCATGGCTAGTGGCGTAAAAATATCGAAACATCTTCATCTTCGGGTAATAAAGAAATTAGTTGTATGAACAATCGGAATACTTGGATTCCCATAATACACTCTCTCAGTTAATTACATAGTACGTAGTAGGTGCCTGTTACGCAAAGGTAGCGTTAGTATGCTTGGTAATTTCGGAGGCTTTTGCTGCAGCATTCCTGAATAAAATCTTCTAGGTTTACAAGCCGCGATATTTCGAATAAAATCGTCGCATTTTTGACAGCTATCTCGAGTATTCAGAGTCAGCAGTTTTACTTCTGATGACGATGGCGGAGACTGCTGTTAAAAAACCCTACGACTTCATTCGAAATGACAGGGCTTGAATAATGATAGGATTTATTTACGTTTCGCGATTAACCAACATAGTTTTTCAATAGTTTTGACGCTCATATTAAGAAATTGTGCTTTCTCTCCTCCATCCCTTCTCTTCCACCAAAATATTAGGAGTTACCACTGAAGAAAAAACCGAAACTGCCGCGCGGGATTAGCCGAGCGGTCTGGGGCGCTACAGTCATGGACTGTGCGGCTGGTCACGGCGGGGGTTCGAGTCCTCCCTCGGGCATGGGTGTGTGTGTGTGTGTTTGTCCTTAGGATAATTTAGGTTAAGTAGTGTGTAAGCTTAGGGACTGATGACCTTAGCAGTTAAGTCCCATAAGATTTCACACGCACACACAAAAACCGTAACGGGCCATACTTTTTGAACGAATGGTTTATTTCACGGTAACTAGGCCGTAGTTCATGGTTCAGCATGGCATTTTAATGAAGCATAGCCCTATGTTGTATTGTACAAACAGAAGTTTTTTCTCAAAACGAAAATGTGTAATGTCTACGAGAAATATTCGCTGTTGTCTGACGATGGGCCTCGCCCGGAAACTAGGTGGTTATTGTTGTGGTCTTTAGTCCTGAGACTGGTTTGATGCAGCTCTCCATGCTACTCTATCTTGTGCAAGCTTCTTCATCTCCCAGTACCTACTGCAACCTACATCCTTCTGAATCTGTTTAGTGTATTCATCTCTTGGTCTCCTCTATGATTTTTACCCTCCACGCTGCCTTCCAATACTAAATTGGAAACTAGGTATGGTAAAATAAATCATTCTTTCAAAAAGTATGGCTGTTTCAGTTTTTTCCTCAGTAACCAAAATGTAAATGTCGTACGGTACAAAAGTTTACAGGTTCAGTGGATGTTTGCAAAATAAGAAGCCGTCCTGCGATTTATTCTCATAAGCCTTTAAAAATGGATGGGAACGATAGAAGAGAAAGGTAAGAATCATCAATATCTAGTATGCGATGTAAGTCGCATAATCGACAGGTACCATTAATTTGCTACGGAACAACATTACAACACAATGCAGAAAGAATTTAATGATTTAGTTGACTATGAAATGGCAAAAAATGAGGACTATCGACAGATGTGCTTCATTCTTCTGTGCACCAAGAAGCATTTTGTGTTAAATATGCAGGCATGCAGCACATGAAGAAACTATTTGTACGAATAATAAAATTTCGGAAACCGCACGCATTATTCCACTGCCTGTTACAACAGTTTTTGAAGGACCTGTGCGAAGAACAATTCAAAAAGTATGGCTGTTGCAGTTTTTTCCTCACTAACCAAAATGTAAATGTCGTACGGTATAAAAGTTTACGGGTTCAGTGGATGTTTGCAAAATAAGAAGCCGTCCTGCGATTTATTCTCATAAGCCTTTAAAAATGGATGGGAACGATAGAAGAGAAAGGTAAGAATCCTCAATATCTAGTATGCGATGTAAGTCGCATAATCGACAGGTACCATTAATTTGCTACGGAACAACATTACAACACAATGCAGAAAGAATTTAATGATTTAGTTGACTATGAAATGGCAAAAAATGAGGACTATCGACAGATGTGTTTCATTCTTCTCTGCACCAAGAAGCATTATTGTAAAGTTCGTTGGTTAATTCAAGGAGCATAGCTGAAACGATTTATCGATTTAAAATTCGCTACTGTTGAATCTGTGAAGGAAACAGGACAGCAGCAACGAAAATGAGAACATCTGGAATGGACTGCAGATCTCACATTTTAGATCAATTTGACTGCGGACTGACGACAGTAAGACACTGAAAAGTGAGAAACAATTTGTATCTGATTTGATGGGGATGCATTTAAAAAGAAAATCGCATTGTGACAGTGAAAAATTCTGACAAAAACACTGTCCATTCCTGTAAGCTCACTGGTGTCAAGAAGAAAACGAGGTCTGAAGAATGCATTGCGGTCTTGAAATAATTACAAGGATAGCTTTCTAAACGTTCTGATAACACTGTCAATCTTGCAACTGCTTTCGATACCGTTTGCAGTTTCAGTTGAAAGCGCCTTTGCATGCATGTAGGGTACTAATTGATCTACAATGTAATTCCCGTTTAAAACAAATTCCTTTACATTAATATTGTCCAGGAGGTCCACGTTGTTTTGCTAGGTAAGAGTTTCCGCGTCTTCAGAATGAGGTTGCAAACGTGAGAAAATATTTAGATTAACATGTGGTCATGTGTGTCAGGATTTCTTCGATTATGAAAGTGAGCCAGTCATGATTATATGGCATTGTAAAATGTTTGTACCAGATAAAAATTATGTCTTCCCAAGGAGAATAAAACGAACTGAAAATTTGTTTTGTTTGTTATCTATGTTGTTGAGAAATATGGAATCATGTTGTAAGCAGTGCGACTGGACTGCCATTTAAATGAGATGCTTTCTTGCCCCTCCTCATGCTCAGAGAGCGTGGCGTGGCAGTGGGGGGAAGCGTGCAGTCATGCGAGACAGCTACGGACACGAGCAAGAACACTGCTCCCGCGCCGAATTCTTCGCTGTCCCTGGTGTAACTTTGCGTGTATACTGCAATGTGATGTTTCTGTTGTTATGGATGACGGAAAAGGAGAGGGTAAAACCCGGTGCGACACGTAGCACACTCCTCTCTAATAAATCCAAGGGAGCTGTCGAGCTTAAAGGTGGATCACCGTCAACTGTGTCCATACCCTCCCTTCATGAAACACTGCGGTGAGGTTTGAAATTTAATTCAGGTAATTGGCGCACGGACTGGTGATCAGGTTCTTTACCCACTCCCTCTCCTCTCCTTGCCGGCCAAATACTGGCCGTAAAAGTTGCATCCTCCAGCGGGATTCCAACCGATTTACCTCAGAGGCGAGCACCGCTGCACAGGCACGCTTTAGCGGCTTCTGCTTCGGTGGTGGGTTTCTTCTTCAGTTACTAAATAATAATCAGTTGTCGCTGCTCTCCCTTCATTCCTTTGTTTATATCTTGGGTACGCAGTTGCCAGCAAGAGGCACTATAAGGGCCTGGTGTGACTATTAGGCGACCACAGTATTATTGGCCCTGGGAGTGAGTGCGCCTCGGTGGGCTAGTCGTTGGTTCTTATCGTGATATTTTACGGGGACACGCTGAAACACTTCACAGTATACACACAACTGTCATGAAATCATTCGCAATGCGATGTGTTGGCCTTACAAGGGAAGGGTCTGTCATGTGGGTCACCCCTTTTGATCAAGTTTTGCAAGGACGTTCTATATTGAAAATAAAGAGGTACGTCTTTCGGCTTTTTGCTAGACAGTCCTGTAGTTTCTGAAAGAATAGAGGCCGAAGATGTTGATGGAAATTCGTATTTTCAATACTATACACCAAAAGAGTATCTAAAAACAAACATTTTTATTGATATAATACGGGATGCAAAGTTAATAGTATTCGAGTTATTGACTTTTTGTGTTTTCATGCTGTCTCTTGGGCATCCGTCACTCAATGTGTTGAGCAGAGCAACATCGGCTGTCGGGCAGGCAAGGCATTTGCTTAACAAACTGCTGGTCCGTATTCGACTCTTTGTTGTGACTTTTTTTGTCGTTCGATATTTTTCTCGATTTATCCGATGTTGTGATAATCGGAATACCTTTCTTTCCCTTCTTTTTTTTAAGTAATAAAGCTTCGAGAGGTGGGATTAATTTATCAAATAAGTGTATACCATGTACTGAAAATTATTTTCACTGCGATACATGACGCACCGTGAAAGTGATAGCAGCGAAATGTACCTCTCTTTGTCAACAGTGTGGCGTTTACTTTTTCCGACAAGTAGCGAATTTCGCCGCACATCTTCAATATCAAGCGACATCACAGCGAAGCAGAGAATTCCAAGACAGAGCGAATGCCATAAAAATTCATGCGTTAATCCACAACAAGTTGTGCACGCCTGTCTTTCAAGATATGCTTATACACGGTTGGTGCGCATTGAAATTAGTATTTAATAGATCTGTTTTTAGCAACGTGAATCAGATATTTTTCCCACCAATAAGATACTGGAGCACACGTCAATGTGGCGAGATTCCGTTCCTGTGTTGCGCATGGTGCGAGATATACTTGTTTTGCCTGTTTCTATGCTAAGATCTACCCCATTATTTGCGAGAAAGTTCACCAGTAGACGATCAGTTAGGATTACCAAATAGTATACTTGGGGTACATTTTTGTACTACATACCACGACTGAAATAACTGTCAATATTTTATATGTACTTATTTGATTATTAATCACAGCCGGCCAGGGTGGCCGAGCGGTTCTGGGCGCTGCAATCTGGAGCCGCGCGACCGCTACGGTCGCAGGTTCGAATCCTGCCTCGGGCATGGACGTGTGTGATGTCCATGGGTTAGTTAGGTTTAAGTAGTTCTAAGTTCTAGGGGACTGACGACCACAGCAGTTAAGTCCCATAGTGCTCAGAGCCATTATTAACCACACCGCTCGATGTTTTATTTTAAAAAAATGCAAAGGAAAGTATTCCGATTATTTTTACACCGAAAAATATCGAAAACAAAACGCGTTGTCCAAGGATCGAGCAGGTTCAAATGGCTCTGAGCACTATGAGGTCATCAGACCCCTAGAACTTGAACTACTCAAACCTAACTAACCTAAGGACATCACACACACCCATGCCCCTGGCAGGATTCGAACCTGCGACACTAGCGGTCGCGCGGTTCCAGACTGAAGTGCCTAGAACCGCTCGGCCACAACGGCCGGCGATCAAGCAGGGATCGGCAGTTTGGCGTAAAGGCGTTCCTCCGCGGTGAGGCTCTTCGACTGCACTTCGGTCCAGCTGATCCCCGCGATTACTGCAAACTTAGTTCGGGTGCATCATTTTTGGTAGTCGGGACTGAGTCCGCGCTGTCCCGGTGCTTCTTACAATTCCAAACGCAGAGCATTTTGTGATGGCAGCCGATACTCAACGTAGAGCACGAAAACAAAAAAAAGGTTAACAACTATAACATTATTAACTCTGTACCTCATATCCCATATTATATTTACAAAAATGTTTGTTTTGAGATGCTTTTCGATGTACAGGGTGGGCCATTAATCGTGATCGATTATGTAGGGAAGTAGCTGGAAGGTGCAGCTAACTGTTGGAATTGAAATTTTTTTTTTAAACTTTCACTGTGGTTTCCATTTCACGACCCATCGCATCTTACTTTTGAAATAGCACTCTTATATTAAATGTGCAAGTCGGAAACCAATTGGACTAGGGCATATGTCCAAATGAAGTTATCTTCTTCAAATCAGCGTTCATGTCATCCGTGAATATTAAACCCTATCCTGGGGCACCCTGTATACAGGGTGGTCCATTGATCGTGACCGGGCCAAATATCTCACGAAATAAGCATCAAACGAAAAAACTACAAAGAACGAAACTTGTCTAGCTTGAAGGGGGAAACCAGATGGCGCTACGGTTGGCCCTCTAGATGGCGCTGCCATAAGTCAAACGGATATCAACTGCGTTTTTTTAAAATAGGAACCCCCATTTTTATTACGTATTCGTGTAGTACGTAAAGAAATAAGAATGTTTTAGTTGGAACACTTTTTTCGCTTTGTGATAGGATGGCGCTGCAATAGTCACAAACATATGGTTCACAATTTTAGACGAACAGTTGGTAAGAGGTAGGTTTTTTAAATTAAAATACAGAACGGAGGTACGTTTGAACATTTTATTTCGGTAATTCCAATGTGATACATGTACCTTTGTGAACTTATCATTTCTGAGAACGCATGCTGTTACAGCGTGATTACCTGTAAATACCACATTAATGCAATAAATGCTCAAAATGATGTCCGTCAACGTCAATGCATTTGGCAATACGTGTAACGACATTCCTCTGAACAGCGAGTAGTTCGCCTTCGGTAATGTTCGCGCATGCATTGACAATGCGCTGACGCATGCTGTCAGGCGTTGTCGGTGGATCACGATAGCAAATATCCTTCAACTTTCCCCACAGAAAGAAATTCGGGGCGTCAGATCCGGTGAACGTGCGGGCCGTGGTATGGTGCTTCGACGACCAATCCACCTGTCACGAAATATGCTATACAATACCGCTTCAACCGCACGCGAGCTATGTGCCGGAAATCCATCATGTTGGAAGTACATCGCCATTCTGTCATGCAGTGAAACATCTTGTAGTAACATCGGTAGAACATTACGTAAGAAATCAGCATACATTGCACCATTTAGATTTACATTGATAAAATGGGGGCCAATTACGCTTACTCCCATAATGCCGCACCACACACCCAAGGTTCAAATGGCTCTGAGCACTATGCGACTTAACTTCTGATGTTATCAGTCGCTTAGAACTTAGAACTAATTAAACCTAACTAACCTAAGCACATCACACACATCCATGCCCGAGGCAGGATTCGAACCTGCGACCGGAGCGACAGCCAAGGTCGCTTATGTTCCCCTTGTCGCAGCCATCGTGGATTTTCCGTTGCCCAATAGTGCACATTATGCCGGATTACGTTACCGCTGTTGGTGAATGACGCTTCGTCGCTAAATAGAACGCGTTCAAAAAATCTGTCATCGTCCCGTAATTTCTCTTGTGCCCAGTGGCAGAACTGTACACGACGTTCAAAAGTTGTCGCCATGCAATACCTGGTGCATAGAAATATCGTACGCGTGCAATCTACGTTGATGTAGCATCTCAACACCGACATTTTTGAGATTCCCGACTCTCGTGCTATTTGTCTACTACTGATGTGCGGATTAGCCGCGACAGCAGCTAAAACACCTACTTGGGCATCATCATTTGTTGCAGGTCGTGGTTGACGTTTCACATGTGGCTGAACACTTCCTGTTTCCTTAAATAACGTAACTATCCGGCGAACGGTCTGGACACTTTAATGATGTCGTCCAGGATACCGAGCAGCGTACATAGCACACGCCCTTTGGGGATTTTGATAATAGTCATACATCAACTCGATATCGACCTTTTCCGCAATTGGTAAACAGTCCATTTTAACACGGGTAACGTATCACTAAGCAAATACCGTCCGCACTGGCGGAATGTTACGTGATACCACGTACTTATATGTTTGTGACTATTACAGCGCCATCTATCACAAAGCGAAAAACGTGGTCCAACATTCATATTTCTTTACATACTACACGAATATGTAATAAAAAATGGGGGTTCCTATTTAAGAAACACAATTTATACCCGAAAAAGACCTATGGCAGCGCCATCTAGCGGGTCAACCATAGCGCCATCTGGTTTCCCCCTTCAAGCTAGACGAGTTTCGTTCTTTGTAGTTTTTTCGTTTGATGCCCTATTTCGTGAGATATTTGGCCCGGTCACTATCAATGGACCACCCTGTATACATTTTTGCTTCATCAATTTTGACCTCCAATCTTTCAGAAGCTAGGAGAATATGCAGCAGAAAGCCGAAACAGGTGTCTTTTTATTTTCAATTTTTAACTTCTAAACTTCAGCCCCATGTCAGACTCTCCCCTGTACTTGTTTACCGTAACGTCACCGCGTGTTCCAAGAACGGCCACGGGTGGCCAAGTGCAGTAATATCGTAATGCGGTCATACAAGCCAGTCCGTTCACTAGGAGCACGCCTAGTTTTCGGAGGACGCCGCCGACAGTGTCGCGGCCGGTATGTGTTGTCAGAGGTCGCAGTGGCCCGCCGTGGGCTGTTGTGACGCGCGGCGTGGCCACGCAGGGAAAGTTGCCGGCTGGCGTGGCGTGCCTTTGTAGCGGCGCTGCACCCACGGATCGATAGGCGACTGTGGCGGCAGCGGGAGCCCCACTGTTGCCACACGCGGCACGCGCCACGCGCAGACACCGCCGCCGCCGCCGCTCCGCGCGTGACCGCGCTACCGTGCCTGCCATTACTGCGCTGCACCTCCTACATAACACCACACCACACGTCTCTTACTTTCCGGATACTCATCCTCTGCGCTCGAAGCCCGCCTGCGGTCTGTTGAACCTACCGATTCCGGACGTCGGGGTTTCGCGCGTGACGTCATGACGTGGGGTGCGACGACATACGTACGCAGACAAAAATGAAACAGAGCTATGACTATATTTATTTTGCTCCTGTATTACCTTTTGAAACGGAATTAGGACACCGAACTTTATTGGCCGACTTTGACTATTGAATTTTTTAAGTAAGGGGTCTCAGCATGTAACTAGTTGGTTACCTTACAGCAGGTTCTTTATTTCATGTTAATAACCAAGTTAACCGACTGTCGGCCCACATGTAGCTCATTCTGATGAATTTATTATGCACACAGTTTTCTTGTTACAGAAATAAATAGCAAGATTAAAAGAAAAGACACTTTCATCTTAGTAACAACATTATATTTTGAATCACCGGCCGGCGCTTGACTCTGGAACCGCGCTGCAGCTACGGTCACCGGTTCGAATCCTGCCTCGGGCATGGATGTGTGTGATGTCCTTAGGTTAGTTAGGTTTAAGTAGTTCTAAGTTCTAGGGGACTGATGACCTCACAAGTGAAGTCCCATAGTGCTCAAAGCCATTTGAATCACCGACGTTCTATTCTTAGGTAATACGGATAGGCGAGTCTAACAGTGCGCGTGGTGAACGCAATGCCTCATCACAGCCTAGGAGCGCGTTTCTCTTATGTTCCCTGTCGCCCGCGTTCGGTTTCCTTAACCGTCTCCAACTTATACGCTCGCACATCACACTAGACACCTTGTAGCTCATATTATCTCCTGCTACGAGTACTAGTATGTTGGTGCCAAACACACATATGCGTGTTGGCTTCCAGTAACAGTGGCCTTCAGCATAATCATCTTCCTTTCGACCATTCGTAGCCCCCAAAAGATGCTAAAAATAATTTTATTCGGTGTATTTTTATACATGACTGTATTAGATTTCATAATCAACTTTGTTCGTTTTTATTTTTTAATCACTCCAGGACCCAGTACTCCCCGGACAACATTTACGAGACACATCGTCCGCTACATGACGTAGACCCATTAGAACATACTCGTATTTTAATCGATCAAATAATGACAGTTCATAGTGATTTTAACGCAAGTCAGGTCCGTTTTCGTCAACTGTTCCACGTTACATGGGACTGATCCCATCTCTTTTATTTTAGTTACCGCTTCATTGTTTTTCAGTCAAGGATCAGTTTCTGATTCCTAATTCCACTCCTTCGCTTTTATAGACAGGACATTCATCACTGATGGTGGTTTTTATCAACCGAAGGAGGCCGAGAACTTCGTCTACCCACGGTGTTACTCTGCGGTATTCTGTAATAACTCCCTATACCACACAACATATCAGTGTAAATAACCATCTTTTGGTAAGAAACTACAAATCTTATTACATAAGAAAAGGCACGTTCTTTGTGGAACCTATGTGATCCTCACCTAATATCCCAACCAGGTGCATAATATTTGCTTCCTTATTTAAATTATCCACTAAATACTCTGAAAACATCTCAAACAGCTTCATTTCCCCATTATCAAAGTATTAATTTATAAAACATTTTTACACAGATACAAAACCAGATCACACAAGTTAAAAGTTGCGAAGCTGGTTGTGTGAGTCTAATCAACGTCAATAAATGCAGCTATTGCTAACTACTGGACTTCTCATTCAATTTTATTTTTTAAAAATTCTAACATCTGTATGTAAACGCCTGTGTAATAAATACGTCATGAATGATCAATCAATTATGTATTTTTGCTGTGTAGACTATGGTGACGGATGGGTCTCCAGGTGGAGGTCTGAGCGGATGAGGATATCCGCAGTAATACACGGACCTGCACGGAAAGTGCAACAATACAATTTCCTCAAAAAAAATTTTTTTAACGTTTTTATTTTAAATTCAAGTCACTCCTATGACACCAATATACTATTTTACGGCAAATATTGTGGTACCACCGCCCCCCCCCCCCCCCCCCCCCCCCCCCCCCCTACGTGTGGATTCCCATGTAGGGAATTTTTTGGTAGCTCATTGAAGATAATGCACCTCTGTTTTAGTTTTCACTTCAAAGACTTCTCATAGCATCTTCAAGCACGTGTATTACCTCCTCTTGCGCCAATCATAGCATCCAAACTTTCAGGCGTGCTGCTGATTACTGCCACGGTGTCCTCTTGATGGATCATCTCCCACTCCTTTATGAGGACCTCCCGTAGATTCTACAGCGTATCTGAATAATGTTGATGCGCCCTTCTCGTCAGCTAGTCCCATACATGCTCAATAGGAATCAATTAGGGCTTCTAGCACGCCCCACTTTAGCACGAACCTCCGCTTCATCTTACAATTCCTGCACATTCTCGCAACATTTGGGCGCGCATTGTAATGGATTAATGTACAACTATCATCAATAAATGGCGTGAAAGGCACAAAATTCTCCAAATGAACTTCTGCCACATACTGATGTGCTGTAAGGCTCCCACATGCGACGACGACGAAATCCTACCTTGCAGCCAAACTGATTCCTGTCCACACAATCACACAACCACCCTGAAAAGGTGTCTTGGATGGGAAGGTGCAAGGGGAATACCCCTCCCCAAGCCTTCTGCAGACTCACTCTGTACAGTCAGGCCAAATCGTTACTCATTGGTGACCAACACTTGCTCTCACTTTTGTACTCCCCATCACCGACCTTCCCTAGTGAAACGTAAACGAGCTGTTGCGAGTTCTGTAGCTGTAGTAGATCTTCTGGATTGAAGACGGGCTTCTTCCAGTCTTGTTCGGAACGTTGTCTCACTTAAATTCTTCCCTCTAACTTGGTGACGCCTTCAGTTTCATCGTACCTATTTACGATTCTGGAAACCGTGGAAGGTGTAGTTCTGAACATTTCTGCAACATAATGCATGCTACGGGCATACCTCACCATAACAGCAGCTTCTGCAGCATCACCTTAATTCCAGATTTATTCCAGAGAAATCCATTCGTCTCTTCAGGGTTTAAATAACACAGAAAACAACACACACACACACACACACACACACACACACACACACACACACACAAACTCATTAAAAAAATCATCAAACTCCCCAACGTTTCAAAACCCAAATTCAGGCAGAAGGCATTAAGGAAAAGTCCACCGGTCCTTCACAACAACAGACAAGCGTCCAGACATGATAGATTATGATAATCGCAGAAATACCCTACAAAGTCGTGTGACTGTCAGGGGAACATCACAAGGTATAGTATCAAGTACTACACGAGCAGGAAAACATTACTGCCTGACATTCAGTTGTGTATTTTCCAGGTTGAGCAGGAAAAAACATTTAAGGTGGGTACAGCAAACAATCGACGCTTCACAGTGTGCTCGCAAAAGTAGCACTAATAACATACCAGTCACATACGCCGTCTAACAGCATAGGTTAAAGTGTTACGCTTTAATTAAATAGGTAATTACACGTCACGTATTTATTACCAGTTGTGTTTTTCGTGCACGGCTGTGTAATTACTTTGCGAATAAAAGCTTGTGCCGATGCGGATATCTCCGATGTAGATATCTACGGATATACAGTGCGAGTTTCGTGAATGAGGACAAACCGTTGGAAACGATTCCAGAGCCGATAAGGATCATGAAAGGTCATATGGGCAAAGGGACGGAAATGCGTCCAACAGGGGTACATCCCCTCGAAGGTTCCTGACAGTGACTAAGATACCAGCACCAGGCAAGTGGCCCGCCAGCATGCGCAACATTCTCCACGACATCTGTCACTATCCATATCACTTTAACGCTGCCTTATTACCCGCGAACTTACCTCCGCGGCGACAGTTTCTCCGCTGTTTCGTCACACGGCCACCACGGTGCTGGAATTTCCATCGTCCATCCTATTCACAAACGAGACTACCCTTACGAGGGGTTGTAACGTCATCACTCGTAACACCCACCTGTGGGCTACGGAGAACCCTTACACTATGGTGGCAGCGAACCATCAGCACCTGTTCAACGTGAATGTGCGGGCGGCGATGACTGGCGACCACCTCGTGGGACCAGTCATCCTTCCGCAAAGCCTCACAGGCGAGACATATCTGCATTTCCTAAAGGCCAACCTGCCTCCTCTGCCTTTGGTGGTACGAAGAGTAATGTGGCTACTACGTATAGGTGTTCCAGCTGTGTGCCCTTTCGATTATGGAGTAAAAATTCTAGTACAGACGTAATATTCCCATTTTTCCTCCTTTTTTATCATGTGCGCTTTATGTCACTGAAACCTACTCTGTCAAAGATCATTTACCTGCACCTTCGAGTGCTCGTATGTCCCTTTGAACGCACTTCTGGCCGTAAGTACATATGGCCTATTTCGCTCCGTATCCTCTTACGGATCGTTGGCTGAATTTAGTCCCATTTAGCAAAATGAAACTGGAGCTGTGGATCGTGATATTACTACCAGTTTCGTCGATTTGCGTTATACGTGGTCGATTATAACAATTATTTTTTGTTTACGTCCCTACTAGAGCCCATTTCGTTTGGTAAGCTACTGTATTTGTTGCAATGGGCAGAGCAAAGCGAATATGGGTTGTTGACCTCTGCAAGGGGTGAAGTGGCGACATGCCGTCCTTCCTGCCTTTCCGCACCGTTATACGACCATCATGTCCACCTCGGTAGCTGCGCGATCAGCGCGGCGGATTGCTAAGCGAAAGGACGCGGGTTCGATTCCCGGCCGGATCAGAGATTTTCCCCGCTCGGGGACTGGGTGTCGTGTTGAATTGTTCTTATTTTCATATCATCGTAAGTGACATCACTGCTGAGATGGTTGAAAGGGCAACTTGCATCCTGTTTCTGTGATACCAAGCTGCCTTACGTGGTACTCAGTCGTGTTTCCTTTACAGTAACATAGATCACTTAACATTTACAAAAACTACCACAAAGCGATGTGCAGGATCTTGCAGGATATACCAAACATGGGAAGCTCGTTAAAGTTTGTGTATCACAGACGACATAAATCTGTCAACACGAGAACTGTGCAAGGGCTTGAAGTGCAGTTCATGCGGGTTTACATCACTCCAATAACGCATATTCTGTTTATTCACTGAACCACGTAACTCGAAATGAGCTTCATCTGACATGAGGATGGTGTGCAACATTTGTGGATTTTGGCGAAGGAGATCGCGCATGGTTAAGCAGAATGTTTCGCGTGAAACCGAATCGCGAGGCCTAATTTCCTGAACAATCTACAGCTTATATGGGTGAAAATGGAGATCTTCCTGTAATATTCTCCTGAATGAGCGATCGGACATAGGCACAGTTTGCGCATGACGGCGAGCAGATCTTTTTGAGCTACGCAATAGTGCAGCACGAACATTTTCCACAGCTTCTGGTGTCCCCACAGTTCTTTCACTTCTTCCCGCTTTGCATTGCAAACATAACCTGTTGTTCGAAATTCACGTACCCACCTCACAATGGTCCGTCCATCTGGAACTTTCCACGACGTCCCAAGTTGAAATGTTGCCGAAATAGACGCTGAGTAGCAATAACAGAGTCGTTATTCTTGAAATAACTTTCAACAGTAAAGGCTCGATGCCGTGCCCTCCACCGCTCGATATCACTGTCACACTCAAAATGGCAGCTCATTAGTACACGAATGCACACGAGCTGGTGCGCAATCCTGCAGTACGTCATTGTATTACGCAAGTCAAATTACACTATGAACGTCGCCGCACCCTGTATCTCCTCTGATTATCAGGCGAGAGACGCGGTTCTCTTGAAGGAAGATTTCAATTCTTTTCCTATTCGTCATCCTATTCTGAAGAAGCCTCCTTGAACCATCGTCCCCGTCTCTAATCACGAATAGGAGAAAACCTGTCGTCAAACCTAGTATGGTTCTAATTTCTCTATTTACGCCAGGAGACTACGGTCATTTCGCGAAATGAGTCTGGGAAGGTGTAATGTGCTGCGTCACTCCTCTTTGGACTTGTGCACTCCAAACTTTTAGAAATACGTGTCGGCAATGTACAGTTCCTCCCCTCTCCTTTTCGACGTTATGCCAGAACACGTGGTTAGCATTTTCATGGGTTTACTACCAGTGATTCCCCTGCTGGTCTACATCTCAATTTATATTTAATTTTTCTCACCACAGCGTGTTTGGGCGGTTTTGCATTTCCTGATTGGCTGGCTTTCAACCCGTCTGATTGGTTCGCTCAAGCACTGTCCATTGCCGCTCTCCATTTCAGTTTAGTCATCGTTATTTTCGGCTGTAGTAAAGTCCACACACTGTTCATACGCAGTGTTTGCTCTGCCCCGTTATGGCAACTGTTTTGTTTATGTATTTCTATGGCCTTCCTAGTTTGCAGTGAATAACTCTCTTTCTTTTAGATAGCGCTTCCGTCTCACTGAATTTCACCGTGTGGTTACTAAAAAAAATATTCGGATAGAGCTTATTTTTGTTTTGAACTAGTCGACGAATATCTGTTGGGTTCCTGAAATCTTGTGTTAACCGTTCTTTGAGTGTTTCCCATGCAGACTTTAACACAGAAACATGGAATAAAGTAATCGTGATCCTTTTGCAACATCATGTTGTTAGATAACATCAGAGAAGACATTATAAGGCAGGAATAGACGAAGGAGGATACACTTTTAGGGAAAAAACGGCGGGGACTCTTTGATAAGGCAAAAGAATGGCTTTGGTTCGAATGGCCAACGTATTAATCGTTTAAGAGTAATAACGTTCGTTCTTTCCGGGTACAGTATTTCACAGACCTCAAGTTCATATAAAACCTGTGAACCTTTACATGTAATATTTCTTTTGAAGGCTATCGATGGCAGGTACTCCACAGGACGTCAAATAACATCCAACTGTTGAAATAATTAGGTAAATTAAATTGCAGACCGCCAACAAAGGTCCATAACGAAGCAGTGTTAGAGCTGTTCGCGTTCGTTGTGAGTCGCAGTGCTATGTAGTCGTGGGAGAAGGAGTTCTGCATTCATATAGATGTCAGAATACTGGAACAGACAATGAGAGAGACACTGCCGGAGTGCAAAATGAAGTCTCGTATGTCTCTGCAAATTAGACAGGCGATCTAGAATTTATATAAACATAAAGTAAATGCTGTTCGTTGGTTAAGTACATCAGTGGAGAAAGACTGCACCGATCGGGTTAATTAAAAAAAATTGTACACAACAGTTCGAATAAGGGAAGACAAATTGGGAAAGTTGCCTGGAAAAATTGGGAAAATCTGAAAGTACTTTTTCTATAGGATTTTTGTGTGGAGAGACCGTAGCTCAAGATTCGAACGACGGATTTGCGAAATCAATTTTTTTTTTCGTTATGCTCCGGAAAAAAGATTTCAAGAAAAAATTCTGGACGATTAGAAAGGAAAGTCGGAAAACTCAACACACTGCAAAAATAATTTTCGTATGCACTCTCCATCATGACTGACGATAAGAGGTTCTGATTTGGTTGGTTCTTTTTCTTGTTTTGTTCACTATGCTCCCGGGATGGTAATAACTCAATTGAATGTTTCCAATTTAAAAAAAAAAATTGGAAGATTTAGAGAAAAATTTGCAAAAACGTATTCCAGCCAAAATTAAAAATAAAATTATTTTTAACTTTTGTATTGTTTCGCGATCTGTCCAAGAAATGTAGTTATTTCATTACTATTCCAGTTCCAGTTTATTTCGCTACTTCGTGCGTAAATGTAGTTATCAAGCCGATCGGTCACATTATTTTCACTTGGAGTGTGATTCTGTTGTTAAGTTCATCGCAATCGATTCATAAAATTAATTAAGTTTCATCGTTTTAATCTCAAACAAATTCACCTATTTACCTAGGAAATACTGTGAGTTTTAAAGAGACAAATGGTTATACAGTAACAACAAAGTCTATCAACTACCCATGTTGTTATTCGCATCTCAAACTGTGGCGCAATCGACGCAATTGAATTGACACAATCACAATCGTTGATAGATACAATGCTGACTCAAAACTATGTTTTTTTTCACTTTTATTTTCTTCTTCTGAGAAATAATTCGTAAAACTATCAAATCAAGTTTACTGAAATTTGGATAGGATAACGTCTGTCGGATCAGCTAGTTTCAGAATGAGAAAGTGTTGGTACCTCGTGTCGCACATATTTTACTTTAATGTGAATCCTTGTTGGGAGCTGGATGACAAACGATAAGTATGAAACAACGATCGTGATTCTTAATATCAAATTTCTAATATTAGAACCTTCATTATTCATTTCGTTAGAAAACACTCATTTACTTTTGTTTTGGTAATGAGTAGAACCGGCAGGAATACAACATCAAACTAAAATCGACATCACATCAGATTTTTGGAATTTAAAATTATGAGCGCTACCCAGAAATGAGAACGCTCTTCTCAGATCGGGGAATTGGCTCGTGGCTCCGTTGCAGATGGACAGACCATCCACCCGGAGGTATTTCTGCGTTCCAGTATTTACTCTTTTCAGGAACATGACATGTCCTACAAGGGAACAAGATTTACACTTTTCCCTGCCAGACAGTACATCTTTATCTCATGGGGTCACGCTGTGCACATTAATTCCGGTCTTTGTAAGGCTGCAATCTCTAGGGCGGTCGCTGGGTGGGACCCCGGCTACCTGCAGGAGGTCGAGATCTGTAGGGACTTAGCCGCCCGTAGGAAAGGCCTTTGTCCCGCAGCCGTATGGAAGCAGCACACTGGAAGGCACTGTGGGGCCACGTTGCCACATGATCGGCACTTGCTCTAGAAAAACTTCGCAATGCCCACTGCGATATCTTCATCATTAGCCATGTAACGATCACGGCAGCATGAACTCCTTTTTCAGACTTCAAAGTTTTCCATTTTCCTCTATCCATCTTATTTTCGATATACTGACTATGTGTGTAGCTCAATAGCTCAAATCTCCTTGTTGTAGTATTCCAAAATCGATATCGTTGTAACAGGGAATAGATACCGAAGAAACACTGAACTGACCGATGAAACGGTGGATTTCTATTCTATTTAACTTTTATTATATTTCAACTTATTTTTGTTACGACGTTAGAAATATTTTAATTACAAAAGTGATATAAAACAAAAAAAGGAAACAAATAAAATATCCATTTGAAAGTACGAAATCAGGTTCCTAACAGACGACTCTAAACTCTGAAGTACTTAGTAAAGGCGAGACTGAAAATTGCTGTCAGAGACTTTCTGCAGTCAACGTCTCAGGAGAACGCATGAACCACAGAATGAAGAATTAGGGCTTGCATACTCACAGAGAGAAACATCATGATGCGCAAGAATAAACAGGAGAAACATGAAGGCCACCACTTAAGACTGCCGGCCGCGTTTGCTGTGCGGTTCTAGGCGCTCCAGTCCGGAACCGCGCTGCTGCTACGGTCGCAGGTTCGAATCCTGCCTCGGGCATGTGTGTGTGTGATGTCCTTAGGTTAGTTAGGTTTAAGTAGTTCTAAGTTCTAGGGGACTCATGACCACAGCAGTTGAGTCCCATAGTGCTCAGAGCCATTTGAACAATTTTTTTGAACCACTTAAGACTGGCGGTGGACATGTGCTTCCAAATAGCAGAATGAAAAAAGTTCTCTGTTAATGAATGCTGCAGCTATTACTTCGTGTCAGTGATCTAAAAATCTTACTTACAGTCTCAATGTAATAATGGTTAAAAGCAAAAAAACGCAATACCAGAATGGATTTTCACTTCGTGCGGAGTGAAACTTCTTGGCAGATCAAAATTATGTGCCGGGCCGGCACTCTATCCTTTCTTCTAGACGTGCTAGTCCCGCAAGTTTCGCAAGAGAACTTTTGTGAGATTTGGAAGAACTACTGGCGGAAGTAGAGCTGTGAGGGCAGGACGTGACTTTGCTTGGATAGCTCTGACGGCAGAGCAACTGCCAGCGGAAGGCAGAGACTCCGGGTTCAAGTCCCCCTCCGGCACTGCGGTGTTAATTTGCCATACAGTTTCAAAACCCCAACTGTTTGAAAAATTGAGATTATTTTGTACAAATATGAGAACAATAAAGATTAAGTTCAGTATAAATAACGGGCGATAATGTATGCGTGTGTGGCGTCGCACGACTCTGTGGTCGTCTATTGGATGCTTGGTGAAAAAATTTCGACAACCTGTATTTGGTAAGGAAAGGGAGGAGACATGATGACCAGTGGCGGATTTAGATCGGTGTGGACCCGAGCGCAGTAAAGATTATATCCTCGTCATCGTCCACAAAAAAGAAGTACATGTAAAGGATATGGCTCTGAGCACTATGGGACTTAACATCTGAGGTCATCAGTCCCCTAGAACTTAGAACTACTTAAATCTAACTAACCTAAGGACATCACACACATCCATGCCCGAGGCAGGATTCGAACCTGCGACCGTAGCAGTCGCGCGGTTCCGGACTGAAGCGCCTAGAACCGCTCGGCCACCGCGGCCGACTATGTGAACGATACTTTTAAAAGATTAATTCGTTACTTGCAATAAAATTTGATTACAAAAAGGTGGTAAATTGTTCGATTACGGAACCTGAATTCTTGGGTTCTATTGCAGAATGATTGTAAGATTTATATTTGTCACTTGTCACTTATTACTGTCGAGTTGCACCGTGTTTCGCAGGCCAAAAACAACAGACCCTCCCATAACTGGCTGAGTAAGTCAGTTTAAGAGTCGAATGAACACAAGGGCAACACTATACCTAGTAAATCACTGCAGTGTTCAAAGCAACCTTCGGTTTGAAGACAGTTTTTTGCCTTGCATATAGATTATACGTTATTTTAATTGTATTATAATTACTTTTCAGGCCCACTTTCAAATTTGCTCTATTAAGTTCTTCCGTCTCCGAGGTGAAGCAAATACACTGTCCAGTCACACTAATGTGACCGTATGGCAAAAGCCTAAATAACGACCTGCAGCGTGGACCGCTGCGAGACTGCAGGAAGGGAGTCTATGAGACTCTGGAAGGTAGCGACAGGGAAGTGGAGCCATGCCAGCTCCAGTCGTGGCCAGCTGCGCCAGGATGCATGGCGGGAACAGCCTGTTCGAGGTGGTCCCACAGATTCTCGACCGGGCTTAAATCCGCGAAGAACGGTGAACTCGTTTTGGTACTCTTCGAACTGCGCGCGTACACTGTGAGCTGTGTGACACGTTGCATTATCTTGTTGGTAAACGCCTTTCTGCCAAAGAAAAACAAACTGTTTGTACGTGTGGACTTGGTCCCAAAGATAGATGCATACTTGTCTTGATCCGTCTGCCTTCCAGAATGAGTGCCTCGACAACATTCCCAAGACCATGAAGTTCCCTCCTCCGGCCTGCACCCTTCCGACGATCGTTGCAGGGTGTTCGCTTTCAGACGTTTCACGCCGTATACGCAAACGGCCATCTGTCCAATGGAGCATAAAACGTAATTTATCTGAAAAGGCCACCTGTCGTCACTCAGTGGGCATCCAGTTGCAGTAATGGCGTGCAAATTCCAGCCTTCGTCGCCGATGAACAGCAGCCAGCATGGGTACATGGAGCAGGCGCCTGTTGTGGAAGCCCATAGGCAGCAACATTCGCCGAACGCTCGTTGAGGAGACACTGTTGATAGCCCATTGGTTTATCTGTGCGGTCAGCTGCTCAGTAGTTGGACGTCTGTTTGTCCATACCCACCTCCGCCACCGCCTTTCACCCTGTCATCTGCCGCAATTGCCTCGGCGTCGGTTTTGGATATTGCCATTTTTTTCAAATAAAATTAAATGATCGTATGGCATTGTTGGCCGGGAGGCCCCATTCGGGGGAGTTCGACCGCCGTATTGCAAGTCCTTTTTAAGTGACGCCACATCGGCGACTTGAGAGTCAATGTTGATGAATATGATCATGGACTCACAACACCCAGTTCCCTGCCGGGAATCGAACTCGGGCCCCCTGCGTGGTAGGCGGTAACGCTACGTAGGAGGAGAGCATCTTTCAACCACGGCGGCACGCGAATAGTTCACAGACTTGCCGTTTCCGAAATGCTTCCACCCTTGACACGAAAGCCAATGATCATGCCCTTCTGGACGTCAGATAAATCGCTCAGTTTCACCATTCTGATAATGACTGCACTGTTGTCCGGATACCCCCGAATTTTTTTTATATACTCTCCACTGCTTGTGCTGCCACCTGCCGAATGTGTTTATCGTACGCTGACGTCGAATGTGCGGTGACCACTGTAGTGTGACTGGGCCGTGTAGTAAAATGTCATCAGCTAACTAAGAAGGTCTCTTTCATTATAGCAACAAGGCTAGTCTTGATAAATCGGAGACAATGGCATAAATGGAAAATCTTAATAACAAAACCAGTCTGCTGTCTTTTAAATAGCATACTTCTTCGTTAATATTAGTGTTGTCTTTGTTTGTCTAAGCACATACACGACTGTATATAACTTAAGGGAGATACCTCAGACAGATGTCACACACAATAAAAAGCGACAAAATTCACAGGTACACATTTCTGACACATTGGTGTACCAATGGGAAGGAAGGAAGGAAGGAAGGAAGGAAGGAAGGAAGGACAAATGAGAGTTGAACATCCCGTCGACAGTGCGGTTATTGGAGACGGAGCACAAGCTTGGATTACGAAAGGGTGGAGAAGGGAATCGACGGCACTCTTGTCAAAGGAAACATTCTAACATTTGTCTGGAGCCTGTAAAGGAAATTACCGGAAATCTGTATCTGGATGGCCGGGCTTTGATTTGATCCGTACCGAGCGAGGTGGCGCAGTGGTTAGCACACTGGACTCGCATTCCGGATGACGACGGTTCAAACCTGCGTCCGGCCATCCTTATTTAGATTTTCCGTGATTTCCCTAAATCGCTTCAGGCAAATGCAGGGATGGTTCCTTTCAAGGGGCACATCAGATTTACTTTCCCATCCTTCCCCAATCCGATGGGACGGATGACCTCGCTGTTTGGTTATCTCCCCCAAACCAACAAACCAAATTGATCCGTCATCCTCCCAAATGCCAGTCCAGTGTGCTAACCAGTGCGCCACCTCATTCGATCGACATGACATTGAAGATTATCCCTTAGCCAAGAGAAAAGATAAAGCTGCGCTTCGAAATGAACTTCTACATTGATCAACCAGAACATTATGACCGCCTACCTAATAGCCGGTGTACGTCCACCATTTGCACGGATAACAGCGGCGACGCGTCGTGGCATGGAGGCAGTGAGGCCTTTAGGTAGGTCGCTGGAGGGAGTTGGCACCACATCTGCACACACAAGTCACTTAATTCCAGTAAATTCTGGGGAGGGGCGATGAACTCTGACGCCACGTTCAGTCACATCTGATCTCGTGAGATGGGGGAAGGGGGGGGGGGGAGCAGCACATCAAATGGAACTCGCCACTGAGTTCCGCGAACTCGTCACACTCCTAGTCTTGTGACGTGGCGCATTATTTTGTTGAAAAATGCCATTGCCTTCGGGAAATATTACCGTCATGAAGGAGTGTACGTGGTCTGCAAACAGTGTACGATATTTGTTGGCCGTCATGGTGCCTTGCACTGGACACCTAGAGTGCCCACGTGAAAGTTCCCCAGAGCATAGCTGAGCCGCCGTCAGTTTGTCTCCGTTCCACAGTACAGGTGTCACGGAGCTTTTCCCCAGGAAGACAACGGATTCGTGTCCTCCCATCTGCATGATGAAGAAGATTTCGGAATTCGTCAGGCCATGTAGCTCTCTACTACTGCGCCAAGGAACGGTAGTTGCCGATGTCGTGGTGTTAACATTGGCACATGCAAGGGTCATCGGCTGCGGAGGCCCACCGTTAGGAGTGTGTGTTCAGATTTGTACTCTGCCCAGCATTAAAGTCTGATGTTAGATCCACCACTGTTCGCCGCGTGTCCTTTTTCACCAGTCTACCCAGCCTACGACGTCAGACATCTATAATGAGGGGCGGCCGCGCAACCCGAATGGACGTGGTTTCACCTTGGTTTCGCCTCTGTTGAAGACACTCACATCACTCCTCGAACACCCGACAGGTCATACATTTACCGAAATGCTCGTGCCGAGCCTCCAGGCCATCACATTCTGCCGTCGGTCAGACTAAGATAGATTGCACGCCTTCCCGGTTCTACACGTGGACAGCGCGCTCACTTACACTACATGCACCGTACGTGTGTCAGACTAGAGTCATTCCTCGCCAGGTGACGCCGCTTATCGCCTGGATGGGTTTATGTTGATAGTAGGTCATAATGTTCTGGCTGATCAGCGTATCTGAATAAAAATGTAAATGTTCGTTTGCTTAAAATCTTAAATCTCCAAAAGTCCTTTATCGATTGTTTTTAAATTTTGACGCAACATCTTATTCGAATACGTGCGTCGTTTTATGTACCTACTGGAGCGCCATCTTATATATATAAAAGGGGAAACGTTGTTATGGAACTTCTTGAGGAGTCCTTTACCGATTTGCTTCACATTTTTACACGATAAAATAATAAACAGTCAGATGGACATACGCTACAAATCTATTTAAACGACAATGTGTACGTTTTCCATTAAAAGCAATGCGAAAAACAAAATGCTATGCAATGCTCTGCTGTGAACATGTGCAGCCTTGTTTTCTTCCTCGCAAACAGTTTAACTACGTACGATAGCAGTGCATTTAAATCAAAAGGCAAATTATACTCCCTTGAATATTAAACAAAAATTGTACACACAGCACACGGGGAGAAGCAGACGGACAGAGAAACGTCGGGCGGGGAAGGGGGGGGGGAGGAGGAGGAAAAAATGGGCAGAGAGCAGAGAAAGGGGAGGGGGGAAGAGAGGAGGATAAGGAGATGGACAGAAAGAGGGGCGAAGAGATCAGGTCGTAGTCCAATTCACATATATGTTTGGCAATTGTAAAGCATAGTCGGGTTCGCTAGCTAGTAACTTGAAAATTTAGCAGATAGATTTTTTTATAATTAAGCTGTCCAGTGAAATTTTCCTTCGTATGTTGCAATGACTTTATAAAATTTCGGTTGTGTTCCTATTTGTGCTTCCATTTTCACGTTGCATCCATACAGAACTTGGAATCTGATTAGTGTTGTCCTTGTCGTTCTCATGAATAATATCGCAGACTAAGTAGTTAAAATGAGGAATTTGTTTGATTGGGTTATTGGCGATAATTATTTTAGATCTATATGGGCATTATGGATTAAACACTCATTAGCTTTAATGATACGGAGTTGGCAATTAACTGGGGATTTCGTCGGGCATGAACACGACAGAATGCGTAATGCGGCAACAGCACTGCTACAATTGACAACATCAGCGCCGCAAAGGAATTTTTGCTCCCAACGTTAAATACTGAGGGCGATTAAACTTAATACTACGGCGTTAATGAATTTTCTCAGCATTTTGTTACTTACAGTTACTTTTCCTGGCACTTAATTAAATTACAATAACATTTAAGTGAATCTCATGGTTGAAGCTACTGGTTGCCCAAAATAAAACTGCCCTGAAAGGTGTTTGTGGGACCCCTTAACAATGTTGCCTGAACAGCGACTAGATCATTACGAATACGGACTAAAAAATTAAATGTGAGAAGTAGCAGAACACACTGCACATTCAGCCCTGGCTGGAGTCCATGAGTTATTAGACAAGACGACGAGATCAAAGGCAGTAAAATGTCCTGACCCCGAAGATCGTCTGATCTATTTCGCTGCGGTTTTTACCGATGTGGCTGGTTGGAAGTTCAGGCCTACTCAAAGCCTATGCACTGATGGATCCACAGCACAACGTTTAATAAGCCATTATTGCCATCCCTTGGGCAAATCTGCTAATGTGTGTCTCAGTTCACAAATAACAAAGCGCTACATCGGGTTCAACGCTGTTAGCACCGTCTTCGAGGAAAAGCAGTTCTCCTCTTCATTAACTAGAGGCCAGGTTTTTTTGGACCACCCAGTACATAATGCCAATCCTGTGTATCAGTGACACACAAATAATATTTGTAGCGGGAAACAACGAAATGTTATTTACACCTCAGGCTGTTCTACATTTACATCCATACTACACAAGCAGCCGTATTGCGGATGATACCCTGTACCACTACTAAGTAGGTCATTTCCTTTCCTGTTCCACTGGCAAACAGAGCGAGGGAGAAACTACTACCTACATGCCCCCGTACGAGTCCTTATCTCTCTACGCTCATCTTCATCTTCACGGTCCTTACGACAAATGTACGTTGGCCGCTGTAGAATCGTTCTGCTGCCAGCCTCAAATGCCAGTTCTATAAATTTTCTCAACAGTGATTCTCGAAAAGATCGTCGCCTTCCTTCCAGTGATTCCCATTTGAGTTCTCGAAAACTCTCCGTAACATTTGCGTGTTGTTCGATCCTATCGGTAACAAATCTAGTAGCCCGCCTCTGAATTGCTTCGATGTCTTTCTTTAATACGACCTGATGCGCATCCGAAACATTAACAGCATTCAACTACGGATCGCACTAAAGTCCTGTGTGCGGCCTTCTTTACAGATGAACCACACTTTCCTAAAATTCTTCCAATACACCGGAGTCAACCATTCGCGTTCTCTACGACAATCCCTACATGACCATTCCACTTCATATTGCTTTGCAACGTTACGCCCAGATATTTAAACGACGTGACTGTGTCCACCAACACACCACTACTGCTGCATCCGAACATTATGGGTTTCTTTTTCCTATTCCTATGCATTAACTTACACTTTTCTACATTCAGAGCTCGCTGCCATTCATCACACCAGCTAGAAATTTTGTCCAAGTCATCTTATATCCTCCTGCAGTCACTCAACGACTAAATCTTCGCCACAGCATCATCAGCAAACAGCCGCATAATGCTACTTACCTTGTCCACCAAATTATTTATGCATATGTATAATAAAAGCGGTCTTGTCACACTTAACTGTGACACTCCTGACGATACCTTTGTGTCTGACGAACACTCGCCGTTGAGGACAACATACTGGATTTTATTACTTAAGAAGTCTTCGATGCACTCTCATATCATGGAAACTACTCCGTGTGCCTGCTGTACCTTCGTTAACATTCGGCAGTGTAGCACCGTGTCAAATGCTTTACGAAAATCTAGGAATAATGAATCTGCCTGTTGCCCTTCATTCACGGTTCATAGGATCTCGTGTTTACCATTCTTATGTACAGGAGTCACCTTTTCCAATCGCTTGTGACTGCGTTGGGCGGGAGATTCGCGATAAATACAAGCTAAGTAAGAGCCAATGCTCTAGAGTATTCTTTGTACAACAGAACTGGGATTCCAGCAGGACCTGCGACTTATTTGTTTTCAACTCTTTCAGTTGTATCTCTACACCAGAGATGCTTTGTACTATGCTCTCCATACGGGAGGGTGTGCGGTGGTCAAACGTTTGTATACAAATGATTCTCCTGTGTGAATAATTTCTTAAATGCGAAATTTTAGAACTTCTGCTTTACTTTTGTTGTCTTCTACTGTCACGCCAGATTGGCCAACGAGTGACTAGAGATAGAAGTCTTGGACCACTTAGTGAATTTATAGAGGATCAGAATTTTCTGGGATTCTCGGCAAGATCTTTTGCTAAGGTATGACGGCGGTGGTAGTTGTAAACCTCGCCCATGGATCATCTTACAGAAGCACTAATTTATATTAACTTTAGCCCGTCGTCATTCGGGCTTTCATTTTTGAACGGAAAGTCAACAACTTTTCGCTTTCTCAGTATTTTTCGAATTTCGTTGTTGGACCGGTGGGTCTTACACGTCCTTCATTCACTTACTCGGCACATATTTCTCCAGAATTTGATATACAATCCGTTTAAACTTCGCTCATAAGACATCTTACTGGAACTAAAGACAATGTCAGAGTTTTTTTTGTTTCGGGAACTGTATTCGCTTAGACAAGTCAACTTGTATGATGGCCAGAGCTAATGGACTACCGCAGTGGTCACGTTTATTATGTATAACAATGCTGCACGCAAAGTATCCAGTTAATAAATAGTTAAAAATAAATAAAATGGTATTTGTAATAAGATAACACGAAAAGGGAGTCTCTTATTCTCGATTAATAAGTTAGCTTTATAAAATATAAGTATGAAGCTGGGCATTCATGATGCCCTTTTGCCTATGATATTTGGAAGTCTCTTACGTTAAATTTTTTTACAAATAGTAAATTTTAGTTCAAACTCGATATGCAATGTCAGAAGCCGGTTAAAAAAACTTTTCTAACGGTACCTCATTCATCCCTGTAAGATTAGTATGTATTGGGGAAGAAAGGATGTTGACATGAGAAATAATATATATGAGAATTTTATATTATTGGAGATGTTAGAATCATAATTGTTGATGTGATGACGATGATGATGATACACCTTCTGTGGCAGGATTCGGAGTTAGGCTGATTACTGTATCAGGTGTGTCAAAAGCACTCTGAACACGTCCGTCCACACCACATATAGAAAATATACGAAATGATGCTTAGGCTTTCACGCCCCGTCGAGGACTATGCAATTAGAGACTGAGCACAAGCTCAGAATACACACAACTTACACCTCGCCGCGCGGGGTAACCCCCCCTCCCTGGGAAGTGAGAGACCTTACTCGGGCGGGCGCGCGCGCGGGTGTGTGTGTGTGTGTGTGTGTGTGTGTGTGTGTGTGTGTGTGTGTGTGGTCCTTGGCGTAAGTTAATTAAAGTTAGATTAAGTAGTGTGTATGTCTAAGGACGGATGACCTCGGCAGTTCGGTTCCATACAAGCTTAGCACAAATTTCCATTTAAACCTCGTACCTCGAAAATGCGATTCCCTCCTCTTAACCAATGTGCCAATTCGCTCAGACCGGTAATGTGTACTTCAAGAAACGAGCCGTATGATGGTATTTTTTTTCCTTTTTCGTGTTGTTCTGTAGAGCAGAGACTTCTCTCTAGACTACCACAAGGTGTGCAGTGGGAGGGACTGACACCCTGTCCAGCCTTTCTGTCTAAGAGAGAGCGTCATAAAAAAATAATTTACTTTTCTGATAGGTTCAAACCATACACAAATTTACGGACCATTTGATATATCACAAACGTCGATCCCACTAATATTCAGGAAGCCGATAAAACCACATCGAAGTAATTTTCCACGACAGCCAGATGTCACCATACGCTTCCCTAACCAGAAGACTGTTGCATCCTCTGGGGCGTAGTAATTTTCTGAGCCTTGATTTAAATCTTCCTAATAATTTACAACATGGCCAACAGCCACAAAGGGTGTTCGGGCCGTTATTTTTGATTCAAGACCACGGATTGTTCTTGGCGGAGGAACACCAATCTGTCCCTCCCCTTTCGGCAAGTTGCCGCCACACGACGGAACCCAATCTACGGCACCGTAGGACCAGGCCTTGCGGGCCGAAACAAAACTTAACCGTCACTCTGGCTAGGTTGGATAGGGGCTCTGTCTTCTGCCGGCGGACGCTTACTGAGTTGCGATGCCCTCGGTAACAAATCTGTCGGGAGAGCTGCTTGCAATGGTTAACTGGAACAGGTCCGTGGGGCTCAGTAGCACAGAAGTTTCCGCTTTTTTGTATGTCTTTGTGCTTGCCGACTATTGTTAGTAGCAGCCATGCACCTTACAACTTCAGTTCCAACAGTTTCGCATTAAAGGTAACGCAACCGCGATTATTTCTGTCGTGAACCGTCACAAAAACGATTTGCGCATCGATCGATAGGCTTGACAAAACTAAACAACCTCGCTCGATATCACTATGTACTGCCCCTGCCTGGGCTTCAGTTTATTCTTTCTCGTGAATAATAATACCCTCGGGCATCGGTGCTTGTATTATCATAAGTTAGTTTAAGTTAGATTACGTAGTGTGTAAGGTGACGTCAGCAGTTTGGTCCCATTAAAAAAAAAATAATAATCACAATTTATCTCCCTGTGTTCTCTCTCTCTCTCTCTCTCTCTCTCTCTCTCTCTCTCTCTCTCTCTCGTCTCTCATGATCAAGGGCTGGACGAGTTAACAGGACACTCGTTTACGTTGCAGATTGTTCCCTTTGTCTTCTCCTGCAGCAAGACGTTTTCTGACTGGTCAGGTCTGTGCAACTCTTGTGTGTGTCTGTAGTATCCGATATTTCCATTCCAACATGCTATTTCCATGTGTTTGTTTATGGAAATATATCCACGATTTTAACAGATCTGACCGGTTCCTGGACTGTAGAATTCCCTCTTTGCCTCCAACAACCCTTTAAATAACAGACAGAAACCAGAGGTCCGATGCTTGCACAGTCAAGACAGCATAAGATAAGAAGGCAAGGTCAAATGTACCTGTTAAATGGGAATCTGAAGTCGGACAGCCATTTTAATTTCCACCACCTCCATCGCCAGGTTCGTTCCAACATCTACAGTTTCTACGTTTGTTTAATATTCCTTCGCGCACTCGCCATCACCACGGCACCCTCACGTCTTTATACCACGCATCCCACTTCTTAATATTCCATACACAACTGTTAATACGTTTGGCCTTCTTTCACATTCTACACGATAGAACCAACATTGTCCACGGTGTCCTTAATTTCCACTCGTACGCAAAAGCTGGTTATTTACTGTAACCTGGCATTAACGATTCCCTGACAATTATTGTCATTAGGGGCGCATTACTCCTAACACAGCTAATGGTTGGCTACAGTGATGCTATCTGCTTGTGGAACATTCGCACACCTGATACAGATTTCATATGCATACTTGCGGACGAGGTTTTTTAGAGAGACCACAACGAGCTTCCGCGAACAGCAGTGAGAATATTCTGGAGGACAGGTCTGCGACGTGACTTTACTGAATCGCCATTTCGCCCTGAGTCACAACGCACTTCTTCGAATCCAGGCTGCTCCCTGAATACCGATCGATATCTGCTTCACGGAACTTCCGTGACGATTGCATCGAAATTTTCTTCTTGGAGTATTATTCAGCTACTGCATAAGGCATGTGTATGCGCTTAACAAATACTTCACACGCAGATACCGCTAGTCCTGCCCAATGGGACATCAGCAATGGATAGCTGGAAACCGGGAACAGTACAACAGCAGACGTAACAAGGGACACACGCAGATCATGAGACGTTCTACCGACACACAACTAGTTTACGACTGCTGCAAAATAGATATCATCTACTGAAGAACAGTGTCACCAACACCATCGCCACTTTGCGTGACATTGTAATTTCTCCCTCCCATCTTACTCGTATTTTACGATTTTTATACAGAATTTTCGATAATTACTGAGTGTTTTTATATGACTTGTTGTGCATGAATACAGAACATACATACACACTTTCACCATAATCCCAAATTCGGAAATTAGAAGCTTCTATAGAATGTCCCAAATCTTCAGGATAGCAGAAGATCCTGAAAAAAGTACTTAGAGGTAAGGAACTTACAGCGCAAATAAATCTGTGGTGTCATCGCCAGACACCACACTTGCTAGGTGGTAGCTTAAATCGGCCGCGGTCCATTTAGTACATGTCGGACCCGCGTGTCGCCACTGTGTGATCGCAGACCTAGCGCCACCACAAGGCAGGTCTCGAGATACGATAGAGCACTCGCCCCAGTTGTACGGACGACATTGCTAGCGACAATACGGACGAAGCCTTCCTCTCATTTGCCGAGAGTCAGTCAGAATAGCCTTCTGCTAAGTCCATGGCTACGACCTAGCAAGGCGCCAATTGTAACAGTGCATGTATCTTACGAGTCGCATTTGTATAGTCAAGAGAGATGTATCACAAGGAGTCATTAAAGTTAAGTATAAAGCAGCTACGTACTTTTCTTGCTACCATTCAATAGTTATCCTGTTCCAGAATTCACGCCCGTCTGCGTTAGATAGCGTGCCTATCGGCCCCCTCAAAATAACACTGTGTCGGCACTTCTGTCGACACATCAAAATCTATAGTTTGTTTATAGACAGAACCTGCTTACACCCAACGGCAACGACGTAAGTCCACAGCATGAGCATCTGTTCGAAGTGACGACCGCTAGTCTTAACGCACGCCTTACAACGGCTGGTAATATAAGACAAACGTGGCTAATACATGTTCGTTACTCCACACATCGTTATTCTGGTATTTGAAAATATCATCGCGGTTCAAACATATCTCATTTGTGAACAAGGCATACTTTGTAATGTTCGACGATGCGGTACTCTGCTTTTAACACTCTTCAATATTTTATCGAGTGAATGTTTGTTCCATTCCATCAGACACCTCTCAATATTTCCACGTTTTTCAGAGCACAGAAATCTTATTTTATAAAGGATGGACTGTGCGATGCCACACACAAATCGAATCGCACTTGGCGACTTCCCTCCTCGACTGCACTCACAATTTGAAGTTTATCCTTTAACATCCTGAGTACAGCGACGCACTTTCCTGAACTGTTGAGGCTTCCCAATTATCTCGTCTCTTGTTTCCTAACGCTAAGCGCAAACTGAGCCGCAAAGAGCACGTGTGGAATGACACGAAATTACTACTGTCATTCACGGGAGTTGCTCGGTTGTTTTAGCATCTAGTGAAAATGTGATATCTGTACGCATGTAGTATGTCTCTTATTACATCGATATCCAAGTAATCACAGTGAATCTTATAGACTTCAGATATTGCACGTTTCTGAGCAGGCGCACAAAGGGGATACATCTGTGGAAATTACCACTTTTAAAATTTTTGTAACAAGTCGTACAGACACGCCACGATAATAGGCAGCACCTAAACAAGGTTTGTTTCACTGTATAATGCTTAAAATTTCCTGTCTTGCTACTTAATAACATGATTTTCTAATATCACTTCCTATTTCACTATCCACCGATAATATTTTGTCCCTTCTTGCGATATGAAGACATTATGGAGGCAGAAGATATATTCACAGTGGCTAATGGCCCACCAGTTATTGAATTGTGCGTTGTTCTTGAAAAAAGAAAAACAAAAGAGCAGAAGTATATAAATAACTGAAAACTGTGTTGTCCTAATGAGAAAACACCGTAAGATTAAATAACGAAAAACGAAACATTATTAAGTGACAAAGTTGAGTAGTAAGGCAATATTTTTTCCGGACGGCCAAGACTACCACTGTCCATACGCGCGGCGTCGCCCTTCGACGCTGTTTTCCCCCTCCCCGCATCACCTCTCACACAGTGAGAAATTGCCACAACCACAATGCCACGCGACCTGGCGCAGGCGCGGATCGCGTCGTCATCGCTTCGCGTCCCAATTAGCGGTGTCGCACCTGAATCTGTTTAGTTAAAAAAACGCGCGCTGCCATGCACCGCACCACAAGCAATGCAATGTGCTGCAGTAAGAAAAATTGGTCTCGTATTCTGTTCAAATCCTCGTCTCGCCATCCAGATAGTTTTCCTTTGCTGACTAAATCGTTCAAGGTAAATGCCGGTTTGGTTCCCTTGTAAAGGACTATTTCCTTCTCCATTCTTCCACAATCCGAATTCGAGTTCATCTAATGATTTTTTTCTCGATGGGACGTAAATACGCTCATCTTCCTTCCTTTTCCCTCTCTACCCGGAGTATCCGCAAACAATCTAACAATCCACTTATCTGCACACTTACAGTTTATCCAAATTCAGACACTGTTCCACAGACGTATCTGTATCTATGTGAAATGCAGCATTAACTGACTGGGTAGGTAATTAAATGGCTCCCCGCAGTCACTAAACATTACTCTCGCTTATAAAGAAGGAAGGTCAGTTAGACTTCTTTCAGACAGTGAAATGATGATTAGATGTGTATTTCGGTGTCTGGGCGTAATGCAGAAACGCGGCGCGTTGAAAAGGGACTCAATGTTTAGCGACGAGAAACGAAGACTTTGTACCGCCCAAGTAGAGACGTTTCAAATACAGACTGGCAGCAACAAGAAAAATCAAAAAATGAATCTGTTAATTTAAGTGTTGGGGAGTCGCTTCCGAATGTGCTTGTCTTGAGTATAGCTTTGTATGGAAGTGAAGCAGACCAGACGAGAACAGAAGCTTTTAGAAATGTGGTGCTACAGAAAAAAAATTATTTTGATGGGTAGACAGATTAAGTAATTAGGAGGTACTAAATGTAACTGGGGAGGAGGGAAAGAGCATTTGGTGCAAATTGACTAAAAGAAGGGATCGGTTGATAGAATACCTCCTGTGGCATCCAAAGAATACTCCGTTCTTCATGGAGGGAAGAGTGTGTGTGTGTGTGTGTGTGTGTGTGTGTGTGTGTGTGTGTGTGTGTGTGTGTGTCGGGGGGGGGGGGGGGGGGGGACTGCAGACGGAGGTGAAGGCATGATTACCGTAAGCAGGTTCAATTGGATGTAGGCTGCAGTAGTTAGACCAGGCGCACTTTGAGAAGCAGCCGACGAAGGGCAGGGCAAAGCAGCACAGCGGAGGAAATACTCCGCGACACGATGTGATCGTATGTTGGGTGGCAGTTCCATTGCCGCGGCCACCACGCCTGAACACACGGTCTGGATTCACCCCACCATCTTTGTGGCGATCGTGCAGTGAACTCCGTCCTTCGCAATACTCATCGAAAACGGAAGCAAGCCCTGCCCTACACACCAGTTTGCACCGTCGTACGAGGTCTGTTCACAAAATTCCGGAACATTCGTAACTTCACGTCAATGGTGTGTTGGAGCGAAATGCGGTTGGCATCCCTGCACACGCCTGTGTTTAATGTGTAAGTGTCGGAAGTTTCATTGTTATATGTCTGTTAAGTTTTTATTCAGTGCTGTAATGATTAGAACATTGTGTCGCACAGTTTACGAATTTCGAGATGGCAGAGTTAGAGGAGCAATGCGTCTGCATTAAATTACGTGTGAAACTCAAGAAAAACTTTACAGAGACACACCAAATGACGAAGCAAGCCTTTAGTCATGAGTGCTTAAGCCATACTCGGTGTTACGAATGGTTCGCACGGTTTAAAAATGGCCGGACGGAAGTTGAAAATGACCTTCGTTTAGGACGCCCTTCGACGTCTGCCAACGACGCGCATATCACGAAGGTTAACAAAACTCCTTGCCAATCGGAGACAGACTGCCCGAGAGACGGTAGAAGAATGTAAGATTTCAGTTATATTATGTCATGAAATCGTGACGCTGCATCTTGGAATGCATCATGTTGCCGCCAAGTTCGCCCCCCCCCCCCCCACCACCACCCAACGGCCCATGAGCCAAGACCAGGAAGACCTTCGCCTCGTAATCGGTGAAGAGCTTTCGGATCGCGCAAATAAGAATGAGATGTTCCTTAAGAGAATCATAACTGCCCATGAGACGTGGATCTACGATTATGATGTTGATACCAACGTTCATTCTTCACAATGTGTCTGGAAAGGTTCTCGACACACACACACACACACACACACACACACACACACACACACACACACAAAAAGCGCTCGTCGGATCAGGTCAAACGTCTTTGACTTTGAGGGATTAGTTCATCATAAATTCGTGCCACAGGGATGGTTAATCGATGGTATTATCGGGACGTCTTACGAAGTCTGCAAGAAAATTTGAGAAGGAAATCACTGGAAATGTGGCGAAGTAATTAATGTCTCTTGCATCATGAAAACGTGGCGAATTCATCCCTGTTATTGCGTGACTATTGCACTGTGCTGCCTCATCCTCCGTCCTCTCCAGACCTGGACCACGCGGACTTTCTTTTTATTTCCGAAGTTGAAAACCCCGTTGAAAGGACGACGATTTGCAACGATAGACGAGATAGAAGAAAATTCTCAGACGCCGCTTCGCGCGATCTAGCAAGACAATTAACACGACTCCTTCCGGAAGTGGAAACGACTTTGGGAGCGGTGTATCAAATGTGCAGGAGAGTATTTCGAAAGAGATCATGTACAATATGTAAAAGATAAGCGCAGAAAAAATTTGTGGCCAAAGTTCCGGCAATTTTTGAACAGACCTCTTATTTGAGGAAGAACTTTTCAAAACCCACAACGTCCACTGGTGGGTAACATTTAGTCTGACATGAAGTCGTTTATTTTCTGGCCCGCTCTAAACCTTCCCACAATAACATACTGCCAAAAGGCGTTTTAAGGCATTGAAAAGGACCTCTGGAAAGGGTTACGTGCTACAAACAGCATTTGCATTCTAATATGAATGCATCAGACTGCACGAAGACCATCAATTTAATTTTGTTCTACTAAGCAATGCTGTCTGCAATTTAAGACTGGTGGAATGAAGTGAAACCTGTTAACTGACCACCAATAACGAATTGCCATTTGTTTCAGTATTACAGCATTGCTGTTTGTCATTTTTTCATTCTGGCTGTTGTAAGTGCAGAAGTTAGCTGTAAATACGTTTCACAATAAAGATTGAATGAATATTTTTCATTGATTTTCGAGTTTTTCTGTTAGAAGAGAGTTTCCATTGGGTAGAACTGACGTTCCAATCTGCTTTCCAGTTCTAAAAAAGTCCTTTTTAGGTGCTGACCGAACAGTAAAGAAACGTCGTAAAATTTCAGAAATATTGAATCGAAACATGTACCAAGAAGGTTATGCAGAAGTGAGTGGCAATAATTTTGGGGAAATATTGGAAAATATTTGATTAAAAGAAATTAAGTAAAAATTTGAAGCCTATAAATGGGATCAGTCACATGAAAAGGATTCATCTGAACAAGTACATAGTAGGCGAAAGGATAATTGATGTGAAAATCCTAGCTCACCTCAACTACTTTTCTAATGATCCTCCAAAGAGCTTTTTTGCTATCACGCAAACGCGGATAAGGCTTTAGCAAAATAGCAAATAGATACAAAGTAACATCTATTAGCAAGATTAAACAAGAAACGAAAGACTATGTAAAAAACTACAAAGCCTCAGATTTTGAAACAAAACAAGAGAAAATGACACTTAAGTTTACATCACGATTGTCAGTTTGCCACGTAACAAACTTACTGCCCTAGATGCTGTTCTGACTCTAGAGCAGAGGAGCCTGTGTTGGAAAAATAATATAAGCACTATCATTGGAAGTGATGCACATTTGTGTGTTTGTTTCTACTAAATGTACTAAACTGCTTTATTAAATATTAAAAAGTGAATTTTCACACGTAAAATGTATTTGCCAGCTCTGTGTTACTGAAAATTAATCGTATGCACGATATCCAAAATAATTTACAAAGGCATATTGTCCAACGTAACACAACAAACCGCATTTAGTCCATAATATAAGCCCTCTTACCTTTAAAGTAAAAAAATCTTGTGATAAAAACATTTTTATCAATAGCCATCGTGTTTTGTGTAAAATTCGGAAAAATAATATACTTTTCGTGGTATACGGTTTTCGCTTCTCTTGAAAATTTTACTATCTCTGACGTTATGTTTTCAAAAAATTGCTCTTCATTTGCAGCTGTGAGATACAAAAACCTTCGCTAGCCTAAGCTCCCCTGGGTCGGCTGCATTCGTAGACGACGAGGCATATACAGGATAGACTAGTTCCATCAAACCAGTGTTCCGATCGAAAACAACAACAACAACAACAACAACAAGGTAGTTCTTCAGTGCGGCGCCCTGGGGAAGTTACATCTCAAACTGATGATCCTGCAGTATTAGACATTTCCCCATTAACCGAGCGTCGACGTCGTAAATAACAACCAAAGAAAATGAAGAAACATGTTTCCAAGCTTATGCAACCCACCACTGCGTAGCGTGAAATATTACTGTGACATATCAAGATGCAAACACTGCGTCTAGTGCTTTACATAGGGGTACCTTACTGTACTTCTCGTTTCATGTGATTGGAGAGGTCTACATATATCTTAATTTACGCCGGTCATGCGCGTCACCTGGGCACATCTTGCCGCACTACACGCGGTGTTTTGGATCTTGATTTGCCACAGCAATATTTGTGTGCGCGCCAAACGTTCATTATGCGGTGTGCGGCTCAAACTGCGTTAATTTTGTGCTGCTTTGGCGGAGTAAGCTGGTGTGCTCAAGGTAACATGCGGTAGTCCGCTACCTTCCTCAACCTTCTTGATGATATATTAGCGGTTTTCAACCATGTCCACTTTGCGTTTTATATATGTTATGACGGATGGATTACATATCCAGTTACTTTTGCGTCCATTTTCCATTTTATATGGCGTTGTGACGGGTAACTTTTCACATCCAAGTACTTTTTCTTAGTTTTCTACAGAATGTGGCAAACAAAAGAGGCCCGAACGAGTGTATGCGATTGGACGTGAATTTATGCATATAACCACACACCATGACGCGCACACCACGTGTAAGTCTGTCACGTGATCCATGCCGATTCAGGGCGTAGTGCGAGCTTTGTCAGTGTGAGCGGAGCAGTGCAAAGTGGACGATGGTACTCACAGTGGAACAGCGGGTGTTCACTGTGGAAAGTTACGTGACAACCGAGTTCTGAAAACGGTGTCGTCAGTTGTTTGCTGAGAAGTTAAGTTGTGTCAAAGTGGCAGCAGAAAGTGCTGTGCACTCTCTAGTCAGACAGAATCTGTTTTGAACAAGTCAAAAAACATTCCGAAACGTGTCCGCACACCAGAGAATGTGGCTGCAGTTCACCAGAAAATGCTTTAGAGTCCTACCAACTCAAACCTAAGCATGTTCCAAGAGGTCGGCATATCACGTTGATCATGCGGATGCATATTCCACCTCGACCTGCACGTGGTTCCCGACGGAGTGTTTGTTGTTCATGCATTCAAACCAGCAGGTGTTCCTCAGCGCCTTCAATTTTGTATGCCTGTTGAAGCCTGAATTCACCTGAGTGGTTACATCAACTCACTGAATCACAGGTTCTGGGCACCGGAGAATCTGCATAACTTCCACGAACCACCATTGCATGATCAGAAGGTTGGGGTTTGGCGTGCAGTGTCTCCACGCCGCATTACTGGTTCCATCTTCTTTCATCGGACGCTAATTTCGGCGCCTTACAGTCCCAACATTTTGAAAACAATAGTGGCAGTATTAACGGAGGAGGCAAAGACCAACAGTTACTTCTATCACGATGGAGCAACTGCTCATACAATTGGCCGAAACTTGGAGCACATTTACACAATCTTCAAGCCTGAAGAATTGTTACAAGAGGTCACTATGGTCGTGGCCCTAGCTGGCCACCCACGTCACCTGATTTGCCAGTGTGCGATTGCTCTTTGCGGAGAGCTCAAGGCCGGCCGTGGTGGCCGAGCGGTTCTAGGCGCTTCAGTCTGGAACCGCGCGACCGCTACGGTCGCAGGTTCGAATCCTGCCTCGGGTGTGGATGTGTGTGATGTCCTTAGGTTAGTTAGGTTTAAGTAGTTCTAAGTTCTAGGGGACTGATGACCTCAGAAGTTCAGTCCCATAGTGCTCAGAGCCATTTTGGAGAGCTCAAGTCTAAGGCGGATCCAACAATCCTCATAGTCTTCAAGGAGTCCAGCAGAACAGTTCGGCTGAGACTATAGCAATTCCAGCAGTTTAGCTTCGATCTGCCTACAGCAAGTTACTGACCAGGCCTAACAGCGCCAAGAGATGAATGGTGGTCGCTTTTAAAATCTTCTATAGTCAGGTTAACACTGTATTTCCTTTCCTCTGCTGTGTTTCTTTGTACCATTGAACGTTGTTCTCCAGGCCAATTTTATTTGCCCCACCCTGTATTACTTGTAGTTCAGTTTATCTGCGTAGTCGTGCAGGACAGGACCATGCCCCTCCCTCTATTTGTTTGTAAATGATTGTTTTCTTGTTTTATAGACAGTCTGATAAAGCACCAAAATAGGTGAAACGCGTCATTTATGTCAAACAATTTCGCAACCAAGACACTCTTTATTGCGTAATATGTGAAGGATTACGCAATCTGAGGCTTCCCTCTAGTTCAAGAACTCGAACCGCCACCGACGCGAGAAGTGGTTTATATCTATTTTACTCGTCGGAAGCCAGCGATACTTCTTTGACACTTCCTAAAAGCTCAGTGGACTTGCCTTCAAGAAGTGCTGCTGTATCTTACGCTCAATTCATGGCTCTGAGCACTATGCGACTTAACTTCTGAGGTCATCAGTCGCCTAGAACTTAGAACTAATTAAACCTAACTAACCTAAGGACATCACACACATCCATGCCCGAGGCAGGATTCGAACCTGCGACCGGAGCGGTCGCTCGGCTCCAGACTGTAGCGCCTAAAACCGCACGGCCACTCCGGCCGGCGCTCAATTCATGAATAGTAGTAACAATTTCTCTACCTAATATTGCGGAATAACCTATGTAACTCTTGCCAGACAGAACGCTGCCTGTGCGGCAGCTTAGATTGTAGCGGATGTCTGCGGCTTGTAGTGGCAAGGGGGGGGGGGGGGGGGACACGCAAGAGCGGCTGGCCGCAGCGATGCTGTTGCTGCATCAGATGGTACACTGAGAGGCCCACGACCACGAGAAAGGCAGACCGTGGAGCGGACGTCACGGTATGTGACAGTCCGCGTCTTACGACTGCCAGCAGCCGTCTCCGGCGGGGACCCAATAACAATTTCAAATGCCTGCGCATTCAAACGCATACTAGCTCTCGATGGTACACGACAGAGTTCAGACCTTTAGTAGATACCTTCACAACCACTTACTGATTTTCCGTGGGCCCTGCACGGAACCGAGCGTTCGCAATGGGTGACGTCACTAGTTCGTTGCGGGGCCCGTATTTCTCGTGGGCACTGGTACACTGGAAGGGGCCGAAATCTCAACAGCAACCTGCATGTGTAGTGCGACTGGAGTGTTGGCGTGAGAACACAGCAGTAAAATGAGCCAGCAAATAAGCACAGCTGCCGGCCTCGAGACGAATCCGTATTGCCAGACAACTCGGCGCTGGCTAGGACTGCAGGCCGGCGGCCGCCTTCTGCGTGACTCACACGACGCAATAACGAGAATTTCTGCGAAGCGCCCTGGCCGCCGAGATTCCAGGCCACGTGCCCCGCCGCAGAGCGGCGTTCTGTCTGTCTTTCGACCACAATATTATTGCACCTGGGGATAAGAAAGCTTAGGTTGGGATATAATGAGTTTTTATCGCGATATTTCACGAGGACACGTTGAACCAATTGGTAGTACACGCATGACTATCCTGAATGCACTCTGCGATGCGTTTTCCTTAGTCATCGCTGTACATGTTTACTGTAACTTCAGCACGTATGTTTCAATAACGCCTCCAGGAGGCCAAGTGCAATAATATTGTGTTCGGATAGCACATTTTTGTCGCGGCGCAACCAGTGTGATAGGGACAGGAGCTCTGGCCCTTTTCACTGCATGATCCATTAAGTCACGAGCAAAATGCCCCAAGTTTGCTTCACCTGCGTGCATGTTTGTGTAATAATTTAGATCTACTGGTCAACCGTGAGGCAATAATTATCACAGTTCTAAGCAGGCCACCTTGCTTCCACGTTGTTGGGTTCAGTGCAAATACTGTTTTAGTGCAGCTCTCCACGTTAATATTTGTACAGTAAGTCGCTGCATACGGTGACATAAATCTCGGATTAACACTACAGGGCGAAGTCTGGCTAAATATCTGCAGCAGATGACAGAAGGAGAGTAATAAACTATATGTATTTAGAGAACGAAGCCTACTTGAGCACATCGTAAAACAGTTTTATTTCTAAACTGAACGACTCACTTTATTTATATAACTGAAATTCAGGTTCGAATCCTGCCTCGCGCACGGATGTGTGTGATGTCCTTAGGTTAGTTAGGTTTAAGTAGTTTTGAGTTCTAGGTGAATTATGACCTCAGATGTTAAGTCCCATAGTGCTCAGAGCCATCTGAACCATTTTTTCCTGTGTCGAGTCGCGGCCAGCATGGAGCTTTTCGCACCATTCCACAACGGTGGTTTTCGACAGATATGCTTCCCCATATAAATTATTCATTCTCCGATAAAGGTCTACTGGTGTTTGGGTTCCGGAAGCTGAGAAGAGGATAACAGCACAATGGTCCCATTTGGACGCGTTTGGCAAGAACGTCGCCATAGTTCACATTTCCGCGTTTAGCGCACGCACGTCGGACGTCACGAATGCCATATGATCCCTTGTCTACATGTCGGTGCTTAAAGACCATCATCGGAATCGCGCTACGTTGCATTTACGCTGCAGCGAAGCCCCTCAAACAAACTTTTTGATCGCCCCTCATAATTATTATGACAATAATAATGATGCCATGCGGTCGAAGGCGCCCAGCCACAGTTCGCGCGGCTCCCTCCGTCGGAGGTTCGAGTCGTCCCTCGAGCGTGTGTGTGTGTGTGTGTGTGTGCGTGTGTGTGTGTGTGTGCGTGTGTGTGTGTGTGTGTGTGTTTTGTCCTTCGCGTAAGTTAGATGAAGTAGTGTGTAAGTCTAAGGAGCGATGTCCTCAGCAGCCGGTCCCACAGAACTTACCACAAAAATAATATGACGCAGCCGTTATGTGAGGGCAAATTGGAACCTAAGGCGAGATACGCCTATTATTTAGGATCAGATCCACGAGTCATTACTTAGCATTGTTGAATTAGTGTGGTAGGAAGCTGCAATGCGCCCTCTGACTTGTTCTTTTCACCGCGGGGCAAGGCAAAAGCACTGCTCAGTGTTCATGCTGCGCTTCGCAACGCCGCAGTGCGCACCATGCTTTATACAAAGCTTTCTTACTTCTCTAGGTTTCATTTCTTCACTCACCTCTAATAATAATAATAATAATAATAATAATAATAATCCCTAACGAAACATATGCCACTGACTAATACACGCAGACGTGGAAAAATTGGAATATTTATCACTGAGGAAAAAATACTCTGCCTGCAAAAAATTAATCTCGCAGTCGTGATAGAAACGCAAGTTCGGACCTGACTAATACGTAGTTCGGCACGTAATATGGTCACAGCTAAAAAATTGGGACCTTATTAAGAGCTTGGTATCACAGGAAAAATGTGTGTGTGTGTGTGTGTGTGTGTGTGTGTGTGTGTGTGTGTGTGTGTGTCACGGTAAACGGAAAGCGCTCTAGCCTCGGGGGTGGTACAAACAGATGGCTTCTGCGAGTGACCACGTCATTCTGCCCGCTTCCATTTACAGTAATAAGTTATAAAAATTCATATGGAGAGCGTACGAGGTTGAGAGCAGAGGGGTGTGGGAGGGGGGGGGGGGTGGAGGCTGAGGGGGGTCGGCGGTCAACCGGAACAGCGGCTACTCTGGCTGGGACGGAATGTGTTATTAAGAGACTGCGGCGAAAAACCGCGGAAAATTCCAATAATCCCGGTAAGAAACGAGTGGCCGCAAAAAAAAAGCGCGCCGCGTGTGTGAGCGGTTAATGACGGGGGTCCGGCATATTGCGAAAGTTGGCCCGCAGTGCTGGCCCGGCCCGGCCGCGGCCGGCGTTATTAGTCTGAGGCGGCGTCGACGTCTGCGTCGGCGGGGCCGCCCCCCTGGGACTGCAATATACCTCGCACGTGCGCCCGGCGCCGCTACACGGCCTCCCGGGGAGCCCCTGCATAAGGCCCGGCGTGTTATAATAGTAATCTCGGCGTTAGCGCAGCCGAAATAACGGAGACGTCGCACCGAGAGGCAACAATTTTCCCAGAGTTCCTTGCACTGGAAGACTGTCTCCCGTGGGGGTACCATATGATAAAGATCTTTTCGCATATCCTGGTGGAAGATCTCACTGAGAACCACATACAACGTTTTTGGTGCATTCAGATACATGCCAACAGTCCTCGTACATTTTGAAAATACCGCGCCATTTCGAACCGCTTTGCAACGTTATGCCTAGGTATTTATTTAAGCGACACGATTGTCTCAAGCAGCGAGGACCGTTGCTAAGTGTCCCGCCCTAGGCGAGAACTGAAAAATGGCGCCCTCCCCCCTTCTTTTACTACCGTCGGTCTCCCTGTTGTTACCCACCCCCACCCTAACCATTAACATCCAACAGCACAACATTGAAAATGTCCTGTTACCCTTGTAATCATTAAACCCAAGGTGACCAGACGTCTTCATTGTCTGGGTACAGTCCTCATTTTCTCTGCTTTATCCTTAATTCCTTTAAAACTGACTGAGGACAACAAATGCCCTCAATTTCTTATTTTTTGTCCTCAGTTTTTCAAATTTCACAAAATAATTGAAACAGGAGCAATGTGGTGAACATTTTAAACTAGATCTCAACTGAACATACCAGTGCAACCAAATTTGGCATCAATTACTTATTTTATTTGGTTACAAGAAAATGGGTTAATAACAGTATGGAACTATTTCCTGGTGCGAATGAATCTTTCCTTGAGTTCTATACTGACGGGAGACAAGCCAAGCGTCAAGCTACGTTGTCTGGATAATGTGGTGGCACTTCGTTTCTGTTTTAACAAGTCATATTTTTAGAATGAGGAATAAATATAATCTTTCTCCCCATCCACTTTCTTGCGATTAAATAAACACTACTGTCGGCTTGTTCGCATTTTCTGTTCAGAGCTCCGTAATTTTTATTAGCCAGTGGCGTAGCGGTGTAAGTCATTTCTACATGGTACTCAGTAGCGGCTGCTTTAGTTTTGAGTTATGTAGAGGCAATGTATTCGCTTCCGTGTCAAAGCAAGTAAACACTCATTATGTAACTGTTCCTTATGCTTTCAAAAACAGTTCGGCGTTTCAATTTTTCCTCTTTTTATTTTTTCTCCTCATTCGCTCTATTTCTCGCTGTTAGAAAAAAATGGTTTAAATGGTTCTGAGCACTATGGGACTTAACATCGGAGGTCATCAGTCCCCTAGAACTTAGAACTACTTAAACCTAACTAACCTAAGGACATCACGCACATCCATGCCCTAGGCAGGATTCGAACCTGCGAGCGTAGCAATCGCGCGGTTCCAGACTGAAGCGCCTAGGACCGCTCGGCCACCACGGCCGGCTCTCACTGTTAGATCTGAAATTAATTTTTTCTGCCCTTTGTCGCCCCTAAAATTTTGCCGCCTTGGCGGCCGCCTGATCTTGCATAATGGTAAAAACGCCCCTGCAAGCAGCACACTACCAATGCTGCATTCGAACACTATAGATTGTTTTTTCCTGCTCATCTGCATTTGTACATTTAGCAAGCTGCCATTCGAAATTTTGTCCGAGTCGTGTGGTACGCTCCTGCAGTCACTCAACGGCAACAACTTCCGTCATCACCGTGTCCTCAGTGAACAGGTTTTGTTTTCGAGAAAGCAGTCAGGTCATGAATGAACGTTGCTTGCCAACCAGTCAGTGTGTGAATTACTGAATACGGAAATGCTCTGTCTGCTGATTTTCAGAACATGGATTTCTGTACAAACGGTGCTGTAATTTGGATTTTACGCGTATTTTTGTAAGTCAGTAGCGTACCCGGCAATGTTTCTCAATTGCTGAATATGTATAGGCATTGCACACACATCCTAACTTCCTTGGTCTCCCTCCCTCCCCCCATTTTCTCATCCCCCTTCTCTTTCTGTACATCTCCTCCTGCCCTCATCCCTCTGTGTAAAACCTTCTCCTCCCTCTCCATGTACATTTATTTCTGAATTTTCAGTAGAGTATCCAGGAAAAATCTCAAATAAATTCGTCAATATCTTTTCGAGAGTTTTGATAGTAACGTTTCCCCTTTATATATTACACATATATTTAGATACGTAATATATTACAAAAATGAATAACCTATGTTCGTCCGCATGTTCGTTATAGTATCGTGTAAAAATTTGAAGTACATCGGTCAATAACTTTTCTAAATTTGTGGAAACTACGCTTCCCATTAATATGTTACATATTACAAAAATATATAGCTTATGTCCGCCCGAACGTTTATTAGAGAGTAGTGTAAAAATTTGCAGTAAATCAGCGAAGAACGTTTCCAGATTTTCTGTAACAACATTTCCCCTTTATACATTACTTATCTATTTCTGTATTGTATAAATAACTCAAATCAATTTTTTCGTTGTGTAAATGTGTTACAGCAGAACCGTCAGACTGTAAGCATTTTTTTTTTTTCATACCAAAAATACAATTACCATCTACAATTACGAACACAAAAAATTAACCAAATCGGTCAAGCTGTTCTCAGGTGATCTTTCATACATGCCGCAACTGATTTTTTTTATTTACATAGATTTGTACATACTGACCACTTGATTATGTCCATTGAGACCAAAATCAACTGATGGTGGTAGACGTACGCTGCTGCTTCTACCCCTCTCTCCGACCTAATTATCGACTGCGTCCGCTCCCGGTAGCTGAGTGGTCAGCGTGACAGACTGTCAATCCTAAGGGCCCGGGTTCGATTCCCGGCTGGGTCGGAGATTTTCTCCGCTCAGGGACTGGGTGTTGTGTTGTCCTAATCATCATCATTTCATCCCCATCGACGCGCAGGTCGCCGAAGTGGCGTCAAATCGAAAGACCTGCACCAGGCGAACGGTCTACCCGACGATTGGCCCTAGCCACACGACATTTCATTTTCATCGACTGCAAATTTCATTCAAGATAATCGGAATTATTTTAGTTGGACAGTAGAGTTCACGTATAGGTAAACGGGGGAAGGTTAAGAGCTGTGACCGTGTGCCTGCTATGTCTATACTATGTGCGTGTTTCGATTAAAATATAGTTTGATTATTATTTATTGCATTTCAGATACTCAACATACGACAAGGGTCCATATTCAGTAACTCAAACGAACACATACGTGAATATAATCTGTTTATTTGACGAGCATTTGAACCGTAACACACGAATGCTGAAGATTAGGTGGATAAATTGTTTAACTAACGAAGGGATGGAGAATCAGACTGGGCAAATCAGAGTTTTATAGCTCAACTGGACAAAAGAAGCGATAGACTAAAAAGCCATTATCCTGTACTTATGTTTCTTCTGTAATAGTCTCTGCGAGTGTATTCACTTACGCCGCAGGGGAAATTTATCGATCAGCGATGTTGAAATGACCTTTCGCTGAAATACAACAGAGAAGGGAAAAATTTTCTCTTTTTTTCGTGTAACAGCGCCAGCTCCGACACACTTACTTTGTCTTTCTCCGGTTGCCTGTCGTAGCAACAGATATGCTGTGTAGCTTGCGCTGAAATTACATATTTTGCTTGCTTCCAGTAATTAAATGTGGTATCTGTTTAGAACTATTGTAATTATTTTAAATTTACGTACTTCCAGTGTGGATAACTACATGAGTTTTAGCTGTTGCATAATTTCTTATCGACACGATCCAGAGAAGTCGACACATCATTGTGGAGAGACGAATAAACTGAATGGATATTGCGTTCAGTCAATTTGTCTTTGCTCATAGCAATCAGCATGAGATTAAAGGCAGATCTTGTTAATGTATCTTGCATTCCTTTTATGCAAGAAACGTGCTAATGACTAGATCATTCGTCTCCGAACAATGATGTTGTCCAGTTGTTCATATTCGCAACTGCGAATTCATTACATACATATATTTCTTACTGGCACAAATGTCCTAAGGAACAGTGCATCGTGCTTCTGACGGATGGCCTAATGGTAAGGCAACCATTCGCGATAACCTCGAAATCTGGGATCGAGTCCCTGTCCGACACGATTTTCATTGTCGTCATTCCATTATACAGCTGATGGTAGTCCATATTCGCAACTGCGAATACATGTCACGTAGCGCAGAAGATACGTTGATATGAAGAGACTTAACACAGGATACTCTAGTGCGGAGAGCATCAAATCAATCTTCTGGCTGTGTAGTACTTCCAGGCAACTGCAAGTTTGTGTAATTTTGATAGCAATTGCTTTGGATACCCTCTTTAAAGATGAGCACGTCACGTCTGTAAGATGACGGAGAACGGCCTGCGAGAGGTTCCTCGCGTCCAGCAAAGGCCATGGGGGCAGCATGACGTCATGCCGTGGCTAACAGAACGGACAAGGCGACAGCTGCGTGGACCAGCGCCACACCAAGTTCTTTGTTTCATCCTAGCGACGGCTCGTCGATAGCCACACAGCACTTCAGCTGGACACAGAATCTGCAGTTGTCTCGTACAAGGAAGCAGTCCCGCGTTCTCCTGAATGATTCACTTTAAAGGTTCAATAGGGACACTAAGTTTATTTTCTCCCAAGTAAATAAATTACGTATGAGTAAAAAATTGGTGTGAGCAAAGCACTAATGTGCTTCCACATTTCAGTCTTTTAAGTATACAGTTGGACCTCATCGCAGCAATAAAAATAATAGTTAAACGTCTTGTCGATGACGAGGCCATTATAGATGAAGGCAAGTTTCGACTTGCTTGAGGCCGTCCTCACGGGACGAGGAAGCTAATGTTGACGTGGACCGAAATCCAACGCCACACGAGACAGTGCAGTCGGCACAAGTGACGAGCTGGTTAACTTGATTAGCGCTCTCCAGGGACAGCTGTCGGCTTTATTGGGCTCGCAAGCCACAGAGTTTCTTTACGAAAACGCACGTGCGTAAAATATCTACGTAAACTCTGTTAGCAATTGTCGAAGAACAGCGGAGAAAATCGCAAAGTAGATTCAGGACTCGTCCATGGCTTGAACAGCGAAATGCTGGTAGAGGCACATTAAACAGTGCTCTACAACGATCTGATACATACTAGTCGAAGTTTCCGTTAACTCAACTGCATTTGCATGCCATTTGCGGTTTTCAGTCGAATATAGGTAATGTATAGTGTGTAATACCAGTGTGTGCATTATAATATCCATATTCTAAGTGTTGCATTCACCAATTCTCTGAAATAACGTACAGTGATCAGCCAGAACATTGTGACCAACGACCTGCTACCGTTAACTCGTCCAGCCGATAGCAGCGTCATACAGCGAGGAATGACACACGCACGGTGCATGTAGTATCAGTGAGCATGCTGTCCGCGTGTAGAATGGGGAAGGCGCCCGATCTACCTGAGTTTGGCCAAGCGCAGATCGTGATGGTTCAGAGGCTCGGCACAAGTGTTCGAGGAGTGTCTTCAACACGTGGTGAAACCAAGGTGAAACTACGTCGAGACGTCGGGTGGCCACCACTCATAACAGATGTCGGACGTCGTGGACTGTACACATTGGCAAAATAGAACAGGCGGCGAACTGTAACGGAACTAACATCAGAATTTAATGCTGGGCAGAGAACAAGTGTGTGTGAACACACAGTGCACCGAGCATTCCTAACTATGGGCCTCCGCAGCCGACGACCCATGCGTGTGCCAATGTTAACACCACGATATACGACGCGCATTCAAGTTCTAAGGCCTCCGATTTTTTTTCTCCGGACTGGAAAGAGATATAAACATGCGCATTGTTTTAAAATGAGGCCGCGTTCATTGTCAATACGTCCCAGAGATGGCAGCACCGTACGGCAGATGGAATTTTACCGCCAGCGGCGAGAATGAGAACTGTTTTAAATGCTTAAAATGGCGACGTTTTCCTTACTTGAACATCGTGCAATCATTCGTTTTCTGAATTTGCGTGGTGTGAAACCAATTGAAATTCACCGACAGTTGAAGGAGACATGTGGTGATGGAGTTATGGATGTGTCGAAAGTGCGTTCGTGGGTGCGACAGTTTAATGAAGGCAGAACATCGTGTGACAACAAACCGAAACAACCTCGGGCTCGCACAAGCCGGTCTGACGACATGATCGAGAAAGTGGAGAGAACTGTTTTGGGGGATCGCCGAATGACTGTTGAACAGATCGCCTCCAGAGTTGGCATGTCTGTCGGTTCTGTGTACACAATCCTGCATGACGACCTGAAAATGCGAAAAGTGTCATCCAGGTGGGTGCCACGAATGCTGACAGATGACCACATGGCTGCCCGTGTGACATGTTGCCAAGCAATGTTGACGCGCAACGAGAGCATGAATGGGACTTTGGCGCTTTGTTTCTGGATTGAAAAATGGCATCCACGTCTCATCCATTGTCACAACCGACGAAAAGAGTCAGCTCAATGGAAGCACACAGATTCACCGCCACCAAAAAAATTTCGGGTAACCGCCAGTGCTGAAAAAATGATGGTGTCCATGTTCTGGGACAGCGAGGGCGTAATCCTTACCCATTGCGTTCCAAAGGGCACTACGGTAGCAGGTGCATCCTACGAAAATGTTTTGAAGAACAAATTCCTTCCTGCACTGCAACAAAAGCATCCGGGAAGGGCTGCGCGTGTGCTGTTTCACCAAGACAACGCACCCGCACATCGAGCTAATGTTACGCAACAATTTCTTCGTGATAACAACTTTGAAGTGATTCCTCATGCTCCCTACTCACCTGACCTGGCTCCTAGTGACTTTTGGCTTTTTCTAACAATGAAAGACACTCTCCGTGGCCGCACATTCACCAGCCGTGCTGCTATTGCCTCAGCGATTTTCCAGTGGTCGAAACAGACTCCTAAAGAAGCCTTCGCCGCTGCCATGGAATCATGGCGTTAGCGTTGTGAAAAATGTGTACGTCTGCAGGGCGATTACGTCGAGAAGTAAAGCCAGTTTCATCGATTTCGGGTGAGTAGTTAATTAGAAAAAAAATCGGAGGCTTAGAACTTGAATGCACCTCGTAGAAAACTACGTCTGAAATGGGCACGTGACCATCGGTACTAGACGTTGAGGCACTGGCAGACTGTTGCATGGTCTGATGAATCCCGAAACCTTCATCATGCTGATGGGAGGGCGCGAATCTGTCGTATTCCAGAGGAGCATCTCTTTGTCACCTGTACTGTGGGACAGAGACAAGCTGGCGGCGGCTCCACAATGCTCTGGGGGAGCATTCGATGGGTTCAGCGCAGCTCGTGCAAGGCACCATGACTGCCAAGGAGCATCGTACACCGACTGCAGACCACGAAGATGATGATCATGTTTCCGGGCGGCAATGGGATTTTTCAGCAACATAACGCACCATGTCACAATGCTACACGTGTGACGGAGTGGTTCGCGGAACACAATGTGCTTTCAAACTAAAGTCCGAAAAAATGTTAACTAAGTTTTGGAAACAGATAAAAATCGGATGGTGCAATGCCGAGACTGTGTGGATGATGATCTATGACAGTGGAGCCAAGTCGTCGGATAGTTGCAGATGTCACACCGATCGTGTGTGGTCTGGCATTGCCATGTTGAGGGAGAAAGTGCCCCAAGCGTGGAGGAACTTTTCGAATTCGGAACCCGATTACAGCACGCTGTTTCTCACGCGCCGGCATAGTTACATTACACACCGCCATTATACACGCTACAATTCAGAGCCCTCTAGCGACAGAGGGCTGCAAATACGTAAATATGAAGAACAAAGATGTAGGCATTACTTTTCAGCACGCCCTCGCGATCTGTATGCTACTGTTACACATTTAAAATCACGTAACAAAAATATTTCTTTGTTAGGCTTCATAGAGATAAGATTCCTCTTCCTGTTTCAACCAAAGTATACAGAAGTGGAATGAGGGGGGAAAAAAACGCACATGAGTGCATCACTACGATGTACTGTGGTCACGGCACGAGATGCCCGCTGTGACAGTGGCTGTAATGGCAGGTTTAAGGGGAACTTAATCGCAATGTTTAACTACGTACCTGTCTTTCTTAGGTTAACGTCAACGGGGGAAACCAGCTGTGGATGCCGGCCGCAGGGAAAATATCATGATCTGGCTAATGGTCCCCGGAGAAGAGTGTGGCCTCGCCTGCGTGTACTGTACAGCGCCATTGTGAAGCCAGAAGGCGGGCTCGCCCACGCGCTCAGATACAGTAGTCTACGAACCGCCGGACACAGCAAAGTCAACCTGTCGACGGCGAAAAGGCTTACGCGGTATCTGGTGTAGTTATGGAACTGTAGCTGCTGCAGGAACTCTTGAGGCTGTGGGGATGTAGGTTTTCAGCTGCGAAGTGTTGCTTTCATTTTGTAAGGTAGTGTATGTGATTTCAGGAATACAGCAGTATCGTAAATTCACCTCGGCAGTGGGAGGCGGGAAGGGAGCTGACTCATCAGCAGGAGCTCGGTTTTGTGCATTTTGGTGACAACCAATCAAAAAGCGAAAATGTGTCGGCCGTAAGCGTGAAAAGCGAGTGAGGAGCGCGGCGAGGGGCGATAACGAGTAATCAACACGAATGGAGACGTCGGGAGTCCCTGCCTCGGGGAGCGGAGAGACGCAGTGTTCGCAATTGAAAGCAAACTGCTGAAGGGAACTCGCTGTGGTTTCTTTACCTTTTGGATACCACAGATTTGTAAGTTACAGCAAGTAGCTTCCAGAAGACACTGGGATTTTAAGGGTAAGTTAAGCCTTACGTTTCTGTTATGTCTTTCTTTGCACGCTGGGTGGTTCTTAGTGGATACAGGTGCAAGGAACAGATGTCGTTCATGAACAGAAAATTCAGACATGAATTTATTCTACATCTAATGTATATAAAAAAAACACGTAACTTTGTTGCTATATTGGCAGCTTCAGTTGCTAACAGCAGACTGAATGCAGAAATACATACAGGTACAAAAGATTTATACATCTGTCACTCTTCAACATAATGTCTATTCAGAAAACGTCTAGCCCTGGCCACTTTAAAATCTGTAAATGTTATTCAACTGGCAAACACACAAAATAGGGCTCTGTGCATGAATGTACGAACTTAACAACACCCGCCGTTGGAGCTCCGGAGATGGGACGCTTTCATCTCATTGGTAGCGGCGTAATCGTTCGTGGCAGCGCCCTCGTGCCGTCGTGGCGGCCTAACTTGCGACGGATGGCGGCCGATACCGCAATTTCAAACTACTTAAAAGTATGGAATTTCCTGAGAGAAATAATGGAGCTCCAATTAATTTACGCTAGCGTGCTCTCCTTAGTAGGAAGTGTTTTTTCTCTTTAAGAGTTTATAGGTATTTTATGTTATCGCTGTTTTTCCTGTCCGTCGTAATCTTTGAATGGTGTGTACCAGAGAACGGGAGAAGAATTAGTCTAATTTTATTTCTTGTTATTTTATTTATTGTTGTCAGTCTTCCGACGTTGATGTACTGCAATGCTCCGATCCTACGAATGTATTTTGGGGCTTCGAGACAGTGAGAGGAGGAAAATTACACTTGTCTCACGGGATTAACGTTTCACAGAGAGACTGGCGGCCCAATCAGTTTGTTAGATGTATAGGTGCATGGAATTTCAGGCAGTCGAAAAGGAATATTTCTATTTATGTATGTATATAAAGGGTAGTACATCACATCACGATAGACAAGGTGAGAGGAAACTGCATTGTGCGCAGGCGTGAAACGAATACCGAATATTTTGTAGAAAAGTGCAGCCGTCTCATGGTTGGCGTGTTAAATGCAAAGATGCTGGCTGTAGGGATGTGGTAAAGTGTGACTTTCTGGTATCTATGATTTTTATAAACGCTGCTTTCCGGCAACCGATTTTGATTGCGGTTTGACACAGTTTACAATTGCATTTTACAAATTCTCATACTGTATCACTTCGCACTCCATCACCGTAGACGTTACCGTGCGATTAGTCCTAAGTAGCAACCAACAGGCAGTGGCAAGTGTATCTGCTGACATTTCTGGCCAGGTAAACTGTGTCAGTGCAACAGAAGTGACATGTTCAGGCCTGTAAAATGTGCGAATGGAGTATTTTTTAAATGTGCCATTGAAGTCATGAAGCAAGTTGAAAGGGATGATTGATAAATGTGAAATACACTGTGAGTGAATAGTGAAAATTCATTCTCTCCTTGCCAAAGCCGCGCCACAAGCCTAAATTTTCCGCCAAGTAGTTATTGATAAACACTTGCTTGTGACTTTGATGACAGAGCGAGTCAAACTGTGAGAATTCCAGATCTTGCAGTTGAGAGCTCACATCGGGAATAGTTTAGTGCAACACTTTAAGACACACGAGTTCACGAGATACACGCCATGATTCGTCAGAAGCGGCGTATTACCGTAGAAGCTTTAGCCAGGGAACTGAGTATCGGTGTGGTATCTGCTCATACCATTATCAGTGAGGTTCTCAAGTACTGTCTTTTACGTGCACGATGTGTGCCTAGATTGCTCACTGGAGAACGCAAGAAGACGTTCTCAGAGGACGACGATTTGAAAGTGTGATGAGGTTAAAGGAGCGGTGCAGTCTAGGTTGCGAGCACCATCTAAAATAATATTTTTAAGAATCAGACTCAGTTGCGCAAATTTTCTGATCTCTACCAGGTTTCGGCTAAATTAATCTAGCCTTCTTCAGAAGCATAAAACTACTGTGCCTTACTCTGGCATGTTATAGTAAACATTAAAATTAAAACCTATAGTACCGTGGCACCATGAATTCCGCGTGCAACGGTCAGTGCGAACGTAGTTGCCGCGGCCAATCGACTGCGTGGTGAAGACATGCCGGGGCTGGACTTCAGTTAAGTAGTTGAAGTTCGTGGATTGTGCCTTTCTCTAGCACGTTATAGTAATTTTATGCTTCTGAAGAAGGCTAGATTAATTTAGCCGAAACCTGGTAAAGACCAGAAAATTTGCGCAACTGAGGCTGATTCCTCAAAATATTAGTCTATCACAGTTGCTGACATGGCTGCAATTAAAAAAAAACTTTCATTCGAATGGAATAGAAAAGTTGGTACAACGGTGTGAGGAGTGTATCGGAAGGAAGGGTAGTTACGTTGAAAAATGAGATCTTGATGGCATCTGTAGAGATAAGGACACGCTTCGCAAAAAAATAGTTTGCTGTTATTTTTCGAATCACCCCCGTAGAAGTACGAACGTCGGTCAGGAGGTGGCAAGTAACAATGTTTAATGCTGCTTTCTGTTGCTACTCATTACTACTAGCTGCGACTGAAATTGCAGCCAGACACTATAAAGTTGTTACTGTCAACACTACGAATTCTCAACTACTGCGATTTGGAAGAGATGCCACCGCTTAGCCAGTAGCGTCGGCGCCAGCTGCGGGTACTCACCGAGCTGGACGTACATCTTGGGTCGGACGTTCTCCTGCCAGGGCGTGGCGCTGGCGGTGGGCGTCGCGAGGCAGAGCGCGGCTGCCACCAGGAGACACCGTCCGCCAGGCATCTCACATCGCCACCAGCCACGGGCTGCGGGCACACACAAACACACACACCTGTAAGCACCGCACGCGACTCAAACGAAGAACAAACATCAAATAAGGATGATGTTGCTGTCTACATCTACATCGATACTTCGCAAGCCAGCTTAAGGCGCGTGGCAGGAGGTGCTCCGTACCACTCGTGACGTATATATATATATTATATATGGTGCCTACAGTGTCACGTCTTTCAGTGTCATACGAATTTTTACTTTTTAAAGGGGATCACTTAAGACTATTTCCACGGGTTCGCCCCTCAAATTTCTCCCTCATATCACAAAATCGTCGTCTGATGTAGTACAAACTGAAAAAAAATAAATTCCTTTTAAAGCACAGTTTCGTGTATAATTTATATTCAAAACCTTACACCTGTGTCACAGAACAAATCCTACATCGAGAATACTTTACACAAGTTTAAGGCAAGAAATGCTTCCGATAATTATTACAGTATTTAAAGACCATCAAAATATGAACAGGCTGAAATGAACAAACAGTACATGAAACTATGTTAATCAATTCAACTGTAAAAAGCTAAGGAGAATATTATTAGCAAAATGAGAAATATGCACAAGTGAAATGCCAAAATGAGCACTTCTCAATTGGGAGTAAATCAAAACAATCAGAATGGCTGAAAGAGAGCACAATAACATGAGCCATAAACGAATAAGAGCTAAGCAACTAAGCAAATAAGAGAATAGGCAAAAATGAGATGCCAACAAAATGAGAGCTGGCCGAACTGCGTAGGCACTTATGTACGGTTGCGCTCCTGGCGGCACCTCGCGGCCCGTACGCAACACGCGCGCCTGCGATCGCAATGCACTCTTAGCGCTCGCGGCGGCGTCTAGCTGCCCGTACGCAAGTTGTGCGATTGCTGTCGCAGGTCGACCCTTAATCTATGATGTTACACACTACTAGTCATTTCCTTTCCTGTTCCACTCGCCAACAGAACAATGGAAAAACGACTGTCTGTATGTCTCTGTATGAGCCCTAATTTCTCGTATCTTATCTTCGTCGCCCTTACGCGCAGTTGGAGGCAGCAGAATTGTTCTACAGTCAACTTCAAATCCCGGTTCTCTAAATTTTATCAATAGTTTCCCTCGAAAAGAATGCCGCCTTCCCTCCGGGGTTTCCCAGTTTAGTTCCCGAAGCATCTACGTAACTCTTGCGCGTTGTTCGAAGCTCCAGTAACAATTCTAGCAGCCCGCATCTGAACTGCTTCGATGTCTTCCTTTAACCCGACCTGGTATGGATCCCAAACACTCTAGCAGTACTCAAGAATAGGTCGTACCAGCGTCCTATTTGGGATCTTCTTTACAGGTGAACCACTCATTCTTAAAATTCTCTCAATAAACAAACTGTTCTCACATGCTCGTTCCATTTCATACAGCTTTGCAACGATACGCCCAGATATTTAAACGACTTGACTCTGACAATAGAACACCACTAATGCTGTATCCACATTAAAATTCATTTTCTACATTTAGAGCTAGCTATCATTCGTCTCACCAACCAGAAATTTTGTCTAATTCGTCTTGTATCCTCCTACAATACACCTCCTGTACACCAGAGCGTCATCAGCAAACAACTGCAGCCGGCTGCCCATCTTGTGCGTCAAATCATCAAATCATTTATGTATATAGAGAATAAAAGCGTACCTAGCACACTTCCTTGGAGCACTCCTGAAGATAACCTTGTCTCTAATGAACACTCGCCGTCGAGGACAACATACTGGGTTCTATAGCTTACGAAGTCTTCGAACCATCCAATCACATCTGTGAACCTATTCCGTGTGTTCGTACGTTCTTTGACAGTCTATAATGGACCACCGCGTCGAACCCTTTCCGGAAATCTAGAAATACGGAATCTGTCTGTTGCCCTCCACAGAGCATTAAGCATACTGTAAGTTCCATTATACTGACTCCTGACAGTTTATTAAGTGATTTGGATATCCACCTTTTGCTGTAATCTCCTACTTATATAAGAACCTCTTTCCTCATCGATCCAAAAATCAGCCGGACAGACTCCTAGTTTTTATGATACTATATTCTCCGAAAGTTAGCTATAACACCTGGAAATTAATATACTTAAAATTATAAATGCTTCTACAACAATAAATTTTTTCTTGGGGTGGGCTGGGGGGGGGGGGGGGGAATCCAGAACCTCATAAACCTTCTCCCCACTTCCTCATGGTTATCAGCGCCCTTGTTAAATATTAATTAAATGCTTACGTCAGTGATAAAAAAAAGTCCTGCCTCGTAACAGACGCTATTCCAAAACCAAAAGGCCGGCCGTTGTGCCTGCGCAGTTCTAGGCACTTCAGTCTGGAACCGCGCGACCGCTACGGTCGCAGGTTCGAATCCTGCCTCGGGCATGGATGTGTATGATGCCCTTACGTTAGTTAAGTTTAAGTAGTTCTAAGTTCTAGGGGACTGATGACCTCAGATGTTAAGTCCCATAGTGCTCAGAGCCATTTTTTCGTCCCTTTGGTTTTCAAATGGCTCAGAGCCATTTGAAATGGCTCCGAGCACTATGGGACTCACCTTTTGCTGTAAAAAAATGGCTCTAAGCACTATGGGACTCAACTGCTGTGGTCATAAGTCCCCTAGAACTTAGAACTACTTAAACCTAACTAACCTAAGGACATCACACACATCCGTGCCCGAGGTAGGATTCGAACCTGCGACCGTAGCAGTCACACGGTTCCGGACTGCGCGCCTAGAACCGCGAGACCACCGCGGCCGGCCCCAAAGGGACGAGAGGAGGTTTGGGGAGGGAGAGGGGGGAGGAGAGAGAGAGAGAGAGAGAGAGAGAGAGAGAGAGAGAGAGAGAGAGAGAGAGATTTGGGGGGGGGGGAGGGAGGTTTATGGAGTCATGAATTACCTCTCCCTCCCACCAAAAAAATTATTTTTCTAGAAGCGTGTACAACTTAAAATATATGTAGTTCGCAGGTATGATAGCTAACTTTCGGAGAATATAATACCATAAAAACAAAGGGTCTGTTGGGCTCATTTTAGGATTGATGAGTGGTGAGGCTTTTACACGATTGGGAGATTACAGTAAAATATGGATATCCATATCGATTAATAAAATGCAAGAGGCTGTGTAATGAAACTTACTTTATGTTTGATGCTCCCAGTTGCGCAGGGTAAAAGAGTTCAATAAACCAAGATGTGACACAAAGGTGTATTTTTCCGCCTACTTAATGTATGTAAACGATAATATCAGAAAACTGAAAGAAACGGGGTCATTATAAACAAGAACAAATAAATTAACATACTACTACTGCTGAGGAAATTTTATACTGATGTTCAAAACTTACAGATGAATGTAACTTTCACATCCTGTGTCACTGCCAAATAACATAGTTCGGTGAAACTTGGACCATGCATACAAAGAACTACTACAGTATAGTACAGAAGTTAACTGAAAGAAATACGCAATGAAATGAATAGAAATACACTTTAAATCAAAGACTGAAGTCACCGTAATTTATGACGGTCAGCTGGACATTACTTAACACGGGATAGTCATCGAGAAAATGGAAGGAGATGTTTCATGTACATAGAGAGAGCGCCAAACCACAGGCTGTCCAAAGGAGAGGAATGGTCGACCACGGTCAACTACAGCAGCAGACGGCCGCTACAATGTGCAACAGGCAAGAAGGGACTCATGTCAAACAGCGCCTGCAACTGCAACGACGTTTAACGTAACTACAAGGCACACGATCTCACCCTCCACAGTGGAACGACCACTGCATGGGAGTAGTCTGTTTGCCGGATGATCAGTACACTGAGTGTTCCTTCGGCATCCGCACATCGGCGGTACCGTTTGAGATGGTGCCATGAGTATAGGGACTAAGCCAACGAGGAGTGGGACCGCGAGCTCTGAGATGAGAGCAGATTCAGTCTGAGATGTGACGCTTCACATAACCTAAAATGTCAAGAGGTGGTTGTTGTTGTGGTCTTCAGTCCTGAGACTGGTTTGGTGCAGCTCTCCATGCTACTCTATCCTGTGCAAGCTTCTTCATCTCCCAGTACCTACTACAACCTACATCCTTCTGAATCTGCTTAGTGTATTCATCTCTTGGTCTCTCTCTACGATTTTTACCCTCCACGCTGCCCTCCGATGCTACACTGGCGATCCCTTGAAGCCTCAGAACATGTCCTACCAACCGATCCCTTCTTCTAGTCAAGTTGTGCCACAAACTCCTCTTCTCCCCAATTCTATTCAATACCACCTCATTAGTTATGTGATCTATCCATCTAATCTTCAGCATTCTTCTGTAGCACCACATTTCGAAAGCTTCTATTCTCTTCTTGTCTTAACTATTTATCGTCCATGTTTCACTTCCATACATGGATACTCTCCATACAAATACTTTCAGAAACGACTTCCTGACACTTAAATCTATACTCGACGTTAACAAATTTCTCTTCTTCAGAAACGCTTTCCTTGCCATTGCCAGTCTACATTTTATATCCTCTCTACTTCGACCATCATCAGTTATTTCACTCCCCAAATACCAAAGCTCATCTATTACATTAAGTGTCTCACTTCCTAATCTAATTCCCTCAGCATCACCCGACTTAATTCAAATGGTTCAAATGGCTCTGAGCACTATGGGACTCAACTGCTGAGGTCATTAGTCCCCTAGAACTTAGAACTAGTTAAACCTAACTAACCTAAGGACATCACAAACATCCATGCCCGAGGCAGGATTCGAACCTGCGACCGTAGCGGTCTTGCGGTTCCAGACTGCAGCGCCTTTAACCGCACGGCCACTTCGGCCGGCCCGACTTAATTCGACTACATTCCATAATCCTCGTTTTGCTTTTGTTGATGTTCATCTAATACCCTCCTTTCAAGGCGCATCTAGGAACATTGTAGAACACGAGCGTTTTGGCGGTCCAAGTGTCCACGTTGTAGGGAGGCATGATGTTCCATGGACGTACTGATCTCCAAATCTTTGAACACGTTATACTTTAATGGCCAACGTTGTGACTCAATACTCCTTCCTTCCTTATGTGCGTCTTTTCAGCGGTGCACTCAGCTCTTCAATTTTTAAGTATGACAATGCGCGACCGCTTCGAACAGCAGTGATGGAGCAGCTCCTGGAACGAGAGAACATTCGGCGAATGCACTGGCTGGCCCGTTGTCCCCGACGTCAACTCCATCGACCGCTGTGGGGTGCGTCGGGGAGCCGCGCTGTGGCACGTCAGCACGCACAATGACTATCGAGCAGCTGTCATCCGCGCTGGTGAAGCAATGGAACGTCCTACCACAACAGCCTTGTGTCCAGCGTGGGAGCACGTTGCAGGGCGTGCACTGCTGGCCGTGCTGACCACACACCCTATTAGAGCCTTGTCCCGCCGTTTGTAATGCCCAAGGGACCATCTTGATTCGCGGTGACTTCACTGTAATTATTGTCTTTGAATAATAGTCTCATTTCTGTTCGTCTCATTGCGTATTTCTCAGTTACATTCTGCACTGTACCTCAGCTATTCATTCTATGTATCTACATCTACATCGATACTCTACAAATCACATTTAAGTGCCTGACAGAGGGTTAATGGAACCAACTTCACAATTCTCTATTATTCCAATCTCGTATAGCGCGCGGAAAGAATGGACACCTGTATCTTTCCGTACGGGCTCTGATTTCCTCCCTATATAGGTCGGTGTCAGCAAAATATTTTCGCATTCGGAGGAGAAAGTTGATGATTGGAATTTCGTGAGAAGATTCCGTCGCAGCGAAAAATGCTTTTCTTTTAATGATTTCCAGCCCAAATCCTGTATCATTTCTGTGACACTCTCTCCCATATTTCGCGATAATACAAAACGTGCTGCCTTTCTTTGAATTTTTTCGATGTACTCCGTCAGTCCTATGTATGGTAAAAGTTTCATCGCGCTATGTCACTTGGCAGTGACACATCATGCGAAAGTTAATTCCGTGGTTAAGTTTTGCATACCAGCGTATTAATGGTAAATTCTGAAGTAAAGAACAAAAATCAATCCATCTTTTAAACTTAATTGGAGAGGACCATATTTTTAAGGTAGGAGTAGGTACAACTAAGACAACGGCATTACATGAGTAATAACCATTACGAAATAAAACTAATTGAAGATCGCATTCTGGACCAAGTTATGCCCTTCAGTTACCTAGGGAACTACATAACTTTTAACGAACGTAAGGATATAGACGTCAGGTGAGAAAGATATCAAAGTATATGTAGCACTGTAACGAGAAAAGGACAAAAATGAAATTGTATAAAGTGATGAATACAATTTTTCTACTGTATGACTGTGAATCTTGGATTATGAAGAGAAAAGATTCTAGCCGTGTTCAGGCGGCTCAAATGAAATTTTCACAAGCAGTCAAAGGTTGCACTACGTTGGAAACAATTCCTAATGAAAACATTGCTGCGAACTGAATATTTTTGCAGTGGGTGACAAGAAGAAGAACGTAAAACTGGGAGAAACATCTGCAACGAATGGAAGGAACAAGAATTCCACAGATGGTCTTACAATACATACCCAAAGGGACATAAGACGGCCATTTAAAACATGGAACTATGGCCAGAACAGGTCGGTAGGCCTCATCTGTGAAAGAAGAACACAACTAAGAGTCTCTCAAAAGGAGAGGAACTTATAAGCTACTTTTAACGCAAGCTGCTTGCGTCAGAGCCAGCTCACGTGGTCTGACCGGTAGCATTCCAGCCACATAAGGATGCACATTCAAAGACTGATCCCACCTGCTACCAACAAGATACCCGACAAATTTCGTGAGCCCACAGGTAGAATCAGAAAACAACAGGTAGTTTAGTAAAGCACAACAGAAAAAATACCCACCACTAAAAATAATAAGTAGCAGAAAGGCTGAATTCTTCATTTACACGCTCGTATACCCATAGCTAGGAGATCGGTGTTCGGTGTTCACAACCTTGATGCTTAGTGAAATGCTGCTAACAGTGCGTGCACACTTCGATTTTCTAATGTGTAAAGTACGACGTTATCAAAATTTTAAGTCTGTTGTTATTATAGTTCTTAAATTTACTGTGTGACAAGTACTTACAAATTTCGGACGTAAGCTTTTCAAGGGCTACAGTTTTCTGAAGTGCAATTCGTTGGTCGTTATGCTCTTCGGCAATTCGGTGAGTCTATTAAGATCAAAACTCCACGACATCAGTCTTGATAAGGAAGCACCAACATTACAAACATGTACTTGAATCAAGGAGGTTGTATCCTCGTCAGTTCCAACATCATAACAACCACAAAGTGCAAAACATCCCTGGATACCACAGTCCACACTACAGAGAAGCTGTCTGAAGAGAATTGGTATACACACTACCCAGGATCAGGGCACACATAGGAAACTGTGCAGAGAAATACAGCGCAATTGTGAAAGGATCAGACATTTCACTAACGGTGTCTGTGAAGAAATAGAAGAACATAATAATTACAATCAAGTTCGTAGTCTTTTCAAGAAACCTGGTACCATCACAGGTGAATTTAACCCTCGTACGTGGGTGGTAGACGAAGAGAATGGCAACCCTACCGGAGACAAGGAAAACGCTGTTGCGAGGTTGAAAAAGTATTGTGAAAAGTTGTATTCTGGAATTAACGATCGTGTGGAAATCAAGAAGTTAAGCAACTTACTATCTTACGGGTCAATCAGGAACAGCAGATTTTGCTGAAGTAAAAGGAACTTGTGAACAAACTCTCGACATGCGACTAATGAACGAGAAATTGCGAGAATTCTGTGTTCCTGTTTTTGTCTGCTTGCTTTAATATAGGAAAGCGTTTGACTGTATTTTCTGGGAAAATTTCTGGCAGATGCTTGAAGAGCTTGGTATCCCACACATCTGACAGCACTGATCAGATGTCTATACAATAACCACCAAGCATCTGTGAAGAATAATGCCTGCACGGGTGATTTCTTCAGGGTACTAAGAGTGACAAATGGTTGTATCCTATGCCCCCAGCAGCCCATAATCTATACGAACATGTCATTAGGAAAGCTCTTAATGGTTGGACTAATGGCATCTCATTTAGTGAAAGAACTATTAATAACCACCGATTTGCTGATGAAACCATGCATTTAGCCATCAGCGGAGACGAACTTGCTGAGCTACTAATCGAAGTAAAGGACGTTAATCTATCGAATGGATCAGACATCAACATCAGCAGCTCTAAACTCATGATAATTGTTCGAGGACCTCAGGTCCTACTCTCAAATCGATTAAAAGAACAGGTAGTCATTCATTCTTTGTTCTGTTTTGGGTCAACACGGGACGTTGTGAAGGTGAGAAGACCAATCAAGAGCGAGTGGCTACGAAGCAGCTAACCAAAATCTGGTAGAAACAGATCCATATCGAACAACAGAGAGATTCGACTTGTTGAAACGCTCATGTTTTCAATGTTTTTTAAAGCTAGCAAAATAGACTTTTTAAGAGCAGAGGTAAGCATCGTAATGCTGGCGCAGGATGCTGACCATAAAAAGGTTCAAAAGAAAACTAATATGCCCACTATCGAGCAATTCACTATTTCCAGGCACCTTTCTTCTAATGCCAACCAAAAAAATTCTGCAGTTCTTTGGCCATATTTTGACGTGCAGAAAGTTTAGAGAAAATAATCACAGAAGGAATGATGGAGTGCACGAAACCAAAAGGGAGAGCAGCGAGGAGGTGGATGGATCAAAGCAAGAACAACTTCAGTCTACCTCTTCAGCGGGCTTGGACACACTAGGATAACAGTGTCACAACGCTAAGCAATGAGCACAACTACTTATGATGATGATGATGATGATGATGATAATGATGGTGGTGGTTATTCTAAACCAAGGTAGTATTCATAGATTAAAAAGCTATTACTAAAATTGTACACGTCTGCGGCGCACTTAACGTGGGGGTGACTGGAAGTTACACTTTCTTTGGGGGGAGGGGGCGGGGGGAGAGGCGAGGGAGGAGTGGGCCAACGGAGACAGTACGGAAACCCTAAGAACCGAATACTGGATCTGTGCCTGTCTCTTCAGCAATCTTCTTGGGACAATGGCCCATGGACACAGACTATGAGCGCCTTCCAACAATGACACCACCCACAGTTGTTTCTTATCAATACATTACAACGGATGGTAAAAAAAATCGCGTTTGGAAGGACCCATTTCTACATACCCTTCCATTACGCTTGAATAAAACCGTAATACAGTCACGAAAAGACACTAAACAAAACTAAAATTAGCTGAAAAATGCTAAATGTTAATCCTCGTACATATAATGGCTTACCACTAATAACAAGGAAAGAGCCAACCACTGTGAGAACAAGTAAACTCTGGGTGACAGTTCTAAGCGCGGATGTTACATGTATTAAAATAAACACCTGAGTCTCAGTTTAAAATTCTGTAACAAAAGAGAAATGGACACGCAGTCAAAACTGTAAAACTGAGTCTGATAATCGTGGCTGGCTTTATTACCGACTAAAAAATGGATGAACCAATCTGCCATACATCAAACTAACATATCCAATTTGAAACTTCGTGTCACATTAAAATTGTGTGTTGGGGTGGGACTCGAACCTGGGACCTTTACCTTTCGCGTGCATTTACTCAACAGACTGTCATTCAAGTACGACCCAAAGACCCGAAAATGAAGCTGTAAGGGCGGGTCGGTGAGTCGTGCTTGGATGACACAGTCGGTTGAGTACTTGCACTTGCACCCTAAAGACAAAGGTCCCAGGTTCGTTCCCAATTCAACACACAGTTTTAATCTGTCTGGTAATTTCAAACCAGCGCACAATCCGCTGCAGAGCGAAAATCCATTCTGGAGCCCCGCAGTAATTTGGGCAGGAGTTCTGACAACAAACAAAACCGCAACATCTTTTCCACACTCGTAGCACTGACATTTTAATACGAGTACAATGGGCAAATTGTTATCAAGAAACAAAAACGTGCCCTCTTGTCAGAATATAACGTACACTCGAAGCAAGAAGCGGGGGGATATGAAATAGGACCGCGAGTAAAATCTGTAGTATCGAAGGCGAATGGACAGCGGCGGCTCAAAAACATTTTTCCACACAAGAGACTCAACATTTGCCATCTGATCCCCCTCGCTTCCCCTCGTACATTTTCACCCGTGTCAGTTTTCGCTACTATTTGCGATACACACAGTATATAAATATTGCACTTGGGCGCTCTCTCACCTTGGTGCCCCAAGAGGTGGCTGGTGTCACTTGTGCCTTAAATGGGCCCTGAGACTGGAATACGTACGCACTTTGGGAAAGTGCTGTGCATCTGTAAAGTTAATCGCATACAGTACGCTTGCTCGGTCTTTTCGAGAGTACTGCCGCAACATTGAGTGTCTTCACCAAGTAAGACATAGAACGAATTCACAGATCCGCATCTAGGCACGCAGCAGATCGATATAAGCCAAACCAAAGTGTTACACAGATGCTCAGGCAATTCCTGAAAAATATTCTCAGTAAAGGCTACAGTTTGCGTCACAGAATCCTGTAGCGTACATTTAGAGAGCCAGCATTCGAGCAAGATTGTACGACAGCACTGTTCCCACCACTGTATGTCACGCGTAGGTATTAGGAGAATAAAAGGGAGACACCAGGAGTCGTACAGAAAGCATACGGATAGTCATTTTTCCCATTGCTCAATACAGAAGTGAAATACTGGGCATTAAAATTGCTACACCAAGAAGAAATGCAGATCATAAACGGGTATTCATTGGACAAATATACTACACTAGAACTGACATGTGATTACATTTTCACGCAATTTGGGTGCATAGATCCTGAGAAATCAGTACCCAGAACAACCAACTCTAGCCGTAATAACGGCCTTGATACGCCTGGGCATTGAGTCAAACAGAGCTTGGATGGCGTGTACAGGTACAGCTGCCCATGCAGCTTCAACACGATACCACAGTTCATCAAGAGTAATGACTGGGGTATTGTGGCGAGCCAGTTGCTCGGCCACCATTTACCAGACGTTGTCAATTGGTGAGAGATCTGGAGAATGTGCTGGCCAGGGCAGCAGTCGAACATTTTCTGCATCCGGAAAGGCCCGTACAGGACCTGCACCATGCGGTCGTGCATTAGCCTGCTGAAATGTAGGGTTTCGCAGAGATCGAATGAAGGGTAGAGCCACGGGTCGTAACGCATCTGAAATGTAACGTCCACTGTTCAAAGTGCCCGCCGTCAATGCGAACAAGAGGTGACCGAGACGTGTAACCAATGGCACCCCATACCATCACGCCGGATGATACGCCAGTATGGCGATGATGAATACACGCTTCCAATGTGCGTTCACCGCGATGTCGTCAAACACGGATGCGACCATCATGATGCTGTAAACAGAACCTGGATTCATCCGAAAAAATGACGATTTGCCATTCGTGCATCCAGGTTCGTCGTCGAGTACACCATCGCAGGCGCTCCTGTCTGTGATGCAGCGTCAAGAGTAACCACAGCCATGGTCTCCGAGCTGATAGTGCATGCTGCTGCAAACGTCGTCGAACTGTTCGTGCAGATGGTTGTTGTCTTGCAAACGTCCCCATGTGTTGACTCAGGGTTCGAGACGTGGCTGCACGATTCGTTACAGCCATGCGGATAAGATGCCTGTCATTTCGACTGCTAGTGATGAGAGGCCGTTGGGATCCAGCACGGCGTTCCATATTACCCTCCTGAACCCACCGATTCCATTTTCTGCTAACAGTCATTGAATCTCGACCAACGCGAGCAGCAATGTCGCGATACGATAAACCGCAATCGCATTAGGCTACTATCCGACCTTTATCAAAGTCGGAAACGTGATGGTACGCATTTCTCCTCCTTACACGAGGCATCACAACAACGTTTCACCAGGCAACGCCGGTCAACTGGTGTTTGTGTATGAGAAATCTGTTCGAAACTTTCCTCATGTCAGCACACTGAAGGTGTCGCCACCGGCGCCAACCTTGTGTGAATGCTCTGAAAAGCTAATCATTTGCATATCACAGCATCTTCTTCCTGTCGGTTAAATTTCGCGTCTGTAGCACGTCATCTTCATGGTGTAGCAATTTTAATGGCTAATAGTGTAGGAAAGAACAACGATAACAGTCGAACGAAGTACCCTACGCCGCGCACTGTACAGTAGTTTGCTGAGTACACAGGGTGTGGAAAAAAATATGGAAAACCGAAAAAAACAACAAATTTCCATTCCTAATTCGTTGTAGGAAAACTGTTGCCATTCAAAACAACTTCCAGTCGTCTCGGATTGGATAAACGCAGGTGCTGTATAGTTTTTAAGTGACTCTTCTACAATTCTTGTCGCAGAATAGTGGCAAGTTCTGGTGCCGATATTGGAGGTGGAAAGCGATCACGCACCCTTCTCATCAAAGTGGATCACAGAGGCACAATAATATTGATATCTGGTGGCTGTGGTAGCCAAGGGAGATCTTACAATTTATCTTGGTACTCACAAAACCAATTCAGGACGATGGTAGTCGTATGAACAGGGGTACCTGTCGTCTTGGAGCGCAACGTCGTCATTGGGGTACAAACACTGAACCCTGGGTTGGACCTGATCAGCCAAAATGGTAATATCATCTGTGGCAGTAATGCGACCTTGCGGAGTAACTATGAGGTCCATGGAATACCACGATATGGCTCCCACATATATCCGAAGGCCCGCCATGTTTCACTATTTGGACGTAAACTCGACCTGAAGTTGGAAACAGTGTGAAACAAGACTTATTCGACCAAATGACGTTCTACTATTGCTCTAGTGTCCAGGTTTTATTGCTTCGACACCACACTTTCCTGCTTCGCGCATTTGCATCAGTGATGAGTGGTTTTGGAATTCTACCTCGCCCTGCAATTCTCTGTCCATGGAGCCCCTTCGTATTGTTTGGTGCTGACAAGGTTCGCAAGTGCGACATTGAGTTCTGCAGTAACTTTTGCAACTGTCATCCCCTCATTTTTCGTGACAATCCTCTTCAGTGACTACCTGCCACACTCACTCGATACAAATTTTGTCTGCTTTGTGATTTAGCGGATGATGTTTTTCTCCTTTCCCTGTAAGTGGTATTAATCTTCGATACGGTGCCTCTTGAAACACCAAACACTTCGACTACCTTGCTTACAGATTCACCCAGCATACGATTATCAACAATTTGCGCGCGTTCGACTTTACTTAGTTCCGACACAACGCACTCACGACTACACAGAACACTGTACTGACCACGACTGACACTTAGAACTTATTGGGGGCCTTGCACAGGTGTGATTCATGGTCAAATACGAGTACAACAGTGCAACATCCAGGCTTGGCTGGTATCTGCCTTTACATTCAAGCATGCGTTTCTGGCGGTGTTTTATCCAGCACTTGTATGTATATGTAGATATTGACGACGGTGACGAGCACTTACCCAATATAGAAGAGATCGCACTCTAGATTCACACAGGAAAGCCAAAAGCAGTGAGACACAACTCAAATATCGCCTAGAAGACCATTTGACCTGTCATAGAGAAAAAAATGCGTCACCTACCTGCCAATTGATTACAGTCCGTAACTGACAAGGTAATTCAAGAAGCGGTGTGTATAGGCACATAGTATCACAGCACTGAATAATTGGGTTAGTTTTCCTTGAACACTTAACTTGAACCTTGTCATTAGCTCATGAGAAATTAATTCGAGAGTCACCAGGAAAAGTTGGTTGGGTGTCAACAGAAGTCAGAAAATACATACTCCTGTTGGAAAGAGGAACTAAATGCAGCACGATATGTTAGTTGCATCTGTAAGATGACACTCTTTCTCCGTGCTTGCGGGAAAAGTTGGAAGATACACTTACTCATGGGCCATATTTTATCACTTAAACTCACTTGTTGAAGCAAACATGTTGGTTGAAGAACGTGACGTAGGAGCAAGAGCATGGAATTTACTTCATTCAGTGAGAGACCTGAGAAGAAGCGGCATTTTTAGATAGAAGAATGACAGTGCCAGAAAGTCGGCAAAGTACCGTTTTGCAATGAAATCTGTAAAAAAGAAGCGAAATATGAACATTCATTTCTAATCTACAGCACTACTGGAGGGTGGTATTCCGCAGCAGTGCTCCTACTTCCAACGACTGTAATTTTTTGCAATCAGGATTCAAAAACCCCTATCTATGGATTGAACACCAGTGCATTGCTATGCTACGGAGAGGTTATATTCCATTTTGAGAAAAATACTTAGAACCTATCTACATGCAAACAGTTACGCCTAATTGCAAATGTAGTTTTTAACCAGAAGGTGGTAGCAACACGAAAGAACTACCACCAAATGGGAAATATGATGGTGATAAAATTCTCTCAGAAATAGCCCTCCGAATTTTGCAACAGATCGCAATTATATGAGATGTTCATTAGATCGCAGGTGTTTTCCTGATGTCGTTACTTTTCCATCGTTGTTTTCACCCGCGTCATAAAATATATTACAAACGTTCTCTCTCTCATTCTATAGGACGATACTCCTTTGTGAGCTTGCCACCGCGCTGCGAAAGGTTTGAACTATGTGGCGCAGCATATCAGTACATTCAATTAAGGCAAAAGCCGTTTGCATATACGTTCCTTGAAAAATTGAATTATAAATTGCACGTATCCTGAGTTATGGTCACAGATGCACGACGTATGCGACTGGTCGTGATAATAAGTACACGCCTGCTCGCCCTATGTTACAGCGACACGCAATCGGTATTTCACGAGCGCTGCCTGCGACTGAACGACCACCAGTCCTCGCCATGCATTATACACCCATAAACCACAATCGCACACATAATAAACTGTACCTCATTTACACACACACACACACACACACACACACACACACACACACACAGCGAGAGAGAGAGAGAGAGAGAGAGAGAGAGAAAATACATTTCAGAATCAGCTCGCCGCAGCACGCCCAAGGTAACAATAAAACGACTGAAGGTCAACTAGAGTTAGCAGTCACTTCCATCGCCAGCGGTGCACAGGCAATCTAAATGGCCACGCAGTCGTGTGGATATGGTCAGACCGTGTGTAGCTGCGTCGTATGACAGAACTCTTATCGGGTCTTTTCAGATAGTTGCTACAAGAAGAAAGTGTTTTGTGCGCGTGCCGAACAGACGACTGAAGGCCTAGCGACAAACGTAAGCCGCCTCGTTTTTGGTGTGGTTAAGTGAGCCATTGCTAAGCTAATGCGACATCTCCTGGTGGGAGAGAGGGGGAGGGGGGATAGTAGAGAGCTATGTGAAAATGCATACCTGAACATGTGCATCCGTAACCAAGGTAGTCGAAGTGTATGGTGTTTCAAGAGGAACCGTTTCGAAGATTTATACCGCATACAGGGAAGCAGAAAAACATCATCCACTAAGTCAACGCGGACGAAAGCATGTTTTAACTGATCGTGAGAAACAGTTACTGAACAGGAGTGTGACGAAAAATAAGCGAACGACATCTGCAAAAGTCATTGCAGAACTGAATGTCACACTCTCGAATCCTCTCAGCACCATGTGATCTTTCTGTCTTAAGGGCAGTCTGTGTGTAAACATGGTAACGTTTGCTGCAGAATGTGACGTGAGAAGCGACTTTTTTCATCTTATTAGGACTGCTGCTTAAAGTTGAGAGTAATGAAAGATATAAAATGGTGCGTGTAGAAAAACATTGCGGTATGGGGTTAACAGCACAAGGCTGCGTAATTTGTGTTTTGTATTTCGTTAGCATAGCGCATACACTCAAGTCACAGAGACGGAGAGGAACGAATAGCTGACATGTAATACGTGTGTGAACAGTGCGGCAGAACAATTAATGAGCAGTTAAATACTTCGTCAAGTCGCCTTAAAATGTCGATATTTATGTGTATGCTCTACTTACTAGGTATGTTTTACAAGTTCCACTAAGCAGTCGAGATGAGCAGACAGGATGCAATGACTTAATTTGTGAGAGAAGTAGTGGAAATCCTACAGGTAAATGTTGTTTCGGCACCGGTCGTATATCTCTCGGCATCGTGCTTACCTGCAACATGGAACAAAATGGCAGAAATAGCGAACTACAGCATAATTTAGGTCTGTTGTGGTCAATAGCTAAATTCGCCAGTTGCACTCATTACAATGGTTTCAGTTGCACCCATTACAATGGTTTGATATGGAATACCTGAATATTCTCTCATCACCTCTCAACAGTCAAGTATACAGACGTCTGACCTTAAGTCACATGCATCCGTTTACTCGCCTACATAAAGTATGACTCCCCACGATGAAATCGTTCCGGAATTCTCAGCCTGCTTTCAGGAACACTCCGCTGACGCGAGGGTACTTGGTTCAATCCCATCGTCACTTCTATGATGCAACCGAGGCAGGTGAAACTTCCTTGGACTCAGCTCCTATTGCTCATCTTAAGTTTGGGCGGCGGCTGAGCGATTACGATTTAGGATGGCTTTCCATCGCTTTCGGTCTCTCGTGGGGTTCATCTCACGAGTTGCTACCCTTTGTCAAGACGAAAAGGAATGCTCCACAATGCTAAACAGGTGTGTCAGATTCAATTGTTTCCGAACGTGTTTCTGCCCTCAGTTGGTGAAAATTAATCCTTATGACAACGTCCAATAGTGTGCAAACTGTCTTCTAGAGATTTAAACCACCCGACGACATGTCGGTAGCATCTTGTTTCTGCATGAGGTCAGCGTCGTTTCAGATACAGCAGATATCCGTGTACCAGAAATATCCGTTGCACGATGACCTGTTAGCAAGTATTTGAACTCTGACGCAGTAATGTAGATATGGAGCGCTACTACTGGCACAGAAGTGATCCATGAGTCAGCTGACACCAGGCACGGGTTGATACTTGTCGCGCGATTGTAGCTGGACAGTTTGGATGTTTACTCAAGAAACTGCGTGCAGAAGGCGGCAGAGTTTTATCAATATCAGAGCAACATTACATTAAACGAGTCGGAGGTAATGTCATCAGTAGTACGAAAACAGAATGCGAACCACACCTGTATTAATTTGTTGTCCCATCTCTGGTTTTCTACGTAGGTGCAAAATCAAAGCGTAGAACGGCTACTACAACCATATAAACGAGAATAACAAGAAAATATTACATTAAATAACGAAAAAATCTAACAATAAAAACTTATTATCTTAAAAAAAGATTTCATATGGAATGTGCCCTATTCCGAACTGTTTCCGAGATAGAACACATTTGACATGGTGATTTATCTGGTTATAAATATGCAACAAGTCGCTTTTTACGATATATTCAACCATGAACATGTTTTCGAGCTACTGCAGACATCATCAGATGGAGATCTTACAAGAACATTATGCTGTGGACGAAGTATAGCTGGTGCTGCTGGCGGAAATGACGGAAATTAGTAATCGGTGATTAAACTACGAACCGAAAGTATGTTTTAGGTACTGCCTTGTGGTATCCACATCAGATCTCTTCCTGTAAAGTATATTATTAAGCTATGTACACAGTATTTGTGTGCATAGCTTAATAATTTACGTAACAGGGAAGAGATCTGATATGGATACGACAAGGCAGTGCACTGTGAGTACCTAAAACATAAAAAACTTTCGTGTTCGTAAACATTTCGTCAGCCGTTACTAAATTTCCGTCATTTCCGCCCACAGACCAGCACTGCATCTAGCTACACTTGGTCAACAAAATTATGTTCTCGTAACATTTCTATCTGATGATGAGCCTGCAGTGGCTCGAAAACATGTTCAGGGTTGAATACATCATAAAAGAGCGACTGGTTGCACGTTTATTACCACATAAATCACCAATTTAAATCACAGTCGCAGTTCGTCATCCACAATGGATACACTGACATTTGAGATGAACCTCTGGCTTGAATCGGGAGCTTTTTTTTTTTCTTCAACGTGATCGTTCCTGTCACATCCCTGAGTATTGACCATTCCTTCAGGGACAGTCAGTATACCACATATTTTGTTTTCTGTATAATAATCACTTTCTCGTATTTAGTTGTGGTGGTTGATTATGTATCGCAATGGTTGCCTTACACACAGTGTCGACCAAGAGGCACCCTCACCGGGCAGGCGTTCAGTTTCTCTGAACTCTCGCAGGCTGCTTCAAGAATGTGAAATAACTCATGTTTCCTACCGTTAACTATACTATCTCTAGAGGTCGAGTCATTATGAAAGACAGTAAATGAGAGAGCATGGAAACAATATTTATGTTTTACGTCCGGTATTTGCGTCCTTGTTAACTTTTTTATATGGCCATAACGCTGTTGTTTAGGTATGTAAGATATGTTTCTGTGACTACCGTTTCGTTTCCTCTAGCTAGAGACGTCATCATAGGTTATGAAGATCAATTATTTTCAAATTTAAATAAGCTCAGCAAGTCGAACTGTTTATACGTAACTCACGTAAGTGACCTTTCAATGTGACGACAAGTTCTGTGAGCCAACCGATTGCCTGGCTATGGAGAAGCCACTCAGCGCAGTTGTAGTGTATTTCTATAAGGAGAAAACTGGAAGAAAGATAAAAAGAAATGAAGGAGCACCCCTACAGACAATGAAGAAGTAATCCACTTAGTGGTTTCGATTCGTCGGTAATACTTTTTCATGGAGAAAAAACTCTCGAATTTCTAAATTTTCTCAATGATATTAACTTTAACATAAGGTTCAAAATGGGAAAGGCTGTACATGGAAAAACTGGCTCAACTCAACAAAAACCCCACTGGCACAGATCCCCCCAAATCTAATCAAAAAGGAGTGATTAAAACAGTGGAGGATCGGGCTACAAGAATCTACCAGTCATAGTAATCGGGGGCTCGATCATTTAACTACTTTCGGAAGTAATGGCTACTTTTGAGGGAGGTAAACAGTGCCCAACATCTCGATTAATCTGGAGCTTCTAGCGAGAAATAATCATCCATATTTAAGTTTAACAGTCACGGATCGCATCAGCAGTGCTAAGGCGAGACAATACTGACAAAGTGTTTACACCGACAAGAATGGTGCGTGAATTACTGAACGCTGCACAGGACCTACACCCGCGGATGGTCACGACACACAGGAATACAAAATGCCCTAGCAGATGTAGCGAAGGGTTGCACTATCACTGGTAAACTTCGAAGATTTTATTTCTTATCCCCAAATTTTAATTTCCTTCCTAGATTTCTGCTTGGTTTCCTGTACTGCTCGTTCAGCGTAAGGATTAAATAGCACAGGGGATAGTCTACAACCCCTCTCACGCCCTTCTGCTTCCCTTCCTGTCCTTCCTTCTAGTATGGTTTCTCTGCAAGTGGTAAATCATCTTTCGCCCCTGTATTTTATACCTGCTACCTTCAGAATTTCACAGAATACATTCCAAACAACATTATCGAAAGTTTTCTCTAAATCTATAAAAGCTATAACACTAGATTTGCCGTTCTTCAATCTACCTTGTGAGGTAAGTCGTACGGTCAAGTACTAACACCTATGGTCGCTTCTAGCATTTTTCCATTCGTCTGTAGGTAATTCGTGTCAGTAGGTGGCATTTTGCCCCATGACGACGCACATTTAATTATATTTCATCGTATAGTGAACAGAAGCTTACGCTGCTGTACGCCAGCAAGCAGTTAAAATCGCTTGCAATCCACACCCCACAAAACAGGCCTAGCCAAATAGCGCTCCGCGAGAGCGAACACTCCTGCCTAGCATTCCGAGCGCAGCGGAAGTAGGGCTGGGGAGTGAGGAGGAATAGGAAAACGAAGGCTGCAGTGAGACGCCACTACAGCAAAGCAATGGACCTTCCAAACACCAAGCAATTTGCTGGCAGAACTATCTGCGTTAAATCGGATTTTCGTTCAGCATTTGCAATATTATGGCGTCTATGTGCTTGTCCAAAAACGGATAAGTGGAGAAGCCACATCGTTCGATCCCAAATGTAAATTGCCTTACTGTTTCGTATCGTTTAAGGGCGATGCAAAGTGCTTAAGATGCCGTCGCACTATTGTGAGCTGGAATACATTTAATGGAAAGTCATTACATCATCATCCTCGAAGACGATATGATGTACTTGTCTTCTGAAGAGACACGGAATTGGAGGCGGCCCTTATGGAAAATAAGTGAGTTAGTGGTTAGTATAGTGCTGACAAAATATGTTATGGTCGATAACACACAGTATTTGAATTCATTAAGTGTCTTAATGCAAGTTGAGTATCATTTAGAAAGAGGCGGACAAGATTAATGCTGTTAAAAAAGTGAAGTAATCCTATGGAAAAACCATCTTCAAGTGCATGACATGAAACATTTCCCGTAACTCAGAGTAGTCTTTCGTGGACCTGATATGACTACGTTTCAGTAGTTCAATGTTTCACTGCGAGTTCTCAGACATTACACGACATTGCACGACTAAAGACAGATTTCGATTTATTTCTCTGAAGCCTCTCCCTTTAGGCTGCTAATGTACCTCATTCCTTCCAACCTTAGCTAATAAACGTACAGGGTAGCACCCAGCTCAGCGACCTGTTTGTCCAATCCAAGAATTTACAAGGCTTCTTTATTATGTTATCCAAGAGCAATGTCCTCGACTAGACAGATATTTCGCTAAAGTTATTTCAATGTTTTGTTGAACACGTGTGTGTGAATGTTTTGTTTCTGTTATGAAACTGCCGAAGTCCCGTCAACTTTTTAGTTTAACAGATTTTAGCCAGCATAACTCCGTGGGTTTGACTGTATCGCGAACAACAGTTCCTGATATATTACATATGCTAAAGGCAGGAAGTATAAAACATCACAACTTAAGCTAAAAACCTTTATGTGAAGCCTTTTTTTTAGTTCCACTCATCGTATTAGCACCATCTCAAGTACTTATTTAATCGAGTAACAAAAGTTAGAGCTTTGGAAGAAAAATAAAAAATTGAAAATAAATACGAGAAAATCCTTTTTATAGAAGTATGCTGTCACATTCGCCTCATAGAAGTAGTTGCGCTGAATTGCAATCAAGTCTCTCCTAAATTTCCAGCGCGTGCAGCCTTCGGCATACACCCGTCTCACTCGCTCCCCTGCTCGGAGTAGCGCAGTGGTGGGAGAAGCCGGGGCGGGAGCAGACCCAGCCGCGCTCGCGGAGCGCAAATCTTAGCAAGGCCTGTCAGCGAACGACAAATGGTCACGGAACATGAGAACGGGGATGCGAGGAGGAACCGTGTCATAACGGAGTGTGCAGAGCATGCGGTGATTCACACCGCGAGGCTTGACGGCAAAATGTAAATTTTCTTAATTAATAATGTTTAAATACGTCTCCAGAGTGTCGAAATTATCCACACTGATGGCTTCCCAACCACGGTCACATTTTAATTAGGACCTTATACAGGGTGGTCCACTGATCGTGACCAGGGCACATATCTCACGAAATAAGCGTCAAACGAAAAAACTACAAAGAACGAAACTTATCTAGCTTGAAGGGGGAAACCAGATGTCATTATGGTTGGCCCGCTAGATGGCGCTGCCATAGGTCAAACGGATATCAACTGCGTTTTTTTTAAAAATAGGAACCCCATTTTTATTACATATTCGTGTAGTACGTAAAGAAATATGAATGTTTTACTTGGGCCACTTTTTTCGCTTTGAGATAGATGGCGCTGTAATAGTCACAAACATATGGGTCACAATTTTAGACTAACAGTTGGTAACAGGTAGGTTCTTTTTAAATTAAAATACAGAACGTAGGTACGTTTGAACATTTTATTACGGTTGTTTCAATGTGATACATGTACCTCTGTGAACTTACCACTTCTGAGAACTCATGCTGTTACAGCGTGATTACCTGTAAATACCACATTAATGCAATAAATGTTCAAAATGATGTCCGTCAACCTCAATGCATTTGGCAACACGTGTAACGACATTCCTTCCAACAGCGAGTAGTTCGCCTTCCGTAATGTTCGCACATGCATTGACAATGCGCTGACGCATGTTGTCAGGCGTTGTCGGTGGATCACGATAGGAAATATCCTTCAACTTTCCCCACAGAAAAAAATCCCGGGACGTCAGATCCGGTGAACGTGCTGGCCAGGGTATGGTGCTTCGACGACCAATCCACCTGTCATGAAATATGCTATTCAATACCGCTTCAACCGCACGCGAGTTATGTGCCGGACATCTATCACGTTGGAAGTACATCGCCATTCTGTCATGCAGTGAAACATCTTGTAGTAACATCGGTAGAACATTACGTAGGAAATCAGCATACATTGCACTATTTAGATTGTCATCGATAAAATGGGGGCCAATTATCCTTCCTCCCATAATGCCGCACCATACATTAACCCGCCAAGGTCGCTGATGTTCCACTTGTCGCAGCCATCGTGGATTTTCCGTTGCCCAATAGTGCATATTACGCCGGTTTACGTTACCGCTCTTGGTGAATGACGCTTCGTCGCTAAATAGAACGCGCGCAAATAATCTGTCATCGGCCCGTAATTTCTCTTGTGCCCAGTGGCAGAACTGAACACGACGTTGAAAGTCGTCGCCACGCAATTCCTGGTGCATAGAAATATCGTACAGGTGCAATCGATGCTGATGTAGCATTCTTTGTAGTTTTTTCGTTTGATGCTTATTTCGTGAGGTATTTGGCCCGGTCACTTTCAATGCACCACCCTGTATATTACCTACAATATCTGGCCTATTAAAAGCGACCAGTCTTACATGCGCCCTGTGCAGGCAGGAGCAAAACACAAACTATCCCCCGAGGCAGTTAAATCCAGCTTTCAAGCAGTACTCTGAAATGAAATGTGTGTGTGGCTATTATGGCCAGGAGATCCCCTTCTGGGGAGTTTGGCCACGTAGTGCAACTCTTTATTTGACGCCACTTTTAAACTTCGATGATTATGATGACGACGACTTCACACACACCACTTCAGGCCGACACCATGTCGTTACTATGAGTGAATATTTCGAATTGTTCGATTAAGGTAAAACTATAAGCCTGCCTTCGGAAACGTTTATTAGACATCTTCGACTAGTAATGAGACCGACAACATGTACTTACTGTAAATGGACATTTTATATTACTCAACTTAAATGAAAGCATTATTTGGCCTCGGAAAACTTTTCTGTTTAACTAGTTAGAACCGGGGCTGTGCTCGTATGTGCCCTGATGAGTGATCAGTAAGTAAGCTACTTTATGTCCCATAACATCAGCTATCCTCATGCGTGCCCGTGCGGATAAGCACGGCTCCTGATGGTCGTCTTGCTCCCCGCACTGCTCCACCAAGCTGTCTCAGCGCACTTTGTTTCGACATGCGCAGCATCACTGCCGAGCAGTGCCTCTTAAAGAGGGGCATGGGCAGCAGCGAACATCTTGCACTGTGCTATTCAAGTAGCTCTACTTATACATTATGCAGCAAATAGTGTGGAAGTATGGATTAAACACACTCACGATCATATAACCATTGGATTCATTACTCTGAATCGTATCACGTAGCACGTATCAGCCAATAAAAGCATTTTCATAAATATGATAAAGATCAAAAGTCAAAGAGTAAATAGCTTTTCCAAAGAGTAAATATTTTTTATAACTGGCGTAATATTCTTCAAATCAATAAGTATCTCGTACGATTTGCACTATACATTGTTTCACTAGCCAATGTTTCTTCCTGGGGGTTCAAGCTACCTCCTAATCAAATTTAATCGAAGTCGGTTCAGCGGGTTGGTCATGAAAACTTAACAGAGTTACTTTCGCATTTATAATATTAATATGGATACAACTTTCAACTCCGAAATGATTTTTTCCATGATCTGATTTTGACGAAATAAAGCCTTTACGATGCCCCAATATATGCTCAAGTTATCGAGTAGTTTTGGAGACGCGTGTTCAGACAGACAGACAAGGCACTTCTGCAGAATTATTATTAGTATACATCTCGCGTGTGGGAGAGATCTCGTGCGGTTCATCAAAGTCGTGTGGAGATGTTTGTGAGCTTGAAGCGGTGCTTGGTAGGTAGAGATTAGACTCTGCAAACATAAATTCAAGTGTTACTGTTACACTGCCTCTTTAGACTTATTTTTCCTTACTTTTATTAGCTACAAACAAGGTGGCATCTTTTTATTTCGGACTTTCATTGAAGCAGCATTGAGACTTTCCCACTTGCCATGCCAGCATCCACAGTTCTAAATGTATGTATGTTAGGATCCATGACCGGGGAAAAAAGACAAGAAACTGAGACATAGAGACAACTTTACAAGACACGAGGTCGTCGTGATGGTGAATTTGGGATCTTGCAGGTGTATTAGACATCCTTACGACTTGGTCAATGTAGCCTGCCACATGCAACGATTCGTGAAGAACAACTCGCGCTGTTTAGCATGACCGACGCAGTAATGTGTGACGGTAGGAACATTCCTAATAGCTAATATTAGTTAATTAATGAATTAATTAATTAGACACTGGGCATAAACTCAAAAATAATCGCTAAATTTGTATCCCTTGTATGGTGAAAATACCATTAAACAGCGGAAAAAAATTAGCCATGTGAAAGTAGGAATCGCGTTCTGACGGTTCCGTACAAACTTAATTATTATGTATACAGTATAGACAGCTTCACTCCAGAAATCGAAGATCTCTAAGATTTTTACCTGTTGTCGACACTAATACTGGAAAGACAGCGGTTCCGAGTATCCCAAGACTTTCGAGAATGGTTTAACTTCAAGTTTTAATTCGGATAGCAGATGACAAGATTTTTCTAGTGATATAATTAAATAAATTAACAAATTTCTGATATTTTTCCTTTAACAGTACTATGGAACGGTTGCTTCTTGTCAAATTTAATTATTCTAGGTCAACGGGAAGAGGCCTACAGGCTGTAATCAGTGAGTTTGCGATTAGCAAAATGTGAGACAAAAATGGAGTTTTGTTTTGACAGCACTGACTCAGACGCTTAACTTTTTTTTACACCACAGGCCTTAGTACGTGACATAAAATTTATGTCTACTTGTTTCTGAGAAAAATGGGGTCTTAACAGACGGAAGAACAGACAGGCAGATGGATAACAAATTACAGCCGGCCGCTGTGACCGAGCGGTTCATACGGTAGCACAGCGTGTACGGTCAGAGGGTTTAGCTACCTTCTGTAATAAAAAACTGAGTGAACGGATCAACGAACAACCTGAACGAGAGTCATCGGACGTCCGCCCCGAACGAATTCAACGAAAAAGCAGTTCTACGTGGTTCAGTACGAAACCGCACGGCTGCTACGGACGCAGTTTCGAATCCTGCCGCGGGCATGGATGTGTGTGATGTCCTTAGGTTAGTTATGTTTAAGTAGTTCTGAGTCTAGAGGACTGATGACCTCAGATGTTAAGTCCCCATAGTGCTTAGAGCCATTTGAACCATTTTTGAACAAATTATGGTTCAAATGGCTGAGCACTATGGGACTCAACTGCCGAGGTCATAAGTCCCCTAGGACTTAGAACTACTTAAACCTAACTAACCTAAGGACAACACACACATCCATGCCCGAGGCAAGATTCGAACCTGCGACCGTAGCGGTCGCGCGGTTCCAGACTGTAGCGCCAGAACCGCTCGGCCACCAGCGGCCGGCTGAACAAATTCAAAAATTTCATGTGACATGATTTCAAATAGAAAATTTCGGGTTTCTCCCGTTTACTTGTACTGTGAAACCTTTCTTCGTGCCAAATGTCATGATTCTCGGTCAACGGGAAGTACTCTATCGGTTTTGATGACGGAGTCTAGGAGTATCAAAATGTGTGACATAAATGACCGTGTCTTTTGACTGCATCGACTCAGAGCTTATATGTTCTACACCGCCAAGGGACCGTAGATAGAATGCGACCTAAATCTGTACTTGATACGTCTACTGCGTCCTGAAGAAAAGGGCCTTTAAAGAATGAGACCGTCCGCAGCTCGTTGTCGTGCGGTAGCGTTCTCGCTTCCCACGCCCGGTTTCCCGAGTTCGATTCCCGGCGGGGTCAGGGATTTTCTCTGCCTCGTGATGACTGGGTGTTGTGTGATGTCCTTAGGTTAGTTAGGTTTAAGTAGTTCTAAGTTCTAGGGGACTGATGACCATAGCTGTTAAGTCACATAGTGCTCAGAGCCATTTGAACCAAAGAGTGAGACAGACGGACAACAAAGTGATCCTATATAAGGTGTGCGTTTTTACTGGTTGAGGTACGGAACTCTAAAAGGATGTGTTAAACGTAGTTTGCAACTGTGTGATTCAACAATATTCAGAACTATCAGCACCTGTGTGCTTTGGAACTGGAATTTTTACACTCTTCTTGAAGTTGGCTGTATAAAATGACAGTCACGTCCACGATGGCGAAGTGTACACAGTCAAATGTTAAAGAAACGTTTTCTTCAGAAGGGACCTGAAACGGAGCCATGGAAATGTTCACGAGTTGTAACAGCCCGCTATCAACATCTTGCAATGCTCGTTTCTGTCGCGCTGCAGTGGCTGAAGGGATATTCAGAGACGGCCGCAATGCAGTGCCGACCAGCGCCGATAGAGGGTTACGGTCTATTTTCTTGCGCTCGCTGATACGATGTAGAGGCAACTGGGGCGAGGAGATGGGAAGGAAGGCAGGCAGAGCAGACTGCGAGGTGCGCCTGCGGCTGGTCGATATTTCCATTAACAGGTCGGCGGCGGTCCACTGCGCCGAGCCGCGCCGCCCAGCGCAGAGCACGGCTGAAACTTTTATCGCCAACTGCGGTCAATCAGCAAGATATTAATCTTTCCCACCAGGGACGAACCAGGGTATTAAGCATGTAAAACGCATTACGCTGATGACGGCTCTGTCAGTCTGCGCACCACACATGCTGTCTGACCTGCACCGGTCCGGTCAGCCATTGGATAAACAAAAAACACTATCGGAACAAAAGTAGCCGGATGCCTCTGAGCGGACATTAATATGCCCTGTATCCACCCTTCGCTTTTATGACGCCTTGAGCTCCGCTGCGGACACTTTGATTCAAGCAATGGCAGGCAGTTCGTCAAAAGCCGAAACCTGAGAAGTTAGTGATGTTTGGAGCCTAGGGCCTGGAGTCCATTCGACGCATCACAAAGGTGTTCCAGTGGGTTCAGGTAGGGACTCTGTGCTGGCCAGTCCAGTTCCGGAAAATGTAGTCGCAGTTGCGAATATGAACAACCGTCGGCTGTATACTGGAAGGACGACATTTAACATTTGTGTCGGGCCGGGACTGCGACCAGGAGTTGCCGCCTTATGCGAGCGATCGGTCGCCCTGCCACTGGACTATCTGAGAACGTAACGCAGTCAGATCCAAACTTTCCATATGTCGTCCTCCTTGTGTCACAACCTGCATTCGTACGTTCGTATAATTCCATGTGCTTGTGCTATTAAGAAGTATAATGCGAAGTTCCTTCTCCTTAATAAAACAGGAAATGCCTTTTCGCATTTCAGGATTGTTATTGTCCACATATGTTGAGGACAATATTATGTAAATGGAAGAGGATGTAGATGAAATTGGAGATATGATACTGCGTGAACAGTTTGATTCAAAAAAATGGCTCTGAGCACTATGGGACTGAACATCTGAGGTCATCAGTCCCCCAGAACTTAGAACTACTTAAACCTAACTAACCTAAGGACATCACACACACCCATGCCAGAGGCAGGATTCGAACCTGCGACCGTAGCGGTCTCGCGGTTCCAGACTGAAGCGCCTAGAGCCGCACGGTCACACCGGCCGGCAAGAATTTGACAGAGCACTGATAGACCTGAGTCGAAACAAGGCCCCGAGAGTAGACAACATTCCATTAGAACTACTGACAGCCTTGGGAGAGCCAGTCCTGACAAAACTCTACCATCTGGTGAGCAAGATGTATGAGACAGGCGAAATACCCTCGGACTTCAAGAAGAATATAATAATTCCAATCCTAAAGAAAGCAGGTGTTGACAGATGTGAAAATTACCGAACTATCAGTTCAATAAGTCACAGCTGCAAAATAATAACGCGAATTCTTTACAGACGAATGGAAAAACTGGTAGAAGCCGACCTCGGGGAAGATGAGTTTGGGTTCCGTAGAAATATTTGGAACGCGTGAGACAATACTGACCCTACGACTTATCTTAGAAAATAGGGTAAGGAAAGGCAAACCTATGTTTCTAGCATTTGTAGACTAAGAGAAAGCTTTTGAGAATGTGGACTGGAATACTCTCTTTCAAATTCTGAAGGTGGCAGGGGTAAAATACAGGGAGCGAAAGGCTATTTACAATTTGTACAGAAACCAGATGGCAGTTATAAGAGTCGAGGAACACGAAAGGGAAGCAGTGGTTGGGAAGGGAGGGAGACAGGGTTTTAGCCTATCCCCGATGTCATTCAATCTGTATATTGAGCAAGCAGTATAGGAAACAAAAGAAAAATTCGGCGTAGGTATTAAAATCCGCGGAGAAAAAATATTAACTTTGAGGTTCGCCGATGACATTGTAATTCTGTCAGAGACAGCAAAGGACTTGGAAGAGCAGTTGAACGGAATGGAAAGTGTCTTGAAAGGAGGATATAAGATGAACATCAACAAAAGCAAAACGAGAATAATGGAATGCAGTCGAATTAAGTCGGGTGATGCTGAGGGAATTAGACTAGGAAATGAGACACTTAAAGTAGTAAAGGAATTTTGCTATTTGGGGAGAAAAGTAACTGATGATGGTTGAAGTAGAGAGGATACAAAATGTAGACTGGCAATGGCAAGGAAAGCGTTTCTGAAGAAGAGAAATTTGTTAACATCGAATATAGATTTAAGTGTCAGGAAGTCGTTTCTGAAAGTATTTGTATGGAGTGTAGCCATGTATGGAAGTAAAACACGGACGATAAATAGTTTGGACAAGAAGAGAACAGAAGCTTTCGAAATGTGGTGCTACAGAAGAATGCTGAAGATTAGATGGGTAGATCACATAACTAATGAGGAGGTATTGAATAGAATTGGGGAGAGGAGAAATTTGTGACACAACTTGACTAGGAGGTATCGCTTTGTAGGACATATTCTGAGGCACATCAAGGGTTCACCAATTTAGTATTGGAGGGCAGCGTGGAGGGTAAAATCGTAGGAGACCAAAAGATGAATACACTAAGCAGATTCAGAACGATGTGGGTTGCAGTAGGTACTGGGAGATGAAGACGCTTGCACAGGATAGAGCAGCATGGAGAGCTGCATCAAACCCGTCTCAGGACTGAAGACCACAACAACAACATCAACAACGACAACAATATGTTGCTTTATGACAGGATCCCATGTCAAGCTGATGCAATCAATCACCGTTACACTACTTCCACCGTACTTCACTGTTCGCACTACACGCGATGTAACGTTCTAAAGGCATTCGCTAAATCCAAGCCCTCACATCGGATTGCCACAGGATATGCTTCGTAACGTCGGTCTTTACACCACCGCAAGTGTCACTTATCATTGACTACAGAAATGTGTGGCGTATGAGGAACTGCTTAACCACTAGGCCCCCATTCTTTTAAACTGCCTACGCAGTCATTGTGTTGGCCGCCGTCAGTACATGAGACCTTCCTGGTGTTGATTTAGCTCTGGTTGTTCCTTAGTGTTTCCTCTTCAAAATCGCATCATCAACAGTCGAACTGGCCAACGTTAGAAGGGATGAAATATCAGTTATGGATTTGTTATGAAGGCATACTGTAGGCGTTGACACGGCTACGTGTCGGCATCACGCGGTCCGCTGGGCGTGATCGACGAATTTTAGTTTTTTAATATTTGTCAAATGCCACCAAGATATTTGTGCACAAAGAGTTTATTTTACACAGATCGTGTGTTCCAATTCGACAACGTCACACTTCAGAATCGGAGTATTCTCCGAGTGTGAAGGATAATAAGGATTATGTGGTGAGATGGCATATTGGAATGGTTGCGGAAATTACTGTAAAAAGATTTGGAAGGAAATAACTGTAAACTACTGGAGTTATAATGCAACTAAAAATCCAACATCAATAATGGACGCAGTAATTTCGCAGAACGAACAAACAAAGACACGCAACCATCCGTCGGATGCCAAGTAAATTAATGCCTTCGCTAGAAAATTAAATCGAAGGAGATTTACACAACTGAACAAAATAACCTGCTGCAGAACTCTGTTCAGCGGGTAACAAAAGAATTCACAAAAGAGGAAATTAATAATCCTTTTTTAATTATTTTATTCATTACAGCCGCCATGGCGCAGCTGTTGTTCAGTATAAAACTGGCGAAAGATTGGCAGTACTGCGGCCCGTCTCTCAGCTATTACGGTCTGCGATTCATGTCAGCCTCAGTCATCCACAAATAACGAAGGGCGTTACCTTCTCGATTACCTGCTATGCTTAATTGGGTATGATATTACGCCATGTTGTGAACATACCTTATTAAACAACTTCGTGGTCACTGTATTAACTTTTAACTTCAGTTTTTTTACCTCTTTTTATTTCTTCTATTGTCTCTAAAGGCACGTACTCGATCATATCTGTGGGAAACTTGACCACTGTGACTACTACGAAGAAAGTCATTTTACGTCTTATTAGCATATCAAGACGGAGTATCTTTAAAATATCAACAGTGTAACGGTTCCCAGACGCATCATGTTTTTAATTATGACAACCGTCTTATCAACACACTGCCGAAGACAGTTCGCTGCACCCAATTTCTCTGGCTGTACGGCATCGAAGAGTGTCCAGTGGCTTGAGCACCGTGCCGATTAAATACGTCCAGCTTTACGAGTCGCGCTTTAGTGAAAAGTGGTACAATGTCAGTACTTTGTTTATTCTATTTTTCTAGTATGGAAATGAGTAAGAGAAAGGGTTATCAACGATTTACTGAAAAGTATTCAGCACTCTAGTCCACAAATAAGCTGCATCGGTCTCTGAATGTAGGAAAAAAAACGGCTGCCTGGAAAGATTGTTGATGTTGAGAGCTTGTCTGTGTCTAATATTTGTGGCTTTACAGCCATCATATTCAGCTACGAGAAGTTATCTTACAGCAGTTGCGAAGGCAGCAGTGGAAAGATGTAATATGCTGTGAGGTACCGGTGGACAAATGGTTTATTTGGTACGTGTCTCGCGAGAAAGACCGCCTAAATTGTGGTCCTTCTCCACGATTGGTTGCTGAAGAAGCACGCCAAAATGATAAAACTGTTTTTAACATTAGAAAAACTAAGTAGCGTATTTACTCACCTTTCATATAAAAACTATCTTTCAATAACAAGCTATCATTCCACTATGTCAAAAGTGGTAATTACCAGCAGAATAATAAACTATTATTAAACGAAAAGGTAGATGAAGCACTTCGGAGATCTTCGGGTCGCATCTAACTTGGATGGCGACCGAGGTGATTCGGCTGTCAGAGGTAACAGCTCTATCGGCATTTCGGAGACCAGACATGGTGTCTGCTGCCGTCGGTATCAGTTAAGACTTAATTAGCAATCTCTTGTTTGTAAATGTAAGAGCTCGATCGGCAATCTCTGAGAACATACATGTCGTTTGCCGCTGTCGGTATTGGTTAACAACTTAATTAGCAATCTCTGGTTTAAGGACACGTGATTGAGTACTAGTTTGATAGTAATTAGGGAAACATGTAGTTCATTATTTAGTTTATTCTCTGTGAAGGTGTGAAGAATGGAAATTATTTGTGATTCGTCAAGTGGACTATAATTGTGCAGTGTCTCGTATTCTGCTAGAAAAAAAGCGAGTAGCATCCCGTTTAAACAAACAAATTCACATTTAATTATATATACGATACCCCCACGTTAACAGTTTATTACAGCCTCACGATAACGGATTCACGACCAACAGGCTGTTTTCTGCGTATGGGACAACGAAGATAGGTGATCACTATTCAGAAAAAAATGGCCCTGAGCACTATGGGACTCAACTGCTGAGGTCATCAGTCCCCTAGAACTTAGAACTACTTAAACCTAACTAACCTAAGGACATCACAAACATCCATGCCCGAGGCAGGATTCGAACCTGCGACCGTAGCGGTGTTGCGGTTCCAGACTGCAGCGCCTTTAACCGCACGGCCACTTCGGCCGGCTCACTATTCAGAACTTATGCATTCCACTCAGGGCGATGGAAGCAACTAGGTACCTGGCGTCTACTGAAGTGGCTCTCTCTCTCTCTCTCTCTCTCTCTCTCTCTCTCTCTCTCTCCCTCCCTCCCTCTCTCTCTCTCCCCCCCCCCCCCACACATATATATATACACACACACGCCATATCTGGAGCAATTTTGAGCGTATTACAACTATCTATCAATATTCGGTCGATAAGTTTGGATCTGCCGCTGTGCACAAGCATATCAACTGACTTTCATTAGATGTTTATACAGTTTCAATTAGATTTCAAATTGTAGGAAAGTAGTATTGATGAAATTTTGTTTAGAAGTTTGAAATACTGTCATGATATAATGATATTCGTTAACAACAGACTAGTAGTGATCGACTATTCTGCATCTGCAGCTCAATACGAAACGAATGAATCAGTTGACGGAAGACAGTTTACGAATTATAACTAAGAGGATACAGTTCTTTAACAACACTTTCGACGTCCTTAATTACTGGCTGGTGGAACCAAAAATGAATACTATAAAGTAGGTTCAGAATCTGGTTAGTGAGAGTGCTAACGCCTTAAGTGGGGCAGAATTTTTTTTTAAGTAAATGTGTGGCAGCAACACATAGTAATTCATGGTTAGTTTTGCTTTTAAAATCAAGACCAGGCTGAGAGAATAGGAAAGGCAATGTTAGTCGATGGGTTACATGTCCATAAGGAAAGAAATAAATAATTTTTCTTGTTACATAAAAAAAAGAATTCACTGGCTATTAATGAACGGTATACAGTATTCCATATAGAGAATCTTCCACTTTGTGGACGCATAGGTCAGTGGAGAGCCGCGGCTTTTAAAGTGACGGCATGCATTTGTTAACTTTGCATTTCAGAAACGGTATAAATGATTACATGAAAATTCTGTCTTGGCGGCACGCACAAAAACCATCGCGGGCCGCTATTTGCCCACACCTGATCTAGAGTATAGATGAACAAAAATATTAGTAATTACTTTCGAAACAAAGAAAAATGATCAAATCTTACAAAAAAGGCATTCTAATCAAAACTGAAGAGAAAGGAAACAAAGGTATTCTATAAATGATAAAAATAAGAAGTGATAGTTGAAGTCGTGAGAGATCGCAGTCAGATTTCATCGGCAGCTAACAATATTTCTAGTTTCCGAAGTATTACGAAAGACGAAGGAGATAATATAACGAAACAAGAGCTCTAGAATGCATACTTTAAGAGCTATGAGCACTTTTTAGTCTTCGCTACTATGAAACGAATCACTTCTACTGCACTGACTTTGCTTTCCATATTTTGGAAGGATGTATGGACCAAACCAAGAAAAAACTGTCCAGTAAACATGGGGTCTAAAATGCATACCTTAAGGGCTATGAACACATTTCTTTTACTGAATAATAGTTCACAGCTCTTAAGGTATGCATTTTAGAGCTCATGTTTACTAGATTTTCTTTTTGTTTTGCGATTGCCTCTAGTTGCTATAGCACGGCGCGGAGTTAATTTGGGGCGTAGTCACAGCACACACTCCCGGCCGCGACAGCAGTGCGCTGACGTGCTATTTGTCTTTCTCCACTCAACCGCCCCACCTCGTGTTGGCCGTTGGCGGGACAGCCTTGTCTAAAAAGAAGAAAGAAGCGTAAATAATGCTGTAACGCCGACTGCCAGCACGAGGGCTCAGGTCACACAAATCACGTGACACGTCCGACCATTCCACTCGCCTGACTCTCTCTCTCAAAGCAGCAGCTTTCTCTAATTCAATTGCTCTTGGTGTAGTCGGGCCCTGAGGGCCGATGGCAGAAACAGTAGCTGTCCATTTCCTCCAACGTGAATATCCCATGCAGTAGGTTACCTCCACCCGGCTGAAACGTGTTGTGTTGGCAAAGGGGATGCAACGTTCTCTTCGATCGCTTGCAGTGCGCGTTAGATGTGTGAGAGCATGTAATGCAGCGGAAGTCAGTCCGCGTGAACATCTTTTCCCCACTTTACAGCGTCCTAATTCGGTATCTCTGCACTCATACTAATGTGTGCTCTATGGGTTCTATATAACGTAGCGTGCTGGCTATTAGAAATGGCGTGACTGGTCATACGTTGTCTAGCGTTTAATAGGTGAGACATTTGCCGCACTATGACTCATTAACCGCTGCTACCCTCGAAAAACTGATTTCCCGAATACTGCTTCTGGTAGCTCATATAAACACTCCAACGTCCAATTTGGAAATGCAGTTTTGGCATTTCAGCTTTCATAATCCATTTTCGAGCCATGTAAATGCTCTACTTCAGTTGACTCGTGATTGAGTTGTAAAGCTACTATTTACTTTTTGAAACTACGGTTAGCGTAAAGAAATTGAGTTGGTATGGAATGAAGGTAAAGTACTGGATCAACCAGGAATCTATTCATTTCCTTCATTCAACTGAAAACAAGCACAGTTACTCTAAATTAGATGTAAACAGATACACACATGGTGTCCCAGTAGGAATGGTCATTGTTGAGGGATGTGACAGGAACCATTATTAGAAACAAATCAGTCTAGTAAACATGGGCTCTAAAATGCAAACTTTAAGAGCTATGAGCATTTATTCAATAGAAGAGATCTGTTTCAGAGTAGAGAACATGAACTAGTGCTCACATATCTCAAGGTATGCATTTTAGAGTGCATGATTAAGGCTTTTTGCGTCGAATAATTGTTTCTGTCATATCGCTGAATACCGGCCATTCCTCGTGGGACATCCTGTATATCCAAGAGGGGCATTCAGTAAGTAATGCAACACTGTAAGCCAATTTCGGTTGAAAAAAAACACGGATTTTTTTTGTGGGATAACGTAGAAAACGTAGAATATTCCCGCTTCTGCGCCTATAGTTTCATGATGTTCCGATAGGTGGTGACGCTACATTTGGCCTTAAAAAAGGCGTCTGTAACGGAGTCGTCACATAGTTTCTTTTAACGGGAAACTAGAGCTTCGCAGATATTCATAGGCGCTTGCAGAATGTCTATGGAGACCTGGAAGCGAACAAAAGCAGAGTGAGTCGATGGGCGAAACGTCACCGCAACAAGGTCGCGCAAACCTATCCCAATCCCATATCCCAGACGGCCGCACACAGCTGTGATTCCTGCAATGTTGGAACGTGCGGACACACGTTGGAGGTGATCGACGGATGACATGTAAACACTTCGCTGCAAAACTGGACGGCTCTGATGGTAGTGCTGAAACACCAGAGAAAAGCTCACAGAACTTCATTAGGCTGTTCTTCAAAATGGTTCAAATGGCTCTGAGCACTATGGGACTTAACATCTATGGTCATCAGTCCCCTAGAACTTAGAACTACTTAAACCTAACTAACCTAAGGACATCACACAACACCCAGCCATCACGAGGCAGAGAAAATCCCTCACCCCGCCGGGAATCGAACCCGGGAACCCGGGCGTGGGAAGCGAGAACGCTACCGCACGACCACGAGTTGCGGGCGGGCTGTTCTTCCTTATCCATCCTACAGCCTGGATCCTTTCGACTTCCATCTTTTGGCCCAATGAAGGATGCACTCGGCAGGAAGCAGTACTTGGATGATGAGGAGGTTACTGATGCAGCAAGGTGTTGGCTCCAACATCTGCCAGTAGAGTGGTACCATGCAGGCACACTGGGCCTTCCAGTAAGGTGGCGTAAGGCTGTTGCATTGCAGCGAGATTATGTTGAAACATTGGTTTTGTAGCCAAAACGGTGGGGAATATTATGGTGTACACGAACCGCGTGACCTCTACGGTCGCAGGTTCGAATCCTGCCTCGGGCATGGATGTGTGTGTTGTCCTTAAGTCAGTTAGGTTTAAGTAGTTCTAAGTTCTAGTGGACTGATGACCTCAGAAGTTAAGTCCCATAGTGGTCAGAGCCATTTAAACCATTTTTTTGTACACGAATCTTTAACAACAGTAAATTGCTTTCAGAAACAAAAATTGTATTGCACTACTTATTCAACGTCCCGCGTATACTCCGCGAGTCATTTCATGGTGTGTGACGTAGGGTGATTTCTGCACCACTGTCACATACCCCTTTCTGTTCCAATGACAAATCGTCCTTATGAAGAACGAAGCCTGCGTATGAGCTCTAATCTCTTTAATTTTGCCTTCATAGTCTTTTCCCGAGACATACGTAGGAGCAAGCAATATATTGGTTGACTCTTCTACTGGTGTATGTTCTCAGAAATTTTAACAATAAACCACACCGTGATGCTTATTACGTGTCACAAAAATGTGCTGCCTAGCACTGGAAATAGTTTGTCGTATTACGGCGAAACGATTTCTTGCGGCGCACAATTGCCGAACTCCGAAAGGCAGATTTGCTCTTGCTATCGGTTTCTTGCCGCATTGGAGGCGAATCACGTATTCGGATCAGAGGAGGTTCACGGAAGGAATCGACTGCGGCTGCGATTAAAAAACCAACAGGGGACTTTCCTAGTGCAATTTATGACCGCCACCAAGCTGCGGCCCTGATTCAGAATGGAACCTCCACGAGAGAGACTGCAATCGATCGGAGAATCGCGGGCAAGTGCATTGTGCAGAAGGAACGAGTCTGCAAATGTGTTACCCGCGGCGCTAGGTAGAACGCCGCATTGTGATACAAATAATGTAAACGTAAGCAATGCTGGGGAAGGTCCTACGTGAACATTCTGCAGTTAGTACGTATGTTTTGTCCGTGTGCGCAATATTCGACTAATGTCATTACAATCACGATGTCGTTACAAAAAAAACATTTTCTTTTTAGTTTTTTAGGGACCTGGTTCGTACTAGTTTAAGAAATTTCTGCCTGGACACTGACCACCAAATTCTACAAGTATGAAGAAATTTGTATGGGCCAGTCTTAGAGTCCCCTTCTCAGATCGGCACGAAATGAACATAGACTGAGCGTCCACTGGAACAGTACTCTTACGACTAGCTTCACGGCCCTATCTGACTAATCACAAGGTGAACTTGCATCTGTTACAACACGCGCATCTTCAATGAGTACTCTCTCATTGTCAATTAAAGGTTCGCCCCAACAGTCGTATTATGGTTCGCAGTCAACTTTTTATAGCTCCCCCTAACCTGTCTACGTGAAATGTCAGCAACAAACGAACTACAGCCAGTTTCATCTGATTACGGATTTCTTGCAACAGAGAAGGAGAAGCTGAAATTCTTCCAGCAACGCTGTTTTGAAGGAAGACAGCGATTGCACGTTTTTGATGGGCCTGCAACTCTTTTCAAAGTCTTAACTTACCCACAGGAAACTAACTCGTTATAAACTGCTGCTAGTTCTGGTTGATGAAGAACAATGTGCTATGCCTACCACCCTCCTATCATACAGTGTATCTTCCGAACCATCAAGAAGTGAATGGTCTGGAAACAAGCCGCCTGGAGGACACGTTTTGTTTCGTAAAGATACAAATGCTACGAACGTGAACTACGCTGATGAAGTTCAAGCTGATGCAAACCAAACCGTCCCTCGCCGACTGCAGCCATCTATCACTAAATTTTGCAGGGAACAGTACAGACTCATTTACTTCTACATATATAATCCGAAAGCCACCATATGGTGTGTGGTGGAGGGTACCTTGTACCATAGTAGTCATTTCCTTTCCTGTTCCTCTCGCAAACTAAGATAGGGAAAAAATACTATCTATATGCATCCATACGAGCCCTAATTTCTCTTAACTTCGTGGTTCTTACGCGAAATGTTATGTTGATGGAGGGAGACTCCTTCTGAAGTCAGCTTCAAATGCCGGTTCTCTACATTTTCTCAGGAATGTTCCTTGAAATGAACGAAATCTTTTATCCGTTCCGTGTACATTACCTGCAGATACACAGTAGTATCTAGGCGTATGACGGGTCCCGTATCACTCCAACTGCATACGTTCCACACCATTACAGAGCCTCCACCAGCTTGAACAGTCCCCTGCTGACATGCAGGGTCCATGGATTCATTAGGTTGTCTCCATACCCGCACACGATACAATTTGAAACACGACTCGTCCGATCAGGCAACATGTTTCTAGTCATCAACAGTCCAATGCCGGTGTTCACGGAACCAGTCGAGGCGTAAACTTTGTGTCGTGCAGTCATCAAGGGTACACGAGTGGACCTTTGGCTCAGACAGCCGACATCGATGATGTTTCGTTAAATTGTTCACATGCTGACACTTGTTGATGGCCCAGCACTGAAATCTGCAGCAATTAGCGTTCTTCAGTCGTCGTTGGTCCCGTTCTTGATCTTTTTCCGGGTGCACTGATGCCGGAGATGTGATGCTTTACCGGATTCCTGATATTCACGGTACATTCGTAAAATGGTCGTGAGGGAAAATCCCCACTTCATCGCTACCTCAGACTCTGTGTCCCTTCGCTCGTGCGCCGACTGTAACACCAAGTTCAGACTCACGCGAATCTTCATAATCTGCCATTGCAGCAAGAGTAATCGATCTAACAACTGCGGCACATACTTGTTGCCTTATATAGGCCTTGACGAGCGCAACGCCTTTACTAGTTTCTTAGGCGCTTCTTCTTCTTCTTCTTCTTCTTCTTCGTTTCACCCAACTTTGGGGTACGTTGAATCAATCACTTCTGTGTGTTCTGTGCCTTTCTTTTCGCCCAGTACTGCTTCATTCTTTCTGATCTTGCTTTTCTTTCCTCATCAGAGATGACAATCGTTCTTTTCTTTCTATTTTGGAGCTGGAATCCCTCTTTTCTGTCTTTGCTTATCATTTTTGCGGTCCTGTCTGTGAGCATTTTTTCTGTGATGTGTAGTTCTCTTAAGTCTTTCTCTGTTTGGATAAACCAATTTGGTTTGGATTTTTTATTCCTGAAGTAGTCAAACATTCTTTTTGTAAGTCTATTTGGGTTCATTCTGAGAATGTGCCCATAAAACTCAATTCTTCTTTTCCTCATTGTATCCGAAAGTTTTTCTGTGGTTTTGTAGAGTGTTTCATTTTTGGTATGAATTAGTTTGTCGTTATGAAATTTGGGGCCTAAAATTTTTCTCAATATTTTTCTTTCTTTGATCTCTAGCCTTTCAATTGGGCCATGGTTAGTGATAGATAATGTCTCAGCTGCATATAGTGCTTCTGGTTTAATGACAGTGTTGTAATGTTTTATTTTTGAATTCCATGAGAGGGACTTTTTATTATAAGTATTTTTAGTAAGCTGAAAGGCTAGTTCAACTTTGTTTCTTCTTAATTCTATTGCTTTTTTCTCAAGGGCGTTCCAGCTAATCCATTCACCAAGATATTTGAATTCTTTAACAATTTCGATCTTTTGGTCTCTTACTTTAAGATATTTCATTGGCTTTTTTATATTTGTGATTATTTTGGTTTTTTCAAAAGAAATTTTAAGGCCTGTTTTCTCTGCTTGTTTCTGTAATTCGAAGATCTGTTCTTTGGCTTCTTCCCATGTTTCAGCTAGTAGGGCCATATCATCTGCAAATGCTAGGCAATTAACCTTGATGCCTTTGTTTTTTGTTCCTAGTCGGATTCCACTATTGATTTTCTTGTTCCATTCTCTTACTATTTTTTCTAGGGCACAGTTAAATAACAATGGAGAGAGTCCATCACCTTGTCGTACTCCAGTTTTTATCTCAAATAGGTCTGAGAGTTCTCCCATAAATTTAATTTTGGAGTATGTGTTGGTGATGGTTTCTCTAATTAGGTTTGTAGTTTTATTGTCTAGGTTCAATTCTTTTAATATGGAGATTAGAGATTCCCTGTCTATGGAGTCGTACGCCTTTTGAAAGTCAATGAATGTGATGACATACGCTTTTGCTCTCGATTTTTGGTAGGCCATAAGATTTTTGAGGTTTAGAATTTGTTCTGGGCAGGATCTTCCCTTCCTGAAGCCTGCCTGGTATTCTCCAAGTTGACAATCTAGCTGGGGTTCTGCTCTGTTCAAAAGGACTTTAGACAGTATTTTGTATGTTACGTCAAGGAGCGAAATCCCTCTGTAATTGTTGGGGTCTGTTCTGGATCCCCTCTTATGAATTGGGTGAATGAGGGCCATCTTCCATTCATCCGGAATTCTTTCTGTTTTCCATATTTCTTCAAATGTACAGTACAGTAGTTCAAAAATTTTCCTGTGACGCTCTTCAGTTCTTCATGTAAGTGAAGAAATTCTAGTAAGCTTAGTTTGCTTAGTGTAGAGCTGACCCGGAACTTCCTTCGTTTCAGTTTGGTTCTCTCCTTCGTGAGGTAGCCTACTTATTTTCTACGGAGTACGAGTCACTGCCTATTGCGCAGTCGAGCAGTTCCGTTGACCCGCGGTTGACTGGCCACCGGTCATGTGTCGCATGTTACTCGGCAGCAGTCAATGAGCTTCATCGATCGGCCGTAGTCGTACGTCCGTAACACAGTCTGGTAGTCGGACGGACACGGCCTCGTGATTACGTCCAACTTAAGACTCCACGGGAGGCAGGATAGTGTTGAGGAGCTATCTAGGTACAAAGCTTCACATCCGCTGCACGTTACTCACAGAGATTGGCTGGAGCTGGGCCCAAACCGCTAAGAATCTCACGCGATGGCATCCCAGATGCGCTCAATACGACTGAAGTTGGGTCCCGAACGCTTGTGTGTCTGAGTCCTTGCCAGGACGCGTCCCCTTCCTCAGCAAGGCAAAACGGTGTGCTACACGCAACTAGGAACATGTCTCTAATGACATTGCTCATGGGTGTTAATAGAGTGAGGAGGAAAAGAGACGAGAGCTTATCACACTATGGACATTACACAGAGGAAATTTCATAGAAATTGAACCTATATTCTCAACGCCTTCCCAAATCACAACTTTACCATAACGTTTCGATGTTGGCTATCTGATTGTGCACGTGACACGGGTGAAAATCTTATTTACCTTATTATCTGATCACCGCCAGTATTTTTAAACGGTATCATTAATAACAGTTATTGTAGACAGTCATTTTAACAGAGCACTGTACCTGCGGAACTGCTAAAGTATTTGGTAGATGATCCAATTTGGAAGGAAGATTAGGGTTTAACGTCCCGTCCAAATCAGGGTCATTGGAGACGGAGCACAAGCTCTGTTTTCAAGGCTAGGGAGCGTAATCGGCGTGCCCTTTGATAGCAACCATCCCTGCATTTGCCTGGAGCGAGTTCGGGAAATCACTGAAAACCTAAATCTGGATGGCCAGTGGGGGGATTTGAATCGTCATTCTCCCGAACTCGAGTCCAGTATGGTAACAACTGCGCCACCTCGCTCGGTTTCCAGTGTGGGTTGTTACGTACTTGCAACATGGCGAGGCTCTGAGTATCTCTCAGCACTATTTCGACTGAGCCTCAATGAAATTTATTCTACGCGCTAGTGGTGGCGTTGCTGTCACAGGTGTCACGTTTCCCCGCTAGTGTACTACTTGTAAATATGGCTAACGACCCACTCCCACAGACAAAGAATACTTTCATTCTGGATTCTAGTGCACGTATTAAAAAAAAAAATGTAAACATCAGATCCAGTTAGGAAGACCGTAGCTGATTCCAGAGCCGCGAAATGCACTGATGAAGTTTTGTGTAGATTTTGAACATAGATTGTAAAGCAAAACTAACAGTATGACAAGACATGATCTGAAACTTTCTGGCAGGTTAAACCCGTGTGCCGGACCGTGACTCGAAACTGAGATCTTTCCCCATCGCGGGAGAGTACTCTAACGATTGAGCTATCTAACCACGACGCAAGATCCGCCCTCACAGCTTTCCTTTTGCCATTACCTCCTCTCCTACCTTTACAAATCACAATCGTTCTCTTGCACACGTTGCCGGTCTAACGCTCCCGGAAGAACTCTTGCGCAGAAATTGTTTCGTCGTACCCTAAGGGGACTGTATCCAGAACGATGCTGTGGAGGTGGGCCTTGAGCCGTGCTTGGGCAGCCCAGTAGGTAGTCGAGTCCCAGTCCAGCATACAGCTTTAATCTGTCAGGGAGTTTCAAATCACCGCACAATCCGCACCATGGGGAAATTCACACTGGAAGACACGATCTGGAAGTGTACTATGAACGCTGTATAGTTTTCCTAGGAGCAGCGTTGTGGAAACCACGGAGAATATAATATTGTTCATAACATTTTCTCTTAATGGTATACAGGGGGACTTGACGATGTCTAAGAAAATTCAAACGACGTACTGATAACGCTGAAGGGAATCCGAAAGTCTTGTTGTATCTTTGACACAAACCAATATTAACAGAGCTGTCTCTACTTTTATGTCGCTCCCATACGATAGGCCAGAGAGCATAAAACTGATTCATACGTAAAATGATCACGTTATAAATATCTAATGAAGATGCTCCGTCTAAACAATCAACGTTGGTCATAGAATGTACGAAAAGTTTTGTTAGAGAACCAAGTTAAAGACTGTCAAAACAGTGGAACCACTGTAAGTAATTGCTCTGGCTTGGCTCGTAATGCTTCTTGTCAAAAGTTGTCGAACGAGTGTAGCCATGTTTCCTTGCATGTATCAGCCGCGTACTGTCAAAAGGAACCAGGCTAGTCACAGACGGTCTCTGATATTTATTCCTGAAAACAAAATATTTTGACGTTAATTATTGAGTAATGGGCAAGGAAAAGATTAAAAATGTATCTGTAAATTGTCTGCATTTCTGCACGCGAATTTCCCGTATGCGTTAAAAAGTAATACTGTATACGTGTATAATATTGGTTCCTGACGTATAAGTGCTCACACCATCCGGTGAAGATCCCCGTCTCCAGCAAAAAAGTACATCATTTCACTGTTCTACATCTACAAATTCTGACGAGCTCTAACATCAGGAACACGCGCTTAAAAGTATGTTTGTTCACCATTGTAACGCAATACAACAGAGGTTCTGCTTGGCATGGATTCTACAAGTTCTCGTTACATCACATGTCTAAGCAGAGGTCACGCTTTCTCGTAAATTATAGGGGAGTTGTTTACTGGCAAGGAGTTGGCACCCGACAGTAACGCAGCTCTCTTCCATCGGATTCAGGCAAGGCAAATTTTAATTTATTCATTTCGAGCCACTGTAGCACGTTTCTGGCTTTGTCATCCTACTGGAAGACGCCATCGCCGTCAAGGAAGGCATCAAGCATGAACCGATGCAGGTGGTCTGTAGTAATATTCACTTAGTCCAAGGCTGTCATTATGTCTTCGATTACTAACACTGGGGTTATGGAAGCCCAGGTGAATGCCTCCAATATCGTAACACTGCCTCAACCGGCTTGCATCCGCAGTTTGGTTGGTTGGTTGGTTGGTCGATTGATTGGGGTTGAAGAGACCAAACAGAAGGTCATCAGTCCCTCGTTTCAAATGTGGTCCATTCAGACAGTTTGACATCTCAGAAAAGTCTGAACGATAAAATGGAAAAGACTAAAAAACGTAAAAGTGCAGTCGTGTCGTCAATGGTAAAAACACAAATGAGGGAAGTCAGCAAGAGAGCAACCCCAAGGCTATGTGAGAAGCAGTAGAGGCAAGACCACCTGCTATTTAAAAGCGTTCAATCGGTAGAATGGAGAAGTGCGTATGGGAAAAGGGGACTAACCAATTCTAAAAAGTGATGAAAACAGGGATAGAAAAGAAGATATTGGCCAGGGAGGGGAGTCGGGAATCTCCGAACACAGCTTACCGTGGGAGACACCCCAACACTCACCGCCCTGCCCCAACACCAGAGTGAGATTAAAAACCTTAAAACTGAGAATAAAAACCACTTTCACGGAGGAAACTGAGAACCAGTTCGACCATCCGGGAATCGTCAGTCAACATTAAAAAAGTAAAGTGCGGGGAAGTCTGTACTTAGTACGCAGAGCCAAAAGAAGGGGCCATTCCACCAGAATGTGAGCTACTGACTGGAAGGCTCCACAACCACAAAGTGGCGGTGGCTCATTACGCAAAAGAAAACCCTGGGTCAGCCTGGTATGGCCAATGCGGAGACGACACATTGTGGTCGAGTCCTTTAAGGAGAGGTGGAAGGAAGAACGCCACGGGCCTGGTGTCACCTTAATCGCACGAAGTTTATTAGACGGGGAGGTAGTCTCCCAAGAGTGGGCCCATGATTGTGCGAAGTGGTATTTGATGTGAAGCCGTAAATCCGCTGCAGGAGGGCTTACAGAGAACGGGGGCTAAGTGACTGCTCCCCCAGCCAAACGATCAGCAAGCTCAATACCTGGGATACCCACACGGCCAAGGACCCAAAGGAAGTCAACGGAACAAGCAGCACGGTGAAGATCAGCGAGATGGTCATGGATGGCCGAGACCAAGGGATGGCGGCAAAAACACCGGTCAATAGCCAGAAGGCCACTCATTGAGTCCGTACATAACAAAACGCGGTTATGTTGGGACTGTTTAATAAAGTTAAGGGCCTGGGAAATTGCCATCAATTCCGCAGTAAACACCCCACATGTAGGTGGCAGGAGATGATTTTCCATGCCAACAGAGGACGTGAAGGCATATCCCACACTATCAGCAGATTTAGAGCCATCGGTGTAAAAAACAACAGCACCCCGAAACTCCCATAAAATTCGGCGGAAGAAACAACGGAACACCATCGGGGGGATGGAATATTTCGGACCTCGGCGGAGATCCATCCGAATTCGGGGCCGAGGAACTAACCAAGGGGGGGGGGGGGGGGGGGGGGTGTTGGGGAGCGAGCGTGGAAGACAGGACAAAGAAGGAAGCTGAAAATCACGTTCAAGAGACGCAAGGCAGAGCCCAACCGGTAAACTCGCCCGAGGGCCGGAATCAGGTGGGTGACGTCCATGGTTTGGGAACAGGATAGAATAGGAAGGATGAGTGGGAGAGGAACGGACAGCGATTGCATAAGAAACCAGAAGCTGGGACCGCCGAACAGAAAGGGGGGAGGGGGGGGGGTGATCCCAGCTTCAACCAGGAGACAGTCAACAGGGCTAGTAGGAAAGGCACCGGTGGCCAAACGGATACCACGATGGTGGACCGGATGCAGCAGGTGCAGTGCGGAAGGAGCAGCCGAATCATGAACTTGACAACCATAGTCCAAACGAGACAGCACTAAAGCCCGATAAAGGCGGAGAAGGATGGAGCGGTCCGCACCCCAATAGGTGTGTGCAAGGCCGCAGTTTGTTGCGTGTTTCGGGCAGCCATTCGCCTGGATGACGCGGTATCAGGACACAACCATCGACCTGGTGCAACAAACGTGATTCACCGACCAGGCGCAGGCGGGGCACCAGGCCACACTCTTAACACTAACACTGCCAAATCGAATAATCAACATGCCGAGCCCTTTCAGATACACGATAAAGGTCATGAAAAAGACGGAGAGATCCTAAACGTCAGGAAAGCTCTAAGGGGAGTGTGGCACGATCGGAGACAGACTGGTTATGAATCAGCATGGCTTTAAGTTTCTTGGCTAGTTTAGAATGGCATTGAGCACTATGCGACTTAACTTCCGAGGTCATCGGTCGCCTAGAACTCAGAACTAATTAAACCTAACTAACCTAAGGACATCACAGACATCCATGCCCGAGGCAGGATTCGAACCTGCGACCGTAGCGGTCGCTCGGTTCCAGACTGTAGCGCCTAGAGCCGCACAGCCACCGCGGCCGGCGGCTAGTTTAGAAAAGTTGCCGCTGTTATCATGAGTAAAGTGGGTATAATTCAAATGACTATCACTGTATGCAAGCTGAGTATAGATTTAGTTTTGCATACAACAAAGCGTCTGTTTTCTCTCACCTTATTGTCCACTTCCTGCACCAAACTTTCATTAACGACCGAAGGACGCCCACTCGGTTGTTCATCATGCACATTTGTGCACCCATCTTTAAATGCTCTCACCCACTTTCTTACCATTCCATCACTCATAATGTTTTCTCCGTAAACTGCACAGATCTCACGATGAATATCGATCGCTTTTAGGCCTTTAGGACTAAGAAATGTTACACCAGCCCGTACTTCATAGTCGGCGGGTACTGAGACATCTTAGCACGTCTTTTTTTAATTTCAAAACGTTACTTTCTTAAAAAAACATGTCTCCTATTTGTATGGAGGATAGCCATGTATGGAAGTGAAACATGGACCATAAATAGTTTAGACAAGAAGAGAATAGAAGCTTTCGAAATGTGGTGCTACAGATGAATGCTGAAGACTAGATGGGTAGATCACATAACTAACGAGGAGGCATTGAACAGAATTTGAGGAGAGAAATTTGTGGCACAACTTGACTAGAAGAAGGGATCGGTTGGTAGGGCATATTCTGAGGCATCAAGGGATCACCAATTTAGTATTGGAGGACACCTTGGAGGGTAAAAATCGTAGAGGGAGACCAAGAGATGAATACACTAAGCAGATACAGAAGGATGTAGGTTGCATTAGGTACTGGGAGATGAAGCTTGCACAGGATAGAGTAGCATGGAGAGCTGCATCAAACCAGTCCTTGGACTGAAGACCACAACAACAACAACAACAACAACAACAACAACAAACCTACAATGGAGGGTTTAGGGTTCTACGAATCAAGTTACAAAGCAAGGCTACATGCAAGCAGAAAATCATCTCGTCTAAGTTGCAGCGAAGTACTGAACGCGAATTCACCGTAAATGCTAACCCTGCGGCAGAGTTTCACACACTGCTGAAGGCGAAGAGTCGACAAATAAAATGAGACAAATGAGACGTGAAAACGAGTGCGCTTAATGCGTGCCTCCGCGCTTTCCTGACTTGCCAGACACCTGAGGCCGGAGCGGGATGTTGGCACGTTAGCGAGGCTTTATGAAGACGGCGGCACGTGCGTGGCGCACAGCAGAGAGCACGCCGGCGGGCCGAGCCGCGCGGCCTGCGAAATCGTTACTGGATGCGCACTGCGTCCCCGTCCCACACCTCCGCAGCGACAGCCGCGATAACCTGCTACTGCTACACTCCACCAGCAACGCACCTCTCTCCAGCGCCGGACCTCCTTCGGGCCACTTACCGCTTCTCTGTCGCAACGTAAAGCGGGCTAACGAACGCTACCTCTACTTAACATGGGTGCCGATTTTCTTCTTCTTGCAGCAGTTTCAAGTCAGTGTCGGGACCCCAATTTTACGAAGGGCGTTCCATATTGATTTACACTATTTTCTCTCATGATTCCTGCATTCCATTTGAATCATCTCTAATACTGCAATTATGTACGAGAGAATATCGGAAATCAACGCACAATACTTTTATTACCAAAAAGTTGAATAGGTAACAAAACAAAATACCACAAATGAACTTATATTTTTTACCTACATGTTATGTTATGTTACGTTAACCGGGGACCTAGAAACGACGGAGAGGCTCCGTCTCGGCCGCAGTGGTCCGCGACCCCACGACGACTACCGCAGTCAACTTCACCCCTCCGCCGCCCCACACCGAACCCAGGGTTATTGTGCGGTTCGGCCTCCGGTGGACCCCCCAGGCAACGTCTCACACCAGACGAGTGTAACCCCTGTGTTTGCGTGGTAGAGTAATGGTGGTGTACGCGTACGTGGAGAATTTGTTTGCGCAGCAATCGCCGACATAGTGGAGCTGAGGCGGAATAAGGGGAACCAGCCCGCATTCGCCGAGGCAGATGGAAAACCGCCTAAAAACCATCCACAGGCTGACCGGCTCACCGGACCTCGACACGGATCCGTAGGGCGGATTCGTGCCGAGGACCGGCGCTCCTTGCCGCCCGGAAAGCCGTGCTTTAGACCGCACGGCCAACAGGGCGGGCCTTTACCTACACAGTCAACAACGTTCTCAATACATTTCGCCCATCGTGGTACCAGTTCCAATATGGCCTGTTCGTAGAAGTCCGTTTGGGTGGAGTACAGTCATCTGTAGACTGCTGATTTCACTTCCGCTAGCGTCGCAAAGCGTTGGCCGGGCACGATTTTCTCATGGGACCAAACGCATGGAAGTGTGAGATTTCCGCTCGGTATGGTGGATGCAAGACTATCTCCCACCCCAATTTGGCGATTTTGGCACGAATAGGAGTAGCAACAAGGTTGCGAGCATTGGCATGAAAACAATGCTGTGGTGTTTGTCACGAAAGTTTTAATGTTGGTTGCTGCATTCACAGTGGTCCCGTGTTCAACAAAGTCCACCAATAACATACCATGCATATCCCAGAACACTGTCACAAACACTTTCCTAGCAGACTGAATCACTTTGAATTATTTTCGTACTGGGGAACCAGCGTGTTTCCATTCCATAGAGGCCCGCTTAATTTCGGGTGTGGTGATGCACTCACAACTCATCACCAGTGATGATTCCTTTGCCGGCAGGAGTGGCCGAGCGGTTCTAGGCGCTACTGTCTGGAACCTAGCGACCGCTACGGTCGCAGGTTCGAATCCTGCCTCGGGCATGAATGTGTGTGATGTCCTTAGGTTAGTTAGGTTTACGTAGTTCTAAGTTCTAGGGGACTGATGACCTCAGCAGTTAAGTCCCATAGTGCTCAGAGCCATTTGAACCATTTTTTTATGATTCCTTTCATAAAGACACTTCCTTCTGCGGCGTAACGCGTTAACTGATCCAAGCTTGTCACCATTCGCTGGCCCTTCGGGTTGTCTGTCAGGTTCTTAGGCACACGGCGAGCACTAGGTTTACGACATTTCAACGTGTCACGAACGATACCGTACATCGCACCATACGAAATGTTGAACTGCTGCGATAAGGTTCGCAGTTGCACACGCCGGTCGTTCAAATTTGCTGCCTCACCGTCTCCGACATTCTGCGGGGTTGCAGACGTTACCGGTCGTCCGAAACCTGGCGAATCACGACGGTTCACACGGCCCTCTTGGAACAATGGACACCACTTGGAGACATTGCAGCGGTCCATATAGTCGTCCTAATCTAGGCCACGCGTGTCCCTGTCAATTTCCCATGGTTTATGCCCTTTGGCCCACAAATATCTGACTATATTTCGCTGATTACAAGTGGACAATAGTAACACGCGCGCCATGTTTGTTCCGTAGTTTAGGCTTCTCTCGCTAGAGGTGCACAGGAAAGCAAAATGGTCTGGGTAGCGCAAACTTTAAACCATGTCGTCGTGAAATTTAAATATACCGCGGGAGGGAAAAATTATTGTGCATTATTTTCCGATCCACCCTCTTAGTATTTTTGTATAACAGTAAGTTCACGACCCTGTCACTAGGAGTGTTATCCTTTAATAGTACAGTCCATTTTCCCTACATGGAGTGTAATCATAAAGGACTGTATAAAACTGCTACAATTTTCTAATCGACTGGTCGTCATCCGAGTGCGTAGCGTATAAGAGTTGTAATCGTGAAAAATAACTGGTTCAATTCTCGCTTGGAGTAACATCTTTCTTTTACTTTTAATTTTATTTAAATCCAGGATGTACACTCAGCACTCCTGAGGAGGAAGGATTTCGTCCCGTTGACGATGATGTCATTAGAGACGCAGCATAAGATCAGACTAGCGAAGGAAATTGGCCGTGTTCTTCCAGGGGGAACATCCCGACATTTCCCAGGTGCGATATGTGCAAATAACAGCAAAGCTACGTCTGGACGGCCGCACGGGGATTTGAACTTACTGTCCAGTGTTTCGCTATTGTGCTCGCTCGCTCGACTCGAGAATTTTTATGCCTCTTACGCTCTATGTTTATCCATTGGCATTTCTAAAAGTATCAGTAAATCCCCCGATTCTTTAAGGAATTCAACTCCCATGCATAAAACAGCATCAAACTTCTGACTGCGTCACAAAAGAGTTTGTGTGTTAAATATTCGCATTTAACCACGTCAATGAGAAAAAGTTTAGGAAAGATTTGAATTTTTTTCAAAAGTTTGTTGCAAGTCAGTAAGAGCTCTCCCTTTCAAATACTGGACGAATGAGTCCGGGTATTTGCGTGGCGTCAGTTACGCTGCGTCAGGATAAATACACAGTTTCTAATGGCAATACTTATCTTATTGTGTTGAACTTTAAACTTAAGGTTATGTCTCTTAATACATTACCACGGCATTTTAAGTTTTTAAATTCGGTCAATAATCACGCGAAATACTGAAAATCGAATTTTTTCTGCCCCTACGCTGCATCTCGTTCCGGGATAGTGTTTTAGTAATATACATGGCCGAAGTTCGCCCGTAACTGCATGTCAGAGGACAGCCGTTCACTGCACATTATCTTCCTACAAGGTTAACATAAGGTTCATGGGAGCTGAGAGGATAACAATGGAATGGGATGTTGAGGTGAGGAGGATTGTGTGTGTGTGTGTGTGTGTGTGTGTGTAGATATAACTTTTTATTTTACATATTTTTAAATTCAGATCATTTTTCATTTATTTTACGGTAAGTTGTGATTTCGAAGGAATACTGTTTTTCTGTTTGTACTTGTTGGTCATTAAGTACACAGGGTGAGTTAGGAGGAAGTTGCATACGTTGAGGAGTGATAGTGATTCTGAAAGAAAAAGCCACAGGAACATATGTTCATTTCCTAACTGCTTCCGAAGAAATTGATGAAAACAACGGCGAACCAGACCAAAGCAGTTGATAGTAAATGGAACTTTGTGATATAAGGTTTTGTTTAATTGTGTACATTTCCCCACAAAAGATGTTCAGAAAGTCCACCAACTGCAATGCATTTTGCAGCTCTTGTAGACAGCTGCTATGTTGCTGATCTCAGCTCATTCGTATAGGCCTTTACTTATGCACACGCTTGGAAAATACGAGCGAAAAGGTCCTTTGTGCCCATTCTAAGCTTGTAGAATTCGCTCTTACCCACAAACAGTAATCTAATTGTGTAAGATCGGGTGACCTCGGTGGAAAAGAAATGATCCCGTATTAATGAGCTCATGTGTTATGGCCTCTACTGCGCTACAGATCCATTGTCTCTGAACAACCGCATCTCGAACCTTTGTTCTGTAAACACCGTCCTTGATAAATCCCCGTGCACTGAAATCCTGCAGAGTCAGATCGGGAGGTCGAGGGGGACAGTCAATTAAACCCCCGCCACCACCCAGGAAAAGTCTCATCGAGAAGTAGGATAACATTCCCCAGACAGTCTTGTGGGCCACCATAATGCTGCATAATGACGTCGGGAGGCTTCCGTGGAACTGCGTAGTTCGCCAACCGATCGAGATCGGTGTGGCCTGTCACTGTAGACTTCATAATGAATATGATTAACTTTTGGTGTGTCTCTTTCGTACTCAGTCACTTTTCCTGGACTCTCATTTACCCATATTCGACAGTTAACTTTGCCACAGACGTGGAAAGTAGATTCATCACTGAACAGCACAGCACAGGGTAGTCGTTTTCGTCTATACGATGTAACATTTCGACATGGCCTAATGTGATGTAAAAGTTGGAATTCGTAAGCAGGCAACCGAAGATCGTTGTACACAATGGCGTCTGCCGTCGAACGGGGCAATGCTAGTTCCCTATTAGCTTGTCTTATGTATTTTGGCGCTTCTAGCGAATGCTTCGCGCTCGCCTACCACGGTCTCTTCACTGTGTTTTTGGAAGTTCTGCAGCATTTGTAACCGAGCTTCCCGTTTCTCGGTGAGTTCTGTTCCATTGATAAGTGGATTTACTTGTGGGAGGATCCCCGTTACATTCTCTTCCCATGCCGCTGAACACGTATATAGATAAAAAAAAAAAAGTTCAAATGGCTCTGAGCACTATGGGACTTAACATCTTAGGTCATCAGTCCCCTAGAACTTAGAACTACTTAAACCTAACTAACCTAAGGACATCACACACATCCATGCCCGAGGCAGGATTCGAACCTGCGACCGTAGCAGCCCCGCGGTTCCGGACTGCAGCGCCTAGAACCGCACGGCCACCGCGGCCGGCAAGTATTACAGATTTTAACTCCGGTAACCATAGCACACACTGCACAATTCGTTGTGACATTTTGAGTGCCAGGAATACGTCTGCCAGCTGCGCAGTGAACATTTGTGTGCATGCGTCTGGATTCAGAGCTGTTCATGAAATGGCGAAGATCACATCTTTGAAACTGTCCCTCTCGATTGCGTATTTATCCAACAACATAAAATAGCGAGTTCTTTCGCTATAAGCATTTGTTTGTGTATGCCTCTAGCCCAGGTACCGAGTATATAAATTTCTGAAATACCGGGTGATCAAAAAGTCAGTATAAATTTGAAAACTTAATAAACCACGGAATAATGAAGATAGAGAGGTAAAAATTGATACACATGATTGGAATTACATGGGGTTTTATTAGACAAAAAAAGTACTTAAGTTCAAAAAAATGTCCCACAGATGGCGCTGGACAGCAAAACGTTAGTGACTGCGCATGAAAATCGTGTATAAAAGGAGCTGTAATGAGAGAATCAGATGCGCCAGCAGTCGCAGCATGTTGACGTTACCTGAAAAGGCGCTTTTAGTGAAGCTGTATTATCAGAATAGGGAATGTGCTAGATCAGCGTTACGATCCTATCGACATAGGAAGGGGACTCGAACGGGTAAAGGTCCGTTGACAAATGCAGCTGTGGCGAGAATGATTTCCAAGTTCGAAGCCACGGGTTGTTTGGACGATAGACTCCGTAGTGGCTGACCGAGCACAAGGTGTAATGATGCTGAGACAGTTTAGGAAGAAATAGAGACCGTAGCGGGTTCGTCTATGCACGGGGAAGTCAGCGCTCGTGCAGTTGCACGTCGCACCGGCATTCCATACACTACTGTTTGGTTGGCACTTAGTCGTATCCTCCGATGCTATCCGTACAAAATCCATCGGCATCATGAACTGTTACCTGGCGATTTAGTGAAGCGGAGGGCATTTGTGGTGTGGGCGTTTCAAAAGATGGCGGAAGATGACGATTGGTTGAGTAACGTGTTGTGCACCGACGAAGCTCATTTCACGCTCCGAGGGTCTGTCAACGCCCACAACTGCAGAATCTGGGCTACCCTGGGCTACCGAAAATCCTAGAACTGTCGTGGAAACTCCATTGCACGACGAGGAAGTCACGGTATGGGGTGGATTTACCACATCTACCGTTATCTGGCCTTTTTTCTGCGAGGAAATGCATGATTCTGGTTTTGTAACGGCTACCGTGACGGGTGAGAGGTACGCCGATATGTTACAGAATCGCATCATCCCCTGCCTGGCTGATAAACACCTGCTGGAACGTACGATATTTATGCAGGATGGCGCTCCACCCCGATGTTGCTAGACGCGTGAAAGATCTCTTGCGCGCGTCGTTTGGTGATCGTGTGTTCAGCCGCCACTTTCGTCATGCTTGGCCTCCCAGGTCCCCAGACCTCAGTCCGTGCGATTATTGGCTTTGGGGTTACCTGAAGTCGCAAATGTATCGTAAATCGACCGACAACTCTAGGGATGCTGAAAGACAACATCCGACGCCAATGCCTCACCATAACTCCGGACATGCTTTACAGTGCTGTTCACAAGATTATTTCTCGACTACAGCTGTTGTTGAGGAATGATGGTGGTCATATTGAGCATTTCTTGTAAAGATCATCATCTTTGCTTTGTCTTACTTTGTTATGCTAATTATTGCTATTCTGATCAGATGAAGCGCCATCTGTCGGACATTTTTTGAACTTTTGTATTTTTTTTTGTTCTAATAAAACCCCATGTCATTCCAAGCATGTGTGTCAATTTGTACCTCTCTATCTACATTATTCCGTGATTTATTACCGAGCGAGGTGGAGCAGTGGTTAGACACTGGACTCGCATTCGGGAGGACGACGGTTCAATCCCGCGTCCGGCCATCCTGATTTAGGTTTTCCATGATTTCCCTAAATCACTCCAGGCAAATGCCGGGATGGTTCCTCTGAAAGGGCACGGCCGATTTCCTTCCCCATGCTTCCCTAATCCGATGAGACCGATGACCACGCTGTCTGGTCTCCTTCCCCAAACCAACCAACCATCCAACCAACCGTGATTTATTCAGTTTTCAAATTTATACTGACTTTTTGATCACCCGGTATTATAAAAATGATTTTTCTCGTGTAGATTTTCATAATTTAATTTTTACTATTTCTTTTAAAAATTGTTTTAATACCACTATTTTAAGGCGTTGTTACTATTGCGTATGGGATAGTTGCGACATGTCTTGGTCTGCCACTATCTGCTACTGCTTTCGTTACGGGAAGAGTTTTCCACTGTATATAGTCACACGCCTGAAAACGTTTGTATCACAATTAAGTACACATTTCCTCGAATGTCCCGTACTTTCTCCAAACGCATAGTACGTATTTTAACTCGTGATCAATAATCCGCTGCCGACGCGACGCCACTAGGCAACAGAAAACTGTGGGATAAAAAGCCAGAGACAAAGAGAGCGCTGAATTTGGCAGGGTTACTGGAAAACACAGCCAGTGGGCTCTGTCAAAGAGCCGGCCGGGTGCCATTCAGCTGGAAGGATTTAAAACTCGGCAGCGGTCACAAAAGGAGCGACGGAAGCGCTACCTGGCCGCGGCCGGCTCACAGGGCCTTCCATTTGTGCGGCCGCAGCGTCAGCGCCAGCCAGCACTGCTGAAAGGAACCTCACTCAAGGCGGCCGCACTCTGCCGTGTCGCACTGCCAGATCCTGGGTTACCTACGAGCCGCAGCTCTCGGTAACAATCCGAAGGCCCGCTACCTCTTTCAAGAATCTTTTTCTTGCAGTAAATGTTTCAACAGCTTTAGCTGCAGAAAATTTCAATCGTTTGTATACTTACACAAATACTTACAGAAATTCAGAGGTTAATACCACATAACGAAGAAAACAGCAAGGCAAAATCCAAATGGCACACCTTCTCCATATGAAATTACATATAGGGGTTGACCACAAATATGTCAAAACACAGGGAGAAATCGCATGTTTGCAGGTAAGTGCAGATGGTAACCAAGACCTCAGTAGTCTTTAGACATCGTGAGAGAGCAGAATGGGGCGCTCCGTGGAACTCACGCACTTCGAACGTGGTCTGGTGATTGATTGTCACTTGTGTCATACGTCTGTATGCGAGATTTACACACTCCTAAACATAGCTAGGTCCAGTGTTTCCGATGCTATAGTGAAGTGGAAACGTGAAAGGACACGTACAGCACAAAAGCGTACAGGCCGACCTCGTCTGTTGACTGACAGAGACAGCCGGAAGTTGAAGAGGGTCGTAATGTGTAATAGGCAGACGTCTATCCAGACCATCACACAGGAATTCCAAACCGCATCAGGATCCACTGCAAGTACTATGACAGTTAGGCGGGAGATGAGAAAACTTGGATTTCATGGTCGAGCGGCTGCTCATAAGCCACACATCACGCCGGTAAATGCCAAACGACGCCTCGCTTGGTGTAAGGAGTGTAAACATTGGACGATTGAACAGTGGAAAAACGTTGTGTGGAGTGACGAATCACGATGAACAATGTGGCGTCCCGATGGCAGGGTGTGGGTATGGCGAATGCCCGGTGAACGTCATCTGCCAGCGTGTGTAGTGCCAACAGTAAAATTCGGAGGCGGTGGTGTTATAGTGTGGTCGTGTTTCTCATGGAGGTGGGATTGCACCCCTTGTTGTTTTACTTAGCACTGTCACAGCACAGGCCTACATTGATGTTGTAAGGATTTTCTTGCTTCCCACTTTTGAAGAGCAATTCGGGGATAGCGATTGCACCTTTCAACACGATCGAGCACCTGTTCATAATGCACGGCCTGTGGCGGAGTGGTTACACGACAATAACATCCCTGTAATGGACTGGCTTTCACAGAGTCCTGACCTGACTGCTACAGTACACCTCTGGGATGTTTTGGAACGCCGATTTTGTGCCAGGCCTCACCGACCGACATCGATACCTCTCCTCAGTGCAGCACTCCGTGAAGAATAGGCTGCATCTGATAGAACGCATGCCTGCGAGAGTGGAAACAGTCATCAAGGCTAGGGGGGGGGGGGGGGGGGGCAACACCATATTGAATTCCAGCATTACCGACGGAGACCACCACGAACTTGTAAGTCATTTTCAGCCAGGTGTCCGGATACTTTTGATCACTTCATTAACGTATGTGATCAGTGTCTTATTCCCCTAGGAACTGGAAGCAGTGAACCGTCTCAAAAACGAATGAGGGTACACAAAGGGCCATATAACCTAAGGAATATTTTTGTTCTACATAGTTATCCTGCTGTTTGTTACTTAAAAATAAACACTATTTATCCCAAAATTAAAACTGTTAATGCTTAATACAGGTTTTATTTGAAAATTGTTGATTTGTAAGGTGAAACGGAGGGATTTTGTAATAAAAACAAGAGAAACAATACACATCTACCACACAGCGCTAGAAAACGCAGATTCCTAAAAAACACTTATATAAAACATGTTTCTGTTATTCATTAACAACTTTTACATTTATCAGTAATAACAGGAAACTTTTCCCTTTAATTATGACGATAAAAGTTATATTGAGTACAAAAAACAACAATAATGATAAAATTTATATATTTTTAATTTTTCTGTATGTAAACTGAACTTTAAGCAAAAGTAACTGCTTTGGTTAAATGAAAGTGCATACCTTACGCGATCAAATAATTTTTATTACTTATAAAATAGTTTTCTTCTGTAAGAATAGAAAATACAAAATGGACTAACACTGAATGATGTGCGGTTCTAATTACGTACAAAAAAATGCCGTCGTCTCCAAGTTTCTCTCTTACACATTCATTTATGTTTCTTTCCCAAGCAATTATACCGGTAGTCCAACCGTTTACTAAGGCATTTATGTACGGTACCAAAATTAGCGAACCGTAGTTTTGGTAGGGCTCATCTCTATTATATTACCGCACACAGGGGAACGGGAAACACTGTTAAGTCACAAAGCAGACAAAAATGTGTATTGAGTGATCGTGACAGACGATAATTGAAGACGAGCGTGAAGAAAAATAAGGGGACGGTAGCTGCAAACATCACTGCAGAACTGAACGTCGCACGGCGAACCCTGCCAGCACCAAAGAAACAGGAAGGGAGCTCCATAAGCAGAAACTGTGGGAGCGAGCTGTAATTCCAAAACCAGCCATCAGTGATGCAGATGCCCGTCACAGGAAAACGTGGTACCGAAACTGTAAAACTTTCTAAACTTGGGAGCAATGTAATAACGTAATTTTTTGGGATGAGCCTTGTTTCAAACTTTTTCCAATCACCGGCCGAGTTTACGTCCCAAGAGTGAAACATGAGGGGAAGGGGGGGGGGGATTCGGTGATGCTTTGAGCAGCCATATTGTGGTATTTTATAGAAATCATGGTTACTCGTAGTATCAGGCATATTACTGCGTTGTGTTTCATCTGTTTCCATGTTTTTGTCCGACCCCTGCATATGGCTGGTAAATGGCACACAGCTACAGAAGCAGTGCATAGTTCCCTCTGTGTATTATTACAGACAGCATGTAACTGTCTTAAGTTTGTTCTTGAATAGCACGACGTGTAAGAGATCCAGTGGTATCTTGCCACATCTGAATAAGACGCTACAATTCTCACTGTTCTACAAACCAAGCGTCTTCATGCGATGACGTTGTCCCAACACAGAAACAGCATATAGGTTGTGTGACCCTAAAGCTTTTTTACCACATCTAAATAATGAACTCTGTAGTTTATACGGATGCAAGTTATTTTTTTATGAAAAACATTTCTTCAGAGAAAGTAGCAAACTGTGTTCCACAATGTCGCATAATTATGTGAATGTCTGTCCAGTTCATTAACAAAAAACCTATCATTTTCATACACCATATACTCATTTTTCAATTTCTGAGGAGCTCATGCTATAAACATATGACAAGTCAAACTACACATTCCTGAACTGACAACGTAATCTGCTTTTCTTGCGAATGACTGAGCTTAGCCACACCGTTCCTGAAGCAATTCCATCAGATTTGACACTAACTGGTGCGAACCAGTTCGCTGGTCGGCCATTCGTTATATTGCCGATGACACACGAAGTGACTATCTAATCAAAAGTCTCCGCAAACATGTTAGTGGACATTAATTTGGGGTGTGTCCGTCTTTCACCTTCATGATTGCTTGAACTCAGGTGAGGACACTTTCAAAGATGTGTCCGAATGTCTGTGGAGGAATAATAGCCCATTCTTATCCCTTCGTACACATAGAAAAGACCGTACTGTGCGTAAACAGTCCCAACAGCTCCATTACTGCCACGGTACGACTCCTGCAAATATTGCAGGAAAATTTTCGTGACAATATGCCGCCTCCGTTTTAACCACAGCACCGCAAAGTGGGCAGAATCGTCCTTTTGCCATTATAAGGCAAAGCTAGGCACAAACCAAATCCATAAAAGCCATCGAAGACCTAACTGGCGTCCATGAACGTGCGATTCTTTCTGGGAAAAAAAAAGGTTCAAATGGCTCTGAGCACTATGGGACTTAATATCTGAGGTCATCAGTCGCCTAGAACTTAGAACTACTTAAACCTAAGTAACCTAAGGGCATCACACACATCTATGCCCGACACAGGATTCGAACCTGCGACCGTAGCGGTCGCGCGGTTCCAGAATGAAGCGCCTAGAACCTCTCGGCCACTAAGGCCGGCGATTCTTTCTGACCACTACCTCATCAGTGTCTACATCCGCGCCGAAATTCACATTCGTGTCTCGAGCGAGGATGGCTTTCACGATGGCCGTTGCGTGGGTCTTTCCGACACGTCTCTCCACATGCGCTAGCAATAATGTATCTTCAACACGCTTCGCCATTTAGTTATCAGCCAACTAGCTTTTTCATGCGAAACTTGTATTAAAATGGTCAGAACTTACAATACTGTACGAGTGTCAATAATAGAAACAAGACGTGTCCGTGATTGAAGGCCGCGATCTTACGGTTCACTAACAGCAGACAGACTTCGCGCATATGAGGGAATTGGTTACGTAGTCTCCACACACACGCGAGAGCGTAATATAACGATAGTATCGCGTGTCTGGAATTTCGCCTGGTGCGCATACTACAGCCAACCTCGAAGATCGCGTGTTTGTATTGGCAGATCAACCTTTCCCACAACTTAAAACTGCGCGCTGGACTGCGTCTTACCCTGAATGTTTGCCTTTGGCGGATACCCTTTATTAAATGCATGTATAGCGTAATTGGTTCTGAATTATACACTGGTCCTGACATCTGATTTAATAAATGCTTACCGAAATTTGAAAATCCATTCATCTACGTACTACTCGAGATCTTCGGAGTTCGCTAACGCGCGCTTGTGCGTTACACGGAATCAATCCGATAGATAACTACAAGGTTTTTTTTTTTTTTTTTTTTTAAATACAGGCACTCAGCGTCGAAGTTCTCAGCATCCTCACACATATTAAAGGAAACCAGTGTCGATCAAATGTCTAAAGTTGTTCTTGCACAGTGAAGAGGAAACCAAGAAAATGATATTCATTCACTCACTCCCACCTAACTCGCGTTGAGCCGCTCAGTCTGTGGTATCGTTAGCAACGATGCCAAGACACAGTTTCATAAGTTGGCACTATGAGACACCGACTACAGCGCACTCTAGCCGGAGCGGAAGAGCTCCGCGAGCTCCGCTCCAGATTCTGTCGATTTGATGAAGAGCAGCCGGCCGGGACACTTCACACCTCATTGCAAAGTTATGTATTCTTCTTGCTAGAGTAAAGGTGATTTAAATTCATACTGCAGTACCGACGTGTATTAACTTTCCCTGCTCCTACCCAAGTGCCGCCTTCCAGGCGGGATACAAAACAGTCATTCTATCTCACATGCCTTAATACAACGGAGAAAGGTGTGTGGTGCTATTCCTGGGATCGAAACAGAAGTAAAACCACAGAAGAGCTCAAACAAAGGCATAGGGAAATGTGACCGGCTGGCCACTTAAAAAAAGCATGGATGAGCCAGTCACACATTAAGAGCATTTCCCCAAAATTCTTCGAAACAAGTTGGACACATCACAGAATTCTAATCACGTTCATTTCAATGTCAATGAAAATATAGAGCAGATCTTTTGGCTGCAAGTTTAATGCTGAACATGTTGAGCACGTCACAGTGTGCAAGTGTAAATATTCACGAGTAACACTAAGAAGCGACGTGAACTGGGACAATCGCATAAAATGCATATTATTTATTTAACCTGGCAACATTACCACCATCAGCACTTACTTCGTACGACCCACTCAGATTTCTAGATTAATTCCACACACAAAGACAGAATACTGACTGCACAGAAACGTGCTGTAAGGTTAATATCTAATGTCCATCCCCGAACTTCATGCAGGCAAATGAATAAAAAAAATTGACGTACTAACAACAGCCTCATGATATGTATTTACTCTTACGAAGTTTGTTGTGAAAAATTAGGCACAATTTGACAATAATAGTGGCGTTCATAAATATAACACGAGGAAGTAAAATAGCCTGCATTATCCGAACTTAACATACTCCTGCACAAAGTAACAAATGAAGTATCGGACCAGCTCCTTTGTGAATTAAAACTTTTAACACATAATGAAATTTTATGAAACAGTTGAAATACTCGTGTCTGATGACTACTCCTATTATACAGATGAACGTATGTATGTACTGTATGTGACTAGGTTGTTGTTGTTGTTGTTGTTGTTGTTGTTGTTGATGGTGGTGGTGTCTTCAGACCGAAGACTGGGTTGATGCAGCTCTACATGCTATTCTATCCTGTGCAAGCTTCTTCATCTCAGAGTAAATACTGCAACCTACATCCTTCTGAATCTGTTTTGTGTATTCGTCTCTTGGTCTTCCTCTACGCTTTTCATCCCACACGCTTCCCTCCAATACTAAATTGGTAATACCTTGATGTCTCAGAATGTGTCCAATCAACCGATCCCTTCTTTTGGTCTAGCTGTGCCAAATTCTGTTCAGGACTTCCTTATTAGTTACGTGATCGACTCATCTAATCGTCAGTATTCTTTGTAGACCCACATTTAGAAAGCTTCTATTCTCTTTTTACCTAAACTGTGTATCGTCCATGTTTCACTTGCACACATGGTTGCACTCCAGACAAATACCTTCAGAAATAACTTCCTAACACATATCTAATTCGATGTTAACAAATTTCTCTTCTTTAGAAATGCTTTTCTTGCCATTGACAGTTTACATTTTGTACCCTCTCTACTTCGGCCATCATCAATTATTTTGCTGCCCAAATAGCAAAACTTATCTACTAAGTGTCTCGTTTCCTAATCTGATTCCCTTAGCATCACCTGATTTAATTCGACTACATTCCATTATCCTTGTTTTGCTGTTGTTGATGTTCATCTTACATGGTGAATTTCAAGACACTGTTCATTCCCTTCAGTTTCTTTCCAAGTCTTTTGTTGTCTCTGACAGAATTACGATGTCATCGGCAAACCTCAAAGTTTTTATTTCTTCTCCCTAACTTTAACTTCTACTCCAAATTTTTCTTTGGTTTCCTTTACTGCTTGTTAATGTACATATTGAATAACATCGGGGATACGCTGCAATTTTTTCTCACTCCATTTTCAACCACTGCCTCCCTTTCATTCCTCCCAATTATCAACTTTTGCTGTAGATTAAGATTTGCTGATGACATCGCAACATCTCCAGAATCCGAAAAAGAAATCAATAGAACGCTGCAAGTCCTATCAGGCACTCAAACCAGGGAAATTAAAAAAAAGTTACTAAGACTAAACGAAAGGCATGTTAGTGCGGAAAACTGTGGAAGAAATTCAAACCAATATACAATTGAAGTCAGAACTGATCAGATAAAACAACTTTGCTATGTCGGTAGTATAATCACAGAGGACAACAGATACTTAATGAAATTAAGTACAAGAATTGCACTGGCGAAACAGGCAATTATAACTGAGAAGCATTTTAACCAGCACAAATATGAATATAAATGTCAGAAACTCGTTTTCAAAGTCATTTGTATGGAGTACACTGCTGTATGGAAGTGGAAATGGGACTCTGGGTGAATTGGAAATGAATCAACTTGAAGCTGCTGAAATGTGGATGTGGTGGAATTAGAGAATAAGCGCTAGACGGAAAGAGAAATCAACCTGGAAGTCAGAGGAACTCAACGAAGAAAGAAGATTCCTGAAGGAACTGGAAAAGACAAAAATACAATTTACTGGATATGTCATCAGAAGCAACACATTCTTGAAGGGAAAGGAAGGAGGAGGAGCACGGCCTAGGAAGAAATGTTTGGGAGACATCGAGACGAGAATAGAATTTGACCGTCATGTGGAACAAGTGATGACAAAAGGGCGTGGTAGCATCGACAAGACATTAACCTTTAGAATATGATCAAGATTTTTAACAAATCTAATTGGTTCAAATGGCTCTAAGCACTATGGGACTTAACATCTGAGATCATCAGTCCCCTAGACTTAGAACAACTTGAACCTAACGAACCTATGGACATCACACACATCCATGCCCGAAGCAGGATTCCAACCTGCGATCGTAGCAGCAGCGCGGTTCCGCACTGAAGCGCCTAGAACCGCACGGCCACAGCGGCCGGCGGCAAACGTGTCGCAGTGTTAAAGATAGAAGTGCTGAACATAGACGCCACACCAGACTGGTTCAGCCAGGAAAGTCTGCTCTTGCTGAACACTGCATTGACGAGGGACATAGCATGAACTACGAGACAAAGTCCTTTTCTCCGTCCTCAAGTACTGGGTCTCCATCCTTAAAGTAGCAGTCGAAATGCCTGTTAAGTAACGACGTAATCAGTAGAGATACGGGATTTCAATTTAGTACAGCATGAGAATCAGCATTGGCGGCATTAAGGCATCATCGGTCGCAGACGAACGAATCCACAGACTGGGACTGAGTCCGGACACAAACTTTTTTTTCGGTATTGTTCGTTGGGTTTGGTCTGGACGGACGTCATAAGACATCCGTTCCAGCTGATCGTTGATTCCTTTTCTCAGTTTTTATTACAGAGGGTGAGCAGCCCTCTGACCGAACACGCTGAGCTACCGTGCCGGCAGAAACTGGGCGGAAACAAACCGCCAGAGCGCGCGCGCTTGGCCGCAATAAAAGCTCCGTTGTTCCCGCGTCGAGTGTGCGAAGACCGTGGCCCCTTCCTCAGGCAGGAGGCAGTGAATGTAGACGTCCTCTATGATTCGTCCACGATGATGTTACAGCCCTAACCCTTGACGCTTGCTCTTCTCTGGATGCCAGGGCATACATTGGCGAGTCACTGCACCAAAACGTCAGTAAACGCCCGAAGATGAAGAGCAAATGTCTTATGGAAATACTGTGCAGCTTTCAAAACACAATCCGACGCGACGCCCGTGAACCAAAAGTGGCTCTTAGGACTATAGGACATCTGAGGTCATCTGTCCCCTAGACTTCGAACTACTTAGACCTAACTAACCTAAGGACATCACACACATCCATGCCCGAGGCAGGATTCGAACCTGCGACCGTAGCAGTCGTGCGGTTCCGGACTGAAGCGCCTAGAACCGCTCGGCCACAACGGCCGGCGCCCGTGAACCACTGAAGCAAAGTGTATGTCATTTGTAAACCTACTCCCAAGTTGCACATCATAGCGAGTTGTCACAAATATGATCGACGGAACAGGGAAAAACTAAAACTAAGTGCCTCACTAAACTAGTACGCTGCGTGCCGAACCTATTCCCTTCGTTTTTAAAAATACACTACAACACTGTACAAGCACTAACAAAATACACACACACACACACACACACACACACACACACACACACACGTTGGAGGAAAACAAAGGTACTCTCTCCCATGGCATTGCCCAGGACACTGTATACTGCATCAAGTGCCTTGTTTTATTGTGGATGTAATTTACGAATTGCATCACATGGTTTTCGTATTTATTATAAAGTCAAACATTAAGAGAATTTTAAAATACTGCCCGACTCATGTTGAATTGGGGACATACTTGTGACCGGAGTATGTAGTTAGTCCGCATCCCTAGGGTATACGTGCTAGCAGCAGAATGACCTTGAGTTTGCTAGCGAAAAACAGCCCCGTGTTTACACACACGCGACGGCGATAACGTTGCGTGCCCGGAACTTTGTTCGCTGTCGGGCGCATGCTTCAGACAGCGACTAAATATCGTGCATGTTAACAGCACGAAGCTCATAAATTGTTAAAAACCTGAACCAGCTTTTGCACGTCTACGTTATTAGTGACGTCTTACATCTACAAAGTGGTCCGCGTTCTTTCACGCAACGGATTTAAGAGAACTATAACTTAAACGACTCAGTTCAGGAGCACTATTAGAGACTTCCACTTCGTGAAATAACGTAGTCAACGGCATCACTTGTTCTTTTTCTTGGTTTACTTTTTCGAAGTTAAATAAGTTGCCGAAACCAGGTAGGAGTCTTGACGAAATTAGGTTGGGTAGTCAAAGTTTTAATTAACACAACGAAAAAGTAAAGTTGCGTAATTAATATTTTGTTTGTTGGCAGGTGCACGCCTGTGGTCCTGGTACACAACGAAATGGCAGCGCCACAGTATCGTAACGGGTCGCTAGAGTAGCCGTAATAAAATGCCACAACCCTTCTATTTTGTCGACGTGACAACTGAAACTTCAGGACTAGCTCTGCTACATCAACGACAGATCTGGACAAGCTGTTGTTTACGTGGCGATACTGGTGAGAATAGAAGGTACTCTGTTGCATTCATCCACTATATTTAAACCTTTCAACAGTGATGTTTAAAAACTTTTTTTGGGGTGGGTGAGTGGGTTGGGGAGGGGGGGGGGATGAGCAAGTGTCTACATGTTGCCTCATTTACTTCTTGGAATGAGCTAGTTGGTGCAGCATACTTGTGCATCCCAGCTGACGAACGGCGCGACTGCTAATGGGAGCGACCTTCTGCAGTTGCTCCTTCAGCCGTAGCGCCTGTGTCATTGTGGATTGGGTGTATAGTATTTTGTACATCCGTTGCGAAAGAGTGGGCACTGATGCCCCGTATGGCCAACTTAATTTAGGTTCTTCGTGGTTTCTCTGCGCTATTGCTGAATATTCCTTCGAAAAAGACACCGTCGAATTTATCTCCCGATCTTCATCCTAACCAAGCTTTCGCTCTGCCTCGAGTGACCTCGTCGTCGGAGGACATTAAACTCTTACCTGCCCTTTCCTTTCTACGAGGCGCGTTCAATAAGTAATGCACCACATTTTTTTCTCGACCAATTCTGGTCGAAAAAAATGCAGAATTTGTTGAAGGTTATCGTGGAATCTTCCCTTTTCAGCCCTACAGTTTCATGAAGTCCCGACACGTGAGGGTGCTCTTCGTAGCCTTCAAAATGGCGTCTGTAACAGAAATGAGTTCCAAGCAGAGAGCTGTCACTGAGTCTCTCTTGGCGGAAAACCAGAGCATCGCAGATATTCGTAAGCGCTTGCAGGATGTCCACGGAGACCTGGCGGTGAACCATAGCACGGTGGCTCGTTGGGCGAGGTGTCTGTCATCGCAACAAGGTCGCACAAACCTGTCTGATCTCCCGCGTGCCGGCCGGCGGCTGCTCCTGCTAAGTTGGAACGTGCGGACACACTCGTTCGAGGTGATCGACACGTCACAATAAATCATCTCGCTGCTCAACTCGACGTCTCCGTTGGTAGAGCTGACACTCTTTCACCAGTTAGGGTACTCAAAGGTGTGTGCCAGCTGCGTTCCTCGGCGCCTAACGGAAGACCATGAAGAGCAACGCAAGACCATCTGTGCGGAATTGCTTGCGCGTTACTAGCTGATTGTGACAATTTTTTGACTAACAGCGTCACAGACGATGAAACATTGATTCATCACTTCTAACACGCAACAAAACTGTATTCCACGGAGTGGGGCCATATCACCTCTCCTCCCAAGATAAAGATCAAAGCCGCGCGCTCAGCCGGTAGAGTCATGCTGATGGTCTTCTGGGAGTCTCAAGGGTTTTTCTGCTTTATGTCCTCCCTTATGGTGCAACGATCAACTCTTACGTGTGCTGTGTTACCCTCAGGAGATATATATATGGCTTCAGCGTGTTCGTCACAAACAAAAATGCGAAACAACTTCTCCTTGATACCGCACAGCCTCACACAAATCTGCGCACACTTTATTGGACTGTTCCTCTCCATCCACCGAATAGTTCGGACCTCGCACATTCCAACTTCAACCCAATAATGGATGCGCTCCGCGGGAAGCCGTATGTGGATGACGGAAAGTTATTAATGGAACGAGAAACTTCCTGGCAGATTAAAACTATGTGCCGGACCAAGACTCGAACTCGGGACCTTTGCCTAGGTTCCAAGTTCGAGTCTCGGCCCGGCGCACAGTTTTAATCTGCCAGGAAGATTCAGGTCGGCGCACACTCCGCTGCAGAGTGAAAATTTCATTCTGGATGCAGCAAGACATTGGCTCTGACGTCGACCAGAGAGGTACCATGTGGGGATACGAGTTCTCCCAGTGGCTTAACTCCGTGACATTGAATGGAGATTGAGTTGAAAAATCGCTATTGTAGCTAAACAAGTGGGAAACAACAATGTGTATTGTAAAACTAAATAAAGCCAATTTGCTTACGGAAAAGAACGTGTAGCGTTATTTATTGTACGTGTACGTGTGTGTGCGCGTGCAACATCGCACGGGGTGCGCTGTTTTAAATCATTTGACAAATTAATTTCACTTTAATATCTTGGGGCCGGGTGCCCTTCCTGCCCCCACAGCTGTCTGTCAACCTAAAGGAGGGATGTCGTTTACGCCATCTGTCGGCGAAACATGCCACCTTTGTCTCGTTTGTTTTCCTATTTTAAACAGTTTTGGGTTCCCATTTTCTGAGGCCGAAAATGAGGAATAACCTAGCATATGCCTAAATGTACATGGAAAAATCAGATAAAAACGGTCTTTAATCCGTCGAGCGCATTACATGCGGTTGTGGCTCAACTTGCTATTTCGCAAGATCCGCAGTAAGCTACACGATCATGTCGGATTATATTATTGTACTTAAAAAAAAAACAAAGATGAAGAAACGCGCGCTGCTTCCTCTCGAAAGTTTTGCATACATTATCCATGTCACGATTTCATGTGATTCTTACTCATGTCATGGTTCTGTTTGTACACACACACACACACACACACACACACACACACACACACACACACACACACACACAAATTTTTAAGCATTCCGCAATAGAGATAAACTGTCTTATGCGACACTTTAACACTGTATGCTTCAGTTAGTCTGCTGTTTAAGCTGACGCAGAAAATGTTTTCGTGATAAGTAAATGTATTTACCTACAAGCCCTTAAATTATAGACTTAATATGTAGAGACAGACTTCAACTGTCAATTTTATCCGGACTACAGTAACAAGTTCGAAAGTAAGGCCTATTTTCAGAGGCGCCACAGCACCCACTGCATTTGCACTGCGGCCGAGGGTCAGGTTCTGAGCCGACGTTTTTTTATTACAGGCTCGAGACCAAAGGGTGGGTTACTATGGAGTACGAGTGAAACTTGATTCACTACTCCCTCGTCAGAAACATAGGCGAGACATAGCGTCAGCTGTAAACGTAATTGTGAAAATACGCAGTTCTGAAAGGCAAAAGCGCCTGCAACGAGAGCGTTATGTATGCTGCTCATGAAAGTTTCACACAAAAATTGAAATTCCCGGTACACGAGCAGCTCCTCTGCATAGAAAGAGGCAGCGAAACGCACGGGCAGCCGCGCTGCCGCCGCCGGCGCCGAGGCTTAGCAGTCCGTCGGTTCATCAGGAGCGTGCTACGTGGCAGTCTCAAGTGGATAACCGGGCCACTAACAGCTCCCAAACCGCATTATCCGCTTAACCAGATACGTGCGTGGCGTGCACTAACCACGTCACCGGGGTCAGTCGAGACGAACCAATTACGGCCGCGGAGCACGCCTTCCGCGGAGCCACTGGCTGACTACGCGCGGGACCAAACACATCAGGACTGCCTTGTCGATAGAGACGTAAACAGTAACAGTGAACGTTCCAGTGCGTTTCACTTGTAAAAAGGACGTAAAGACTCTGGGAGCCATCTGTTAACGACGGTAGCGTTATACTTCTATGACTTTTTTACGAATTGGGCAACTATGGACCGCCTAGAACGAAGCCTTCTTTGTCCTACCTTTTCTTCTCTTCCCAAAACCTCTTCATTCTTTCACTTCTTTCTCTCCTCCTCGGAAGTGCGATGTAAGGACCTCCCTTTTAGTGGTTCCTCTTCAAATGATTTTATGTTGTTGACTTTGCTTTCGAATCAATCTGTGTTTTGGATCATCTCTAGGGTGACATCAGTTGCTTCTTGTTTTTTTTTTATTTTTTTTTTACCTCTTCTGCCCACAGAGATGGAATTTAATGATGTGATTCACTTGCAGATCTTTTTACTCAGTCGCTTTTCGTTAGTAAAATTTCAACCGTCGTAGTGTTTCACTTTTATTAACTCTTTCCATAAGTATCCCTGATCCGGGACAGCATGCTCCAGAGTAATTTCGGTGTCTGTAACTAGGTCACTCGGTAGCGTGTAGACACAAGCTAATCTACGCACAGTACACCGAAGATCTCAGTTCCAGGAGAGCCCGTAACGGTACCAGATTAAACCACCCACAGCGGTTCCTGCGTACAGCTGTAATGAGCAGAATGAGATTTTCACTCTGCAGCGGAGTGTGCGCTGATATGAAACTTCCTGGCGGATTAAAACTGTGTGCCGGACTGAGACTCGAACTCGGCACCTTCAATTTCCATATAATGCATCACAACTGCGGATTCCGTATGGTGTGTTCTTTCGGGCACGTCCGAAAGAACAGACACCGCGCACTCATATAAGCGGCATTTAAAGCCAGATATATAATTATAGCAAATTAGGAGGGCACTTGCTCGCATTTAAGCGGAAGTGTCAGTGGTCCTTTCCGCACCGTGATGTCTCAAGAACGGACCGTTTTCCCTGCCTCTGGAGGGAGGAGGAGGAGGTTAGTGTTTAACGTCCCGTCGACAACGAGGTCATTAGAGACGGAGCGCAAGCTCGTGATAGGGAAGGATGGGGAAGGAAATCGGCCGTGCCCTTTCAAAGGAACCATCCCGGAATTTGCCTGAAACGATTTAGGGAAATCACGGAAAACCTAAATCAGGATGGCTGGAGACGGGATTGAACCGTCGTCCTCCCGAATGCGAGTCCAGTGTGCTAAGCACTGCGCCACCTCGCTCGGTCCTGCCTCTGGATTTATTGTCAGTAACAGCATGCCTTGCAGAGGCGAAGCTCAGATGTTCCACGTTATTACTCCGTGTTGTAGCATTTGCTGTGTTACTGTACCATTTGCGCTCCTTGCCGTAGCTCTGCTCGCTGTGTAGCGATGACATACGGGCGTTGCCCTACTTTTGTACAAGTGGCACTCTTCGCGTGCTCTAGATTGCGGCTGTGACACACGTTCTTAGTTCGATTAGGTTCTTTTACCTTCTGTGTCGAGCAATAGCACCGAAAATTTTACTGCACCCGGTAACAGGGTTGCTGTGCAGCAAAACGTTTAGTTCTAGGCACTGTAAAAAGTAACTAGCGTACTAAAGTTCAACTGTCAAAAAGAAAAATACGAACATTGCGTAAAAGTTAAAATGGCGCCCCAGTATTTGTAGTTAGCATCTTATGTTCAGTGATACAAATACCAATATTTTGTCGTTCATTGTGTGTTCAGGCGCGTAGAACGGACAGGGTGGAGCCTCGGTGCTAAATCGGCGGTGAGGGACCGCGCTTCACCCTCTAAGCCCAGATATAGGTGTGTTGTCATTAAATCTTGTTGTAATACCCTCTCCTACGTAAGAGGTGCAGCACACAGCTTATAACACCCAGATATCAATGTTAGTTCACAACAATCTTCATCGAGCCACTGCATCTCCTGTGACATGGGCAGTTATACTGATGAAAGATGCCATCGCAGCTGGGGAAGAGCATGATGGGCTGCAGGTGGCCCGTAACCTGTAGGTCTGTCTCAACATCGCACTGCTTTACTAGGCATGGCACTACTGGAGCTGGTATGTCCATGTCTTCCCTAGACCTTTCAGCTGACTTACTTAGATAGTTGTAGAGGCTACAGTTACAGATCGACTCCTAACAACGGTGCACCTGGGCGTTTTTCACATTAATCAATTTTGACAGACGGGGAAGAAGTGGTAACACATAAAACTGCAGGACTGACCGGGCATCGAACTCCTTGTATTTTACACAGCCATCGAGGCACATGAAAGGTTAAAATAGTGTAATTCAAAAAATTCTACAAAAAGAGTTCGCTTACAAAACCCTTGTTCGAGCAACTATTGAGTATTCTTCGGCGGTCTGGGATCGTTGCCAAATTGGAATAAAGTGAGGGAGGGGGAGAAACTGACAAAAAAGAACTGCACGATTCATCACGGCTTTGTTTGGTCAGCGCTGAATCAGTCACAGAAATGTCCAACGATCCCGAGTCCGCAGTGGGACGTGCTACAAGGTGTTGCCGTGTAGTTCGGAAAGCCTTGTAAAATTCCGAGAGCACACGTTCCAAAATGTGCTATCGTCGATTCCTGTGCCAGTCTCCAACCGTTCAGGATTATGAAGGTAGAAATAAATATATAAGCAAGCAAAAATCCTTGATTTCTTTTCTTCATTAAATTTAACTTTTGAACGCTGACGTTCTTCAGCGCTGCAGTGGGTGCATCCCGATGGCACATTTTCTTTTGTGCCTGGCTCTGAGCACTATGGGACTCAACTGCTGAGGTCATTAGTCCCCTAGAACTTAGAACTAGTTAAACCTAACTAACCTAAGGACATCACAAACATCCATGCCCGAGGCAGGATTCGAACCTGCGACCGTAGCGGTCTTGCGGTTCCAGACTGCAGCGCCTTTAACCGCACGGCCACTTCGGCCGGCCATTTTCTTTTGTTTTCACATTCCATGTAGAGCGGAATGTTCGAATATTGGCCGACGGTAGATTCAAGAGTTTTCAGCCGTATACCAGGTGAACTGGTAGTGGAGCAGATGGAGTCCTAGTTGGAAATATCCGGTTGCAACATATACCGCACAGCAAAGGGGAAACCTAAAAACCTTTGTCTGAATTGGAGGATAGCAACTACAATTCCGTCACAGAATCCACCACACAAGATATTTAAAGTCTAGTACATATGAGATTGTAATCGTTCGTCGAGGCGTGGATCCAAAGTTCGGTTGTGGGAGGATTAAAAGGGGGCGAGGGGAAGCGGTGGGTAGAGAGAGAGAGAGAGAGAGAGAGAGAGAGAGAGACAGCGAGGGGAAGCGGTGGGTAGAGAGAGAGAGAGAGAGAGAGAGAGAGAGAGAGAGAGACTCGCTGTCTCTGCCACTGCTTCATTCCTCCCCCCCCCTCCCCCCCCCCCCCCAAATGCTATTTGTTGTCACCCCAACTTTTAACCCGCCACATGTACGTACGACTTCTTCAATAATAACAGCAGTAAACGTGTAATAGCAGCGTCTGCAGGCTCTCAGAGAGGGTCGAGGTGACGCATGTGCGGATGGTGAGTTGCCAGATCAGAGGCGCTCCGTCCCACAGCGGGACTGGGTGACGTCACGTGGCGCGAGGAGTCGACTCCACAACCGGAACTGCTGCTCCCGCCTCCCTCCAAGCGCCAAGCGTTCGTCTTAGCGAGAGCCGAGGCGCGCAGTTTCACCCGTGGCGCCGGCCTCTCGTCCCACATGACGTCACTCAATCCCGCCGGGGGAAGAAGTTTCCATGAGCTGGCCAACTCACTTTCAGCACATGCGTCACTTCGGCCCTCTCTGGAAGCCTACAGACGTTGCTATACATCCATATAAGAAGAACACCGTGCCAAACCTGACAGTCAGTGATTTTTAACTCCTGATGAAGATGGCTACGCCCACTGGAAACTCAAAAGTTTTATTCCAAGTGGTGCGGCTTGTAAACCGAGAAGATTTTATCGAAATATGCCTCCACGAAAGACACTGCGGACAAATTTTAATATAACAACAAATCGTTTGATTACTAAACAATGTAACGTATTTTATTGTAACAACAGAGGTACGTCTACTTCAGCGTAACAGCCAACAAATTGCAATTCAGAAAGATGTATCCCTTGAAAAGAATACATCCGAAAATTTTGAAAATTTGATACATGCATATTTAATGTTAGTAATCTAAGAAATTATAATAGTAACAGCAACAAATTCTAGGGAATTTCAAAACGCCGTAATTTACGCAATATAAAATCGAAGTGTATTCATAACTACACTACTGGCCATTAAAATTGCTACACCAAGAAGTAATGCAGATGATAAACGGATATTCATTGGACAAATATATTATACTAGAATTGACATGTGATTACATTTTCACGCAAATTGGGTGCATCTTTCCTGAGAAATTAGTACCCAGAACAACCACCTCTGGCCGTAATAACGGCCTTGATACGCCTGGGCATTGAGTAAAACAGAGCTTGGATGGCGTATACAGGTACAGCTGCCCATGCAGCTTCAACACGATACCACAGTTCATCAAGAGTAGTGACTGGCGTGTTGTGACGACCCAGTTGCTCGGTCACCATTGACCAGACGTTTTCAATTGGTGAGAGATCTGGAGAATGTGCTGGCCGGGGCAGGAGTCGAACATTTTCTGTATCCAGAAAGACCCGTACAGGGCCTGCACCATGCGGTCGTGCATTATCCTGCAGAAATGTAGGGTTTCGCCGGGATCGAATGAAGGGTAGAGCCACGGGTCGTAACACATCTGAAATGTAACGTCCACTGTCCAAATTGCCGTCAATGCGAACAAGAGGTGACAGAGACGTGTAACCAATGGCACCCCATACCATCACGCCGGGTGATACGCCAGTATGGCGATGACGAATACACCCTTCCAATGTGCGTTCACTGCAATGTCGCCAAACATGGATGCGACCATCATGATGCTGTAAACAGAACCTGGATTCATCCGAAAAAATGACTTTTTGCCATTCGTGCACCCATGTTCGTCGTCGAGTACACCATCAAGGGCGCTCCTGTCTGTGATGCAGCGTCAAGGGTAACCGCAGCCGTGGTCTCCGAGCTGATAGTCCATGCTGCTGCAAATGTGGTCGAACTGTTCGTGCAGATGGTTGTTGTCTTGGAAACGACCCCATCTGTTGACTCAGGGATCGAGACGTGGCTGCACGATCCGTTACAGCCATGCGGATAAGATGCCTGTCATCTCGACTGCTAGTGATTGGAGGCCGTTGGGATCCAACACAGCGTACCATATTACCCTCCTGAACCCACCGATTCCATATTCTGCTAACAGTCATTGGATCTCGACCAACGCGAGCAGCAGTGTCGCGATACGATAAACGGCAATCGCGATAGGCTACAATCCGACCTTTATCAAAGTCGGAAACGTGATGGTACGCATTTCTCCTCCTTACACGAGGCATCACAACAACGTTTCACCAGGCAACGCCGGTCAGCTGCTGTTTGTGTATGAGAAATCGGTTGGAAACTTTCCACATGTCAGCACGTTGTAGGTGTCGCCAGCGGCGCCAACCTTGTGCGAATGCTCTGAAAAGCTAATCAGTTGCGTATCACAGCATCTTCTTCCTGTCGGTTAAATTTCGCGTCTGTAGCACGTAATCTTCGTGGTGTAGCAATTTTAATGGCCGGTAGTGTACTAACAGCAACAAAATCTAGAAAATTTGATAACGCAGTAATTTACACAATATAAAATCGAAATGTGCATTCATAACTACTTAAAAAGTATTTCACTAAACTACAGGAGTGTGAATCCTGTTTCTTTGGATCACTTCTGCGTACTTTCGAGAAGTCAGTATTGTTTTAATCGAGGGTCTTTTGCTCCCTGCCTTCGACCACTCACGTTTGTGGCTGTCAAAACGGTTCTACGTATGGACACACGAACCGTCGTGATTTGTTGCTGGCAGCTGGTAGGTAAGTCTTAACTGTCAGGCCGCAACCCCATCCACGTCAGTAGCCTCTAACGCAAGCAATGGCAAAGCGTCCTGTGTTGAACGTAGCCCTTAAGTTCTAGAATTCCTTGCCACTTTCCAGACTTTTCAGTCAACTTTATTCTATAAAAGTTAGCTGTGAAATTTGGAAAACAACATAAGCAAATATGTAAATGCTAATACAATGTAAATGCGAATACAATTTATTTTGTGGGGAGGGATTGGTCACGACCCCCCTCCCCCCCTCTCCCTCCCTCCCTCTAGATCTGCGCCTGCGTCGATGGTTTGCTCGACACGTGCAGAGCAGCTAGCTGCATCGTTGTGGCACGTTAAATGGAGCACATGCATTATGCCGAGAAGCGCGTCTTTGTGCAACGGACCGCCTGCGAACAGAACAACGGGAGCGGCATTAGAGCGGAGCTGTGGTCAACACAGCAGGCTTGTTTCATGAATTTCAAAGTGTGAGCGCTGTGCAAAGCGGGCGCCAGACAATCCGCAAGCCCCGCCCCAGGAGTCGCACGCGGTTCCCGCTCTCATTAAAGCGCTTCATTTCCGGACCCAGCATGCACACACTAACTGCGCGCCGCCTTTAATCTTGAGCTCGGGAGAGCGCCAGACCACACATTTCCAATTCGGCGACTTGAGCGCTGCAGGCTTACCGCCACTGGGCCACTAGTTAGCTGAAGAACTGCTAAGTAGGGAAACAAGCGCCCTGCGCGAGACGACGTTTAGCCCGGCACTACTTAGGAACCCACTGGGCAGCTGTCTGGCGGTGATATGCCACCATATAGGGACGTTACACGTCATTGAAACTGCCTCTATACACATTTCTACGGAAGAGGCAACTTATTTACAATACCGGGGAGGATACAGGTAACGAATTTTTACTTATTGCACTTGAACAATATAGTAGTAAGAATACATGACTAAATTTGTAGGTGATTTGAAGGGTGTGAAAAATGCCATTGCCGTCGTGAAACATGGTTGTCATGCTGGGGTGTAAGTGGTCTGCAACCAGTGTACGATACTCCTTGGCCGTTACGGTACTTCGCACGAGCTCTACTGGACCCATGGATGCCCCCGAGAATGTTCCGCAGAGTATAATGCAGCCGCCGCCAGCTTGTCTCCGTCCAGCATAACAGATGTCAAGGAGCTGTTCTCCTGGAAGCCGACGGATTCGCGCCCTCCGATCGACATGATGAAGAAGGTATCGGCATTTATCAGACCATGCAACGCTGTGCAACTGCGCCAACATCCAGTGCTGATACCTATTTCAGTCGTAGCTGCCGACGTGGTATTATCACTGGCATATACATGGGTCGTCGGCTGGGGAGACTGATCATTAGGACTGTAGGGTGCACTGTGTGTTCACACACACTTTTACTCTCCCAGCATTAAAGTCTGATGTCATTTCCGTCACGGTTCTCAGTCTTTCCTGTTTTACCAGTCTGCTCAATCTATGACGTCCAACATCTGTAACGAGGAGTGGCCGCACATCTCCACGATGTCTGGACGTGGTTTCACTTTTGTTTCGCCAAGTGTTGAGGGCACTCAACACCCGACGAGTCGTCCAGTTTCCGAAATGCTCGCGTTGAGCCTCCGGACCATCGTAGTCTGCCCTCGGTCAAACTCAGATACATTGCGCTCCTTCGCCATTTTACACGCAGACCTTACGCTCATGGATACTACATGCATCATGCGCGTGTCTGACTAGCATTCATTCCTCGCCAGGTGACGCTGCTATCGCCTGGACGGTTTTATATCGGTAGTAGGTCGATGGCCATAATGTTCTGGCTGATCAGTGTAAACAGTGGACCGCAGCTCATGGCGATGTTTCACCGCTGAAACTGAAAAGGAAGAGAGCGTATTGAAGCAAGACGTTGAAATCATGTATTTCATTGAACAAAGTGTTTTTCTGGTACTGGAATACCACACGTTAAAACAATGAACTACGGCAACAAGGAAACAATGAACTACGGCAACAAGGCGCAGTTTTCAAACACGATTAAATGTTCCAAAACGATGCAATGCGAAAACCATTCACAAACTCTTTGTGAAATTCCAATGCAATGATCTAGCGGGTAATTTTGGCCCCAGGTAAACTGTAGTTACTCCTGAAAAGTCGCCACGTTTTCTGGAATTAGTCAGCAAAGTCCAAGGAAATCCGTCCGAAGTATTGGCGCAGAGACTGATTTGAAACTCCCCAGGACGCAGAAAATACTAAGTCAGAGACTACACATGTTTCTGTCCAAAATACAAAAATCATCATCAGGCTATATCAGCTGTGCGATAGAGGGCTGACTTTGCAAACCAGATTATCACAATGATTGATAGTGAAGGATTTGATGTTGGCTGCATTTAGTTCACTGATGAAGCACACTTAAGCCTGAATGGTGTTGTGAATATACATAACGGGCAAATTTTTGGTTCCGAAAATCCATATCTGTGTTGAACGAAACCACCGTATTCTCCAATAATCACTGTTCGGACTGCCGTATGCAGCAAAGGCGTTATCGGCGCTTTTTCACGTGAGGAACGATTCGTAGAGAACGTTACGTTAGGTTACAATTTTGGATCAGTTTGTGCCACACATCAGAGGATCAAAAAATGGTTCAAATGGCTCTGAGCACTATGGGACTTGACATCTGAGGTCGTCAGTCCCCTAGAACTGAGAACTACTTAAACCTAACGAACCTAAGGACATCACACACACACCCAAGCCCGAGGCAGGATTCGAACCTGCGACCGTATCGGTCGCGCGGTTCCAGACTGTAGCGCCTTGAACCGCTCGGCCACACGGGCCGGCCATCAGAGGATGGACTAGGCACCGAGTAGCTCATGCAAAATGGGGCCAGACCACATCACACCGAACAGGTATTTTACTTTCTGGACGAATACTTCGGGAATACAGTCACTGCGTTAGATTACTGCAAATTGACTGGCGCATGCATGGATGGCCTCCATATTCGCCCAGTCTGACTCCTTGCCATTACTTTCTGTAGGGCACAATGAAGAACACCGTCTACCTGAACCATACCATCACGTTGGACTAGCTTTATTTGGCGATCTGTGCGGCATCTGAATCCATTTCCGTTGAGACACTACAGGATGTGATGGAAAATTTCGTTTGCGTCACCTCTGTATTACGGGTGGTGGACATTTCGAAAAGATTGTAATGTGATTGCAAAGTCTGCTTACAAACGAAGAGTTTAATTATGCATGCTGATACTTTACGAGCTACACAGTGCATAGCGTCGGCTGTTTGAAGTTTTTCGACCTACTTCCACACTTCTGTAAAACATTTTTACGGCTTTCAAAATAAATATACCTTTTATTCCACTCATCTATCGATCTTAATTTTCAACAAATTTAATTTAAATCCGGGACTCTTTCGCTTGACATCCTTTATTAGCTGGCAGGTGGTGGCTTGCAAATCTCTGGACAATACATGACCAGACGTTTTTAGTGGGTGAGAGTATAATAATTTATAACGTTACAATCGATTAATAATTGCAAGGTTCACATTAACCGCTTCGGCAACTGATTGTTGTCTTTAGATGTGATTATTGCACTAACGGCTACGACATGACATAGGCCTGTAACAATTCCAGGTACCCAGCTGAACATCATGATGTATAAAACATATCAAATATTTATAGCCTACATCACGTCGTATAGTGAGAGAGATTCAAACAGCCGAAAACTGATAATGTAAACATTTTAATTATTAAGAGACCCTGACTTCATAAATTATTATACAAACATTTCTAATGTCACACACTTTCGTTTGGCAATATGTCAGTTCTAAAAATAAATAGGTGAGAGATCTGTTCTATCTGCCGGGTAGTGAAATAGTCTGACACCCTCTGTATCGAGGCAGGTAGGGACAGCACGGGGAGCATGCGATCTTGCGTCATCTTGTTGAAATACACGGTCACACAGATCTCGAAAGTAGGCCACAAGTATCAGTCCCAGGAGGTCAGAACTGTGACGCCTGCTCTCCAAATTATCGACTATGTGAACCAGAGGTGATCATGTAGTGAATTCTCTTGCCAGCCCAAAACGGCGGGTGCCGGTCCCTTATGACGACGACGTATACAATATGGCGCCACACGGTGTATGAAAACAGGTGAACGTCCACATGACAGACACGCATTGGTAACATAAACGTTGTGATGTGTGAAGTTCAAAAATGTAACTAGCGCTTGGAAATCGTCAATAATATGTAGCACTGTTGGTTTTTCCGTATAGGCAAAAAAAAGTAACCAAGGAATTGAAAATGTATCCGCGAAATATTTTCGCTCAGCAAAATTACATCTATAGATTTAATGATTTGTCAACTTGTAAGAAAACCCATAACAATAATACAGGGTTATTACAAATGATTGAAGCGATTTCACAGCTCTACAATAACTTTATTATTTGAGATATTTTCACAATGCTTTGCACACAGATACAAAAACTCAAAAAGTTTTTTTAGGCATTCACAAATGTTCGATATGTGCCCCTTTAGTGATTCGGCAGACATCAAGCCGATAATCAAGTTCCTCCCACACTCGGCGCAACATGTCCCCATCAATGAGTTCGAAAGCATCGTTGATTCGAGCTCGCGGTTCTGGCACGTTTCTTGGTAGAGGAGGTTTAAACACTGAATCTTTCACATAACCCCACAGAAAGAAATCGCATGGGGTTAAGTCGGGAGAGCGTGGAGGCCATGACATGAATTGTTGATCATGATCTCCACCACAACCGATCCATCGGTTTTCCAATCTCCTGTTTAAGAAATGCTTCTGCTTTAGCCTTTTCCGTAAGATTTTCCAAACCGTCGGCTGTGGTACGTTTAGTTCCCTGCTTGCTTTATTCGTCGACTTCCACGGGCTACGCATGAAACTTGCCCGCACGCGTTCAACCGTTTCTTCGCTCACTGCAGGCTGACCCGTTGATTTCCTCTTACAGAGGCATCCAGAAGCTTTAAACTGCGCATACCATCGCCGAATGGAGTTACCAGTTGGTGGATCTTTGTTGAACTTCGTCCTGAAGTGTCGTTGCACTGTTATGATTGACTGATGTTAGTGCATTTCAAGCACGACATACGTTTTCTCGGCTCATGTCGCCATTTTGTCTCACTGCGCTCTCGAGCGCTCTGGCGGCAGAAACCTGAAATGCGGCTTCAGCCGAACAAAACTTTATGAGTTTTTCTACGTATCTGTAGTGTGTCGTGACCATGGAGCTACAGTGAATTTATGAAATCGCTTCAATCATTTGTAACAGCCCTGTATTTAGTTGCAGATGATTACCTACCGATGTACAATAACGTAAAGAGCATCCTACAGAACCCAACAATCTGTTGTAGGACTAATTTCGTTAGAATAATATTATTTCAAACATGTTAACATTTTATAAAACTGAAGAGGAGTCCCCACCGACGATTGCACAAGAATGCTGAACCATACCTGGCCATTTAAAGATAACAATTGTTTGCATAACAGGCAGATCTGAATCCCCATAACTTACCTTACATCAGCGAAACGCATACCTTGCACCTTAAGTGATCTTCATAATTGTACAGGGTAGTCAGAAACAAAGGTAGGTTGTACTGAGAAATAACGGTTAAAAGAAAATTCGATGCGTTGCGCCGTTTCAGAGTTAATCAGCGTGTTATCCAGTCAGGTCTCTGCGTACACAAGTTCAAGGGGCCCGCCAGCTACAGTCAGTGTCAGTTGTTTTCATAGCGTGGATGACAACGCACAACACTACTCAGTCTTTGGGTCGGGTTCGTTCCTTACTACCGTTCCATTCCCAATTTTTGTATCGCTCACTTGTTCGATTTTAGGAATCCAAATGAGGAACACTTTTGGAACACTAACTCAGGCGCGCGAAAAGGCTTGATTGGATAATTTCAGTACTAATTATCTCGGAAACGGCACAACGTACCAAATTTTTTTCTCAACAATTACTTACCTGCAACAGCCTTAGACGTTTTTCAGATTGTTTCTGACCATCCTGTGTAGACCCATGTCTCAGTTCTTAATGCCGGCATCAGTAAGTCTATGAATGTAAACCACTACAGTTCTGTCGTAATGTACAAGGACGTGTAACCGGAAATTTCTGCGCAGAGTGAAACTGTATGCCGCCAGACTAGGATTCGAACCTGAGAGCTTTGGTTTTGCGAGCCGCTGCTTTACCGACTGAGCTATCCAAGCACGACTCACAACCCGCCCTCACAGCTTCACTTCCGCCAGTACCTCATCTCCTACCTCCCAAACTTCTATGAAGTTCTCCTGCATAATTTGTGGGGCTAGTAAACCTCGAAGAAAGCATACTGCGGAGACATGGCTTAGCCACAGCCTACGGGGACTGTGACTTTAGATTAAATTTCCAATATACACAAACTGCATTACTCAGCCACACGGTGAACGCAGCGTTGACCCTAAAACTGTTTGTGTTATGCATATAAAGGGGTTACAAATTACAAAACCCAAGCAAGTGCAAATAACAGTTAATTAAACGTAAATATACAACTCGGGAAACGTGATGCTAAACGAACTGTTAGTTTGCATAGGGCAGCTGCAAAATCGTTGTACCGACGAAGCTGTAAATGTGTTACGACAATTTATATGACTGTAATAAAGAGCAGCATCTCCAAGTTTAGTTATGAAGGAAGTTGTGATAGCAGGTGCTCGTTTGTTCTTATTTTTCAGAAGTGCAGTACAACAAAGTTTCTCGTTCTAGCACGGTTATTATTCATATTTCTTGTGTATCTGATGTAAGCTAACTGTAGACTAAATTCGTATTGTTGTAACCACTGTTTTCTTTGCAAATCACAGACAGCGCCAGGTGGCACTACACTTGCTTTGCACAAACGAGCGGGGATCTACATCGTGACAATAATATCTTTAAGTGCGGGAAGAGAGCATCCCAGAGGCGGAAGATCTCGAAGATATTAGTTGCACAAGTCAGTTATTTCCATCGGAAAACGGAGCTCTTAAGCGCTGTGAGCATGTTTGTATCCACATGTCACGCACTGTGTAGAATTTTCTCCATTAAATTTCAACGGAATAATTACATTTCATTAAGTACAATTAAAGCAGCATTTAATCCATTACAATTGGACTGGTATAGCTAGTACGCATAAAGTTTGTAAAAACTGTCATTTTGGAGGCGATTACTTTGTGCATTTGTACCGTGGCGCAAGCAGGGCAGACTGCGAGGGACACACTCTGCTTGGCGTTTTCCCGTTGGAGGAGTGCAGTCGTAATCGGAATAAAGTGCAGTATATGATTTAAAAATTACCTTCCTTTGTCTAAGAAGCTGCGTACGTTTTAACAGATCATGATTTAACGAGACAACTGGCACTGCAAAATGGTAAAGAAATTAAATTATATATTTCACGTGATTATTTCCGAAGTCTGAAGTGTCGCTTAGCTTTATAGTTCGAAGCCCCGTCCGGTCATCCTGAGCTGGATTTTCCATGGTTTTTCCCAAGTTAGTACCTACCCTTGTCTAATCCGATCCAAGTTTGTATACAGGTATACACACCTAACGAGAAGGGAAGAAACCTGAACGGGAGGAGGAACCGAAAAGAAACTTGCCGCGGGAGAAGGTATGCTATTTCAGTGACTAGAAAATCGAGTAAATTTACAAAGATCTTGGCAGTATGAGTCCACTTACCAGTATGACGTTGCACCCGCTCTGGTCTGGATGTATGCACTGATTCGGTTAGGAATGGTGTCAAAACATTTGTATCCTTCCCGGAGGCAAGCTGACACGCAGCTGTTTTAACTGGCCCTTGATATCTTGGATACTGCGAGAGAATTTACGTCAGAACTGGTTTCACGCATGTTCTATTGCAGACAGGGCTGAGGATCTCGATTGCCAGGCGAGTACCTCAATATCACACAGATAGCTCACATGAGGGTTGCTCTGTTGCAAAATGGCACCACTACCCTGACGCATGTGAGGCGACACCTAAGGGCTCAGGTTGTCCTTCGTGTAGCGTTGTGCCCGCATAGTTCCCTCGATCACTACCAGTTCTGACCTGAAGTCGTATCTGAAGGCTACCCACACCCTGAGGAGATGAGTAACACCACTGAGCCACCCCAAAGCACTGGAAGAATGTGACCGCTCCCCAGGCCTACATCTACAGGGCTATTACAAATGATTGAAGCGATTTCATAAATTCACTGTAGCTCCATTCATTGACATATGGTCACGACACACTACAGATACGTAGAAAAACTCAAAGTTTTGTTCGGCTGAAGCCGCACTTCAGGTTTCTGCCGCCAGAGCGCTCGACAGCGCAGTGAGACAAAATGGCGACAGGAGCCGAGAAAGCGTATGTCGTGCTTGAAAAGCACTCACATCAGTCAGTCATAATAGTGCAACGACACTTCAGGACGAAGTTCAACAAAGATCCACCAACTGCTAACCCCATTCGGCGATGGTATGCGCAGTTTAAAGCTTCTGGATGCCTTTGTAAGGGGAAATCAACGGGTCGGCCTGCAGTGAGCGAAGAAACGGTTGAACGCGTGCGGGCAAGTTTCACGCGTAGCCCGCGGAAGTCAACGAATAAAGCAAGCAGGGAGCTAAACGTACCACAGCCGACGGTTTGGAAAATCTTACGGAAAAGGCTAAAGCAGAAGCCTTACCGTTTATAATTGCTACAAGCCCTGACACCCGATGACAAAGTCAAACGCTTTGAATTTTCGGCGCGGTTGCAACAGCTCATGGAAGAGGATGCGTTCAGTGCGAAACTTGTTTTCAGTGATGAAGCAACATTTTTTCTTAATGGTGAAATGAACAGACACAATGTGCGAATCTGGGCGATAGAGAATCCTCACGCATTCGTGCAGCAAATTCGCAATTCACCAAAAGTTAACGTGTTTTGTGCAATCTCACGGTTTAAAGTTTACGGCCCCTTTTTCTTCTGCGAAAAAAACGTTACAGGACACGTGTATCTGGACATGCTGGAAAATTGGCTCTTGCCACAACTGGAGACCGAAAGCGCCGACTTCATCTTTCAACAGGATGGTGCTCCACCGCACCTCCATCATGATGTTCGGCATTTCTTAAACAGGAGATTGGAAAACCGATGGATCGGTCGTGGTGGAGATCATGATCAGCAATTCATGACATGGCCTCCACGCTTTCCCGACTTAACCCCATGCGATTTCTTTCTGTGGGGTTATGTGAAAGATTCAGTGTTTAAACCTCCTCTACCAAGAAACGTGCCAGAACTGAGAGCTCACATCAACGATGCTTTCGAACTCATTGATGGGGACATGCTGCGCCGAGTGTAGGAGGAACTTGATTATCGGCTTGATGTCTGCCGAATCACTAAAGGGGCACATATCGAACATTTGTGAATGCCTAAAAAAACTTTTCGAGTTTTTGTATGTGTGTGAAAAGCATTGTGAAAATATCTCAAATAATAAAATTATTGTAGAGCTGTGAAATCGCTTCAATCATTTGTAATAACCCTGTACATGGTTACTCCGCAATTCACACTTAAGTGCCTGGCAGAGGGTTCATCAAACCATTTTCATACTTCCACTCTCGAATGGCGTGTGGGGAAAAAGGAACACCTAAATCTTTCCGTTCGAGCTCTGACTTCTCCCTAAGTAGGTGGGTATCAACAAAATATTTTTGCATTCAGAAGAGAAAGATGGTGATTGAAATTTCGTAAATAGATCTCGCCGCAAAGAAAACCGCCTTTGTTTCAATGACTGCCACCCTAACTCGCGGCCGGCCGAAGTGGCCGTGCGGTTAAAGGCGCTGCAGTCTGGAACCGCAAGACCGCTACGGTCGCAGGTTCGAATCCTGCCTCGGGCATGGATGTTTGTGATGTCCTTAGGTTAGTTAGGTTTAACTAGTTCTAAGTTCTAGGGGACTAATGACCTCAGCAGTTGAGTCCCATAGTGCTCAGAGCCATTTGAGCCTAACTCGCGTATCATATCAGTGACACCCTCACCACTATTGCGCGATAACACGAAACGAGCTGCCCTTCTTTGCACTTTTTCGATGTCCTCAGTCAATCCTACCTGGTAAGGATCCCATACCGCGCAGCAATATTCCAGCGGAGGACGGACAAGTGTAATGTAGGCTGTCTCTTTAGTGGGTTTGTCTCATCTTCTACGTGTTCTGCCAACAAAGCGCAGCCTTCCCCACAATATTATCTATGTGGTCTTTCAAATTTAAGTTGCTCGTAATTGTAATCCCTAGGTATTTAGTCGAATTGACAGCCCTTAGACTTGTGCGATTTATCGTATACACAAAATTTATCGGATTTCTTTTGGTGCCCATGTGGACTACCAGGCTTAGTAACAACTCTAATGCACTCTGGTGACCGTTCCACCTGTAACAGAAAATTGCAATGTAATAATTTATGTAAGCGCTGATAGCTTGTACGTGACCAAAGTTACTATGACATCTGATTGTCTTTTGCATGCTTCACTTTTTTTTTGGCCAGGCAGTGTGTATGTATATACCGTATTTGGTATGTCTCTGACATGTTCTATGCTGTTGTGTTGAATGGTCAAAAGGCGAACATAAATACGAGGGCGTGCAATAAGTAATGCAACACATTCTTTTTCTGAAAACAGATTGGTTTAATTCAAGAGTCAAATACACCACATTATTCCGCATGTTAACGCTACAAAGCCGCAATTTTCAACATAATCATCGTTAAATGGGACTGCATTACGCCACCTTACGGGGAGGGCCTATATGCCCGCATGGTGCCACTCCACATCTTGCTGTATCAGTAGCCTACCCACCATCCACGTACTGCATCCCGCAGCGTCATTCATTGGGCTAAACAGATGGGAGGTGAGAGAGGGTGCCCGAGCAAGAACAGTCCAATGAAGTTTTCTGAGCTGCTCTCTGGTATGCAGACTTCTATGAGGCTCTTTCGTTGCTCTTTGTGGTCTTCTGTCAGACGCCGCCCAGCGAGCACCTACCTTCGAATACCCCGACTGGTGGACGCGTGTGTCAGCGGTACCGACAGAGACATCCATTCGAGCAGCGAATTGCTTGATTGTGATCCATCGATCGCACCCAACATTGCAGGAATCACAGTTCTGTGCGGCCGGCCGCCACGCGTTAGATCGAACAGGTTTTCACGACCGTGTAGTTTTATTTAATTGTATGGCTAGGGCCGACCCCGTCGGACAGGCCGTTCGCCGGGTGCCGCTCTTTCAATTTGACGTCACTTCGGCGACCTGCAGTCAATGATGACGATGATCATGATGATGACAGCACAACACCCAGTCCCTGATAGGAGAAAATTCCCCGACCCAGCCGGGAATCGAACCCGGGCCCAGAGGATTGACAATCCGTCACGCTAACCATTCAGCTACCGGGGTCGGAAGTGTAGTGATGATGACATACGCCTCGCCCAACGACTCACCGTGCTTTTGTTCACTGCCAGACCTCCAGACACAGTCTAAAAATTGGCTCTGAGCACTATGGGACTTAACTTCTGGGGTCATCAGTCCCCTAGAACTTAGAACTACTTAAACCTAACTAACCTAAGGACATTACACACATCCATGCCGGAGGCAGGACTCGAACCTGCGACCGTAGCAGTCGCGCGGTTCCGGACTGAGCGCCTCAACCGCGAGACCACCGCGGCCGGCCCACACACAGTCTGCAAACCCCTAAAAATACCTGCGATCCTCTGGCTTTGCGTCAAAAGAAAGTCAATGGCTGCTCTTCGCTTGGAATGCAACTCGGTTACAAACGCCATTTTGAAGGATATGTACGTATAGCGCCGCTACCAGTCGGAACTTCATGAAACTGTAGCGACTGAAGCGGGACTACTTCACGATGTTCCACAACAAATTATGCATTTTTTAAATGAAATTTTCCGGAAAAAAAAATGTGTTGCATTACTTACTGAACGCCGCCCGTCAAGAAATACTCTGTACATGTCTTGACAGAAATAAAGCTGTACAAAAAGTAACTGGTCGCTGTACTTTAAGTTATCTGGTTCACAGCTCAGTTACCGCGAACGTGGATAAATTAATGTGAAAACCCATGCTGTGGTTTCGCTAAACGCTACCAGCACCCAATCCACGTTCACTGTCCCGAATTTTTTAAGCGCAATTTAGCGCTCCAGTGAAAGCGCTGAGCTCGTGTCAGGACGGCTGTGGGTTCGGCTGTACGTTCCGGCACGTTAGTTTGCCCTGCCACCGCTATCCCGTAACACTGTGGATCAGACCAGCGTTCGCAAAACAGCAGCGTGCCGCTTTGTGCTCGCCGGATGTCGCGGGCGCAAGGAGCGCACCCGCGGCAGCGCCCGCTAACGAGCCCGCCTATCCTGAGGGATCGGCGGCTTAATTTCCCGCCAGACGGTATATTCCGATCGTCATTTGCATGGCATTACACCACCCGTGACTGGCCGATCCGTAATACGTTCGATACGCGCGCCGCACGGCACGGCCTACCCTGGCTCCGACAGGGGCGCGCGCCAGACGTGCGCTGCTCGCGATTTAATCTGACTGAGCGCTCGCTATCGCATTTGCGGAGCAGCTTTCCATGCTCTTCAACACACACACACACACACACACACACACACACACACATACTGCGGTTTCGTATGTACGCGAGTTGCTCACGTTCTATATCCCTCACCTGATTACGAATGCGTCCATAGAAAAGGAAGCTAGTGGAAAATTTAGAATAACGTTTCGAAGCAGTGGTGCTTCGCTAAGTAAAGCTGTCGCCAATGAGATCAACCAGAAGGTTATTTTAATGAATCCACATTTCTTTCACGTGTCAGAGAGCGACACTGAAAGCTGCTTATTAAGGGTCACTGCATACGATTCAACGGGCCACGGATGAACGTACTGGGATTCGACAAAACTACGGAAACACCAAGAACACGACAGAGTACCAAGCCTAATCCGGTGTAAGAAAACCGTTGGCGTTCAAAGCCGTTACCAACGTCTCGGAATGGATAAATACGGGTCGTGGATGGTTCTCCATAAATCTTATACCATTCTTCCAGCAAAATAGTGCCAGTTTGAGGTAACGATGATGGAGGTTGCGACGGCGCGGTTCCTTCCTGTGCCAATCGTTTCGGTACTCAATAGCACCGAACGGTCTAATGCTCGAATTAGAACCCCTGCATTATTCAGTATGCATTTCGGAAGCGATACCGTTCGGGTCTAGAGAACGGAAGCGCTAGTTGTCGGTTCGCGTCGCGCAAGCCAATCAAAAGCAAGCGGCCGCAATCCGCGCATGCGCACTGCATCGCGCACAGCGCCACGAACACAAAGCGGCTAGCAGACGACACAGGAGCGCTATTTTCCGAAGTACCGAAAACTGCGTTTACGTTGCCATAACGCATGACGTCGCATTCCATCGAGCTGACGTACCCGCCTTCATCGCTCTTGTCTCCTTATCAGTATCAAGCACAGTATATCCATTTCCATGATTCTCAGCTAAAATGCATAGAAATTTTTACAGTTTTCCTAGTCGCATGTTTCCATGCATGCATAATAACGACAGCGTATTTGACTGTATTCTGCAGATTGTTGTAAAGCTGCATTATGTCATCTTATTCTCATTCTCACTGACATCGTGTTTTGGATTTTACGTTTCGGAAAATGAGTTAGGAATAGTGTGTAGTGCCACATTGTACCAATACAGCTATAAAAACACCCGAAAAATTGATTCCGGGAGTTTCAAAGAATAAGAAGGTAAACTCGCTCCTAGAGATCCAAATGATTAAGTAGCCCACTTCCCTATATGATATGTCAACGATTTGGGTCTTAAAAACAAAATTGAAAAAACACATTTTCGAGAGCTCCTGCAGTTCGTCGAAGTTTATAACATGCATCTCATGAATGAAAATGTTTCGTATATGGTGCTACAGTCTAAAAATATTACGGCGGAGATCTTGCATCTTGTCTATTGTTGTTGAGGATTCGATCGCAGATAAATACTTGTCACAAGCAAGATTATGAAGATGACTGCTGCTAGTTACACTCCCACTAATTTAAGTTGTGATCTTAAATTCCGGTCTAACCGCGTACTCTGAAATCGCTACATATTCGGAAAAATAGTGAATTATTTCTGACAAGAAAAAATATAAAGGTCACTGTCGGTTGCTTCACTCAAAGCTATTTCATCTCCAGCATTTTCATATTTCGTTATTTAAACACACAGGAATCACGAAATCATTACTGAGCTCTTACATGTAAATAATAACGAATATTGCAGAAAAATCTTAACACGAATAACAATGTCTCAGAATGTGTTGCATATATGAAGAAAGAAAAAAATAATAATAAAATAAAAAAATAAAAAATTGCACCCATCCGTGCGCGAACCAGTGTCCATTTGTATCGCATATAACTTTCTTTTTGGCCCCGTCAAACAATAGAAACACAGTGCTCAAATATCGTACTATTGCGTAGAGGAACGTAGGTTGACTTCGTTGCCAAACGGTGCTGCGTAAGTCATAAATGCGTGACAGTTTGGAAGGTTTCCAATATCAGGCTTCACATAATTGCTTTCCATTGTTATCTGAAAGTTGCAAACACGTTTCGATAATTACTAACTGAACCATTTGTGGGAAAAAGTACACAAAGTCACCAGTAACGTCAGTACACACTCATGTAATATACGTAAGCAGAGCCGACGTCTCGATATTTAATGATCTTTAAACTCTTATTTGCATAAAAGTAGCACGTATTTTGAGAGATTATTGACCGAAAACGATTTTTTTTATGTAGTCATTCACAGTGACAACCTAACATAACCATATTTCTAACAAAGGAAAATAGTCTATTATGCACTTTCCAACCGGATGCGTCCTCTGGTGATTCTTTAGTAACACAATCACTAAATCCAAAGCTAAAACCGCTAAATATGTTTAAAATAACAAATTACAGGTGTACATAAACCACAGCTCACCGATCAACAGGGCCACACTGAAATCCAAAACCTCTCGATAAAATTGTCGTAAAATCGGTGGGAGGACAGTTCGGTAACAGGTTTCAGAAGCTTACTGAATAGAATATTTCGATAAAGAACCGAAAATGACGTCACTACCGAGACTAACCTACTACACCGATAGGTATGAACGATACATAATAGGGCCCCAGTACCTAACTGTGAACTCGTCGCAGCAGATCGCCGGTAGGAAAGCCGAGCAGAAACCTACCGTACTGCGCCTCGCACCAGGCTGCATACAACGTAACTATTTTAAAAATCGGGAAAAGGTCTTAATTTTTAATGAAAGGTGGAAATACTGGCAAAACTTCGGTATATTCTGAACCTTGTGAATTAAACTTTCACTGCCAAGCCCGTGCTAATCCTAACACAGACATGCACAAACCCTTCATTCACGTTAGCAAGATTATGGTAACGTATTTTCCGAAATCTGAACAGTTACTAGGCACAGCTTGTTCTTAAATGAAAATGCTCGCCATACTATTAAGTTTATCAGTGCCTAAAGCACTCAAATTTTTAGTCACCGATTTGCTCAATATGCCACACCGAATTACTGTCTTTTCTCATTCACAAAATTACTTAAATATCCGTACTTTCTAAAAAAAACACACCGGGATGAATACGCCTTCACTGTAAAGCACTTTTGAGGCATGTAGGACAACTAAAACGGACAAACTATGACTTCCTTCGGAGCTCATACTACACACGACCGTACCATTGAAAGGCTGGGCTCCGACTCTTTTAGACTGCTGTAAGCATTCTCTAGCTCCAAGAGAAAAGACGCGCGAAGAATACTCCGTTCTGACTGGTCAGTTTTCTTGAAGGCCAATAGAAAAATAATATTCTCCCGCGTTAGTCCGCGCTTTTCATGACTAACCAATCAACAAATAACACACTTTCGAATTGTACTTTTTTCCAAAATAAATATTTAACAATCTTATAATTTATTTATACTTTACGTTATTAACTATTTTCATTTGCACTCGAATTAGCTTTCCTTTTACCACAAACTTACTTAACATATTATGAGAAAAAATTCCCTGTCGTTTGCATTCACACTGTCTTAAAAATTTGACCACTAGTTCGTACAGCGTTTGTCAGTATAATAATGACTTTAGACCAAATTAACGCGTCATTCACGCTGCTAGAAACATATACAAAACTGTACATACACAAGTAAACAAAAAAGCCTACAAGAAATAAACAGAACAACGCATAAAAACATTCTGTTGACCTGTTTCTTGAATATCTCTGTTCGCTACTGTACTCTGGTGGATGAAATTTACAACTACGTACTCGACTGAACCCGCTGCTGACCATCTGTCACTGTGCACGCAAGAGTCATTCTCCCGATACACAGGCTCCAGACAGGAGCGATATAAAGGCGCTACGCCTCGAGGTGGATAGAGATCATACGCCCTTGTCTCCAAAGCAGACCACAAAGACTGGATAATATTGAGATCCCGTGTCTGTGCTGGCCACGGGAGATAACAATAGGTCATCCTTGTGCTCAGAAAACCAGCTCTGGACGATTCGAGCTTTGAGAACACAAGCACTGCATCCTGGTTAGGGAACAGACACAGACATATTGTACCGTGGGATGTACCAGATCTGTCAGAATCGTCACGTGATCCTTAACAGTAATGCCATGGGGCTCACAGGATACCACGATACGGCTGCGCACATGACCACCACCATGTAGATAAAGCGGGAAGGCATTATCCCGTAACTCACAACGTGGACAAAAGAGAGTATTGAGTGATCGTGACAGACGGTCATCGAAGACTATTGTGACGAATAAGAAGATAATGACTGCTGCAAAAGTCACTGCAGAACTGAATGCTTCATTCGTGTACTCTGTCCACACCAAACCAGCCCGAAGGGGGCAGCTGGAATTTCAAAGCCGGCCGCTGTGGCCGAGCGGTTCTAGGCGCATCAGTCTGGAACCGCGCTGCTGCTACAGTCGCAGGTTCCAATCCTGCCTCGGGCCTGGATGTGTGTGATGTCCTTAGGTTAGTTAGATTTAAGTAGTTCTAAGTTCTAGGGGACTGATGACCTCAGAAGTTAAGTCCCATAGTGCTCACAAGGGAACCTCCCCATCGCACCCCCCTCAGATTTAGTTATAAGTTGGCACAGTGGATAGGCCTTGAAAAACTGAACATAGATCAATCGAGAAAACAGGAAGAAGTTGAGTGGAACTATGAAAAAATAAGCAAAATATACAAACTGAGTAGTCCATGCGCAAGATAGGCAACATCATGGATATTCTGAGCTGAGGAGCGTCGTGGTCCCGTGGTTAGCGTGAGCAGCTGCAGAGCGAGAGGTCTTTGGTTCATGTATTCCCTCGCGTGAAAATTTTAATTTCTTTATTTTCGCAAAGTTATGATCTGTCCATTCGTTCATTGACGTCTCTGTTCACTGTAATAAGTTTAGTGTCTGCGTTTTGCGACCGCACCGCAAAACCGTGCGATTAGTAGACGAAAGGACGTGCTTCTCCAATGGGAACCGAAAACATTTGATCGCAAGGTCATAGGTCAACCGATTCCTCCACAGGAAAACACGTCTGATATATTCTATACGACACTAGTGACGGCATGTGCGTCACATGACAGGAATATGTTGTCGACCCACTTAACTTGTACACTTGGCGAATGGGTAAAAAGATTCTTCTACGTTGCCCAATTTAGGTTTTCTTGTGGATGTGATAATTACTCCCAAAAAAGAGATGAAAACATAAGAGTTTGTCACATAAACTGCAACAAATGAATCCAACAGTTTCACAGTCGCACACTTTTCCCTGTGCTCTGTCAAAACATATATTTCTAACGTTTTCAAATTTTTCCATATGTCCAAGCAAATCTGAACATGTCCTGGAATTTTGGAGAGCGAAGTTGATTATGTGTGAGTGCCTGAACTTTGATAATTGACTGAAAATAAAAATTAAACTTTTCGCTCGAAGAAAGACTTGAACCAAGGACCTCTCGTTCCGCAGCTGCTCACGCTAACCACGGGACCACGGCGCTCCTGAGTTCAGTCTGCCCTTAATGTTGCCGATCTTGCGCATGGACTACTCAGTTTGCATATTTTGCTTATTTTTTCATAGTTCCACACAACTTCTTCCTGTTTTCTCGATTGATCTGTGTTCAGTTTTTCAAGGCCTATCCACTGTGCAACTTATAACTAAATCTGAGGGGGGTGCGATGGGGAGGTTCCCTTCTCAGAGCCATTTGAACCATTTTTTTACATTGTACGAAAAGGTACATTTTCTAATTTTGTATGCTCCAAATGTATGTGTACATTTCGTACTGCACGACAAAAATCAATGCGGTAGTCAAGCTCGAAACATACACGTTCGACTATGTTCCTGTCAGTATTCACCATAGTAGTAGTGACGTCATCCCGGAGTTCCGTAAATGGTTTCAGCAAATGTAGCACGTGAACGCTGTCTTTCACACATCCGCACAGAAAAATAATCACGAATTCTTAAGTCTGGAGATCTTGGTAGCCACTGGAGAATGCCAAATCATCCTGAGTGCAGTGCCTAATCCACTGGTTTCGAAAATCCTCGTTCAAATGGCTATGCACTATTCTATGCCTATGTGGCGGAGCTCCGTCTTCTTAGAATATGAAGTTTGGGATACCAGCTTTCAGTTTCGAAAATAATCAGTCTTGTAACATGGGTATTCATCATAGTTTTCAAAAAAATCGTAGGGACTGAGCTACATAAAACGGCACTTAAGACTTTCACCTTTGGAGAATCTCTTTCAGTCTCCACTGTGGGATTTGCCGTGCCCCATACGCGGACGGTGTGACTATCCAGTTCAGTTGATCGTCTATGTGGAACGTCACCTCTTCACTGAACAGTAATTGGAGAAGAAGGGAGAGGGGGTAAATTTGTCAACTTCTATTCTTTCCCCGAAAAGATACCAAAATTCGCGTCTGATGGAGCATTCGCTTGACCTTAAACGTTGCAGCAGCTGTATGTTATATGGTTTCTGACGCAACCGCTTGCACAGAATCTTCAACACAGTAGTTCACGACTGCACGACGTGTGTATTTCTTACTGCAATGAAGAAACGCTTTTCGAACATTCTCCAGCAGCACCTGGTCGTTCGGAGCTTTTTCATTGATATAGACCATCCGTCTCATTGAACAGTTGATACCACCGCAGAATGCTTTGGTGAGCTGGTGACTGTCTTCGGAACGCATGCTGCGCTGTAGTCACAGATTCAGTTTGTCATACGGCAATACAAAAAACGCTTTCTGTTGGTAAGTTCCATTCTGCGAACTGCTATCACCCTGTGAATCACAGTGAAACCTCCAATGACAAACGAAACTTGAGCATATACTCTTTTGATTGGTTATCAGCACCGACGGATGCATATTCTACACTTGAAGCTATAAAACGCCAAAACCGAACGAATCATTTGTAATCACCCAGTATTTCACAATCAGAAGTCCGTCAACTGACTGTACATTATTGTTATTACTTATTTTTTTCCGATACGTATTTCGGAAGGATAGGACCTTCATCAGGGTGTTTAAGGTTCACTTGGAGTTTTTCGTCATGACATGGTGAAGTAGACAAACATGTACAAACATGTAGCAGTTTCTGCTGTTATGTAAACGGAAAACACAGACACACGCGCGCGCGCACACACACACACACACACACACACACACACACACACACACAGAGAGAGAGAGGAGGTAAATCATCTTGGTCGTCACACTGAATGCTGCCTGGTGGCGTTGCGGGCAAGCGACGGTGTAAGTGAAGTATGTTAGCGGAGCAGAGACGAGTTGGCAATGATTCTAGGGACGATATGCGCTGCAAATGGGGAATTCCACAGTCATAAGCGAGTTTGACAAAGCGCTAAGTGTTATCTCCCGGTGCCTGGGAACTAACATTATAGGTGGAAATCTGCGCCAGATCTGAAGATAGAGTACAATGCTGGTAGAAATAAGTGTTTCGCAGCACACCGGTCAGCGCATGTTGTTGCACATGAGGCATACGTGTTCCAGTGTAGGTCCAACATCGTCAGATACGAGTGGATCTTTGAGACTCGACTGTGGATCGATGGACACGTGCCGCCCAGTTCGGTGAATAACATTTCTTGTTACTCCAGACCGAGGGTCGCCTCTGGATATGCCGTCACCCATATGAACGGATTCTCTAAACACGTATCTTGCCAGGGTGCAGACCTGTGGGGGCTGTATTATGTTGTGAACTACGTCAACATTGTTGGGAACCACATGCATGCATCCATGCTTGATGTCTTCCTCGACGGCGGTAAGCATTTTCCAGCAGGTTATCAGAGCGTGCCGTAAGGTCAGAAATGGGCTACAGTATTTTGAGGTGCATCGTAGCGAGCTCGCGTTGATGACTGTCACCAAATTCGCCAGATGGAGACACCATGGAACGCATCTGGCATGCTACCGGGCGGCTGCTCCGCATCCACAAACCATCGGCCCGTGATGTACGGGAATTGGGTCACCTGAGCTCGGACGTCTGGTGTTGCCACATCCGTTCGGAAATCTACCAAGGACTTCTCGAATGAATGCCACGCAGAATCGCTGTTGTACTACGTTCCAAGTGCGGACCAATACGCAATAAAACAGGTAGTCATAATGGTTTGGTCCATGAATGTGCGAGAGCTATTAAGACAAACTGCAGAGCTATAGAATACCTTCTCAGGAAAGCTCGCGGCGCCTGGAACCGGTTATGAATGCCAGTTCTCGTTATATCTGTGCTGTTCGACTCTGATCATACATCATATGCACAGCTATCTTGGCTGCATGCAGACAAGCGCAGAGATTTCTGTGTCCTCTGTCTTCTCTACTGTTTTATCAACGCTCTGTCTTCTCTACTGTTTTATCAACGTACACTATCCCTCATATCTCCCTTCAGCCTTAACGACCTTGTCTCAACAACATGGCAGAAGCACCCTTTCTCATCGGAGCAAAATCTTTTCTGTTCCACACCGTCGTTCAGCCGTCACTTTCTCAAAATCCTTCACAGCAGCAGGAACCCGACTCTGGAATAACTTCTCATAGTATATTACAGAACTGTCCCTGAACGCACTTGTTACCCTTGTACATCCTTCTTTCCCACCAGGTCTTCCTCATTTCCCAATATGCAGTAGACAGTGCAGTCTCCTTAAATGTCCTTTACTCAGAGCTCGCTACATCAGAAAAGATCTATTTTGTACGTCTATAAATTCGTTTTCGATCTGCTATCATCATCACCACCACCACCACCACCACCACCACCACCACCACCACCACCACAAGTATTAGTGTCAGCAGCAGCAGTAGTAGTAGTAGTACTGCAAGTGCTGCCAGTATTAACTTGTTTGTTCATAGTCAGTATTACTCACTCAAATTACCACTTTAGACACTCAAATCATTTTAATACCATCTCTCTTATTGTCAATTCTTAGATAACTATGATGTAAAAAGGTACTGTCTAAGTGAAACCCTGGTCCGATGAAAGCGAGGGCCTGCTCGTACTAATCAGATCGGGTTAAATAAATAAATACGTTGGATAAAAAGTAGTGGCAACAGTGTTATAACTCATACCAGGCTTTCCTGACACCGTATTACATGCTTTCAATATAATGGTCCCCATCTCGATTACCTTCCGCAACACAAATGCAAGGCGTCGAACATTTCAAATCAAACACCGTCAGCGCGCCAATCTTCGCCGATGGCCCGCAAGGATCGTCCTACACCGTCTTTTGTGTAGCTGCGCATGCCAGATAAGGTTTCTTCATTTTGGCGAATAGTTCGTAATCACACGAACCCATACCGGATGAATGCGTAGGATCTTCCAGTATCCCCCATCCCCACGTACGCCCCTGCACGAGGTCCGCCGTGTGGCATCGTACACTGAACGAAGGCTGATGGCACGCTGTGCCAGGAGGTGTCGTTTTCTTCTCAATGCACTACTTCAGCTGGCCCGCTACGAGCTACTGACAGCGCGGTTGCCATTTGACGCACATTCTTTATGGAACGGCAGTGTTGCCACTACATTTTATCCAACCCATGTATATTTAAAGACTCTGCTTCACTAGTCGACCACGCTGAAATTTCTCTAGCGTTCAAATGGCTCTAAGCATTATAAGACTTAACATCTGAGGTCATCAGTCCCCTAGACTTATAACTACTTAACCCTAACTAAAGGACATCACATACATCCATGCCCGAGGCAGGGTTCGAACCTGCGACCGTAGCAGCCGCGTGGTTCCGGACTGAAGCGCCTAGAACCGCTCGGCCACAGAGGCCGGCCTTGCTCTAGGGACTTCAGTTTTCATTACACGTGTAGCACCAACAAACTAAAGCAATCAAACATTGAAAAATGGCCATCCTATGTGACCAAAAATATTCGGTTGAAGTAATTCTATTCTACGATGTGTTATCAAAATTTTCATCTCGAAAAAATCAAGTTACGTAATTAGTTTGTTTGTTCGCAGATACACGTCTGCAGTGCTGGTAAACAACGAAACACCCGCGTCACAGTACCACAGAGGAGTACCTTTTCTGTTGTACTCCTTACACGGCCTTGCTTGCTTCTCGTTGATTTACTCTACATCTGGCTATGCAGTGTGCAACAGAAACTGTATAAATGTGACCTATCAACTGGAAATCAGTACTGTGTGCGTCTAGCGCTTACAGAAGGCTCCATACATACATGAAAAAAATACAAAAATGAAAACTACAGATCATGCCTTGTATGGATAGGTAAACGTGTTTGATTAGAGACAAAATATATATCCAGTTGCGAAAACCTAATTTTTTCTGATCCTCATGACAAACACAACCCGGAATTAGTTTCCTTTTCAATTTGGGTCTTCAATTTTTTCGACAGTTGCACTGCCTAATCTCAAAGTAACAGTCTCTATAGTAATAGCAATATACCGGCAATTTTATTGGCTGTTAAAATCTAATTTTCATCCGCGAACATCAAATTTCTCACAGTCGTCTTAGGTGCCCAAGAAACGTGACACTTCGAATCAAATGTATCACGGAAAATTTTACGACAAGCGGTACTCTGATGACAACGAAAAGTTTTGGCTCAAATGGCTCTGAGCACTATGCGATTTAACTTCTGAGGTCATCAGTCGCCTAGAACTTAAAACTAATTAAACCTACCTAACCTAAGGACATCACACACATCCATGCCCGAGGCAGGATTCGAACCTGCGACCGTAGCGGTCGCTCGGTTCCAGACTGTAGCGCCTAGAACCGCACGGCCACTCCGGCCGGCACGAAAAGTTTTGAGGAACCATTTAACATGCGACGCAAATGTCTGAAAGCTTGTAAAACCCTTAGCACGTCCTTATGAAATTAATTTTGGGTGTTATCGTTACAAACGGACACAGCATAGTGAGCAAACTGCGAAGACATACGAGGGCTATCCACAAAGTACATTACGTTTGGGAATTAAAAATAAATAAAGTATTGGAAATTTTTTTTATTATATACAGATGGAAGCCACACTTAAATACTACTTTTCTACATAGTTGCCATTTAAATTAAGGCACTTATCGTAGCGATGGACGAGCTTGGAAATTCCTTCGTCGTAAAATTCGGCCGCCTGCGCCTTCAACCACGTGGTTACCTCTTCTTGAAGCTGTGCGTCGTCATCAAAACGCTGCATAGCCAACCACTTCTTCATTGCTGGGAATAAGTGGAAGTCGCTCGGTGCCAGGTCGGGACTTACGGCGGATGAGGAAACAACTCCCACTTAAAAGATTAGAGAACTTCATGAGTGGCATTTGCCATGTGGGCCCGGGCGCTGTCAATCAGCAAGATCTTTGAGCCCAACTTTCCCCTGCGCTTGTTTTGTATGGCTCTTCTGAGGTTGTGCAGAGTTTGGCAATACCTTTGAGAGTTTATTGTAGTGCCGCTTTCCAGGAAAGCCACAAAAATCATACCTTTTCTGTCCCAAAAGAGGTAACCACGTGGTTGAAGGCGCAGGCTGCCGAATTTTACGACGAAGGAATTTCCAAGCTCGTCTATTGCTACGATAAGTGCCTTAATTTAAATTAAATGGCAACTATGTAGAAAAGTAGTATTTAAGTGTGACTTTCATCTGTATATAATAAAAAAAATTCCAATACTTTATTTTTAATTCCAAAACGTAATGTACTTTGTGGATAGCCCTCGTATAACGCTTCTTACTTGACGACGAAACCGCCATTCTTCTGACTTCATGAGCTTCGCCAGTCAGCAGACCCGACACAAGTATGCCCGGGCTTGTTGGATGTGCCGCGCATCGTAATCAATCAGTCTCTCTGAGCAAGCGTTGCCGTGGTTTTTACGTCGCACCTTACAGAAGATACCGCCGATTTCCGCAATTTCAGCGCTAGACACGCAGAACGCCGGCAGCGCCCCGTCCGCTGCGAGCAGAGCACAAAGGCAGCGATCGTTCCCCGGCACTGCGCGGCACGGTCACCTCATTCGAGTGCGCTGCGGTTTTCCCCTTGCCATTGTTCGCCTGTGAATGGCCGCGTATTCGCTCTCCCAAACCACCTCAAATCCGAACGGAAATGCTTAGCCTCTGACAATGCCGGCGGGACAGCTCGGGAGCGGGTCGTCGCGCACTGCCACAACCCGTCCAAACGCGCTACCCTGTCCGATTCTCTATGGCAGCTGCAATATTACATTCATCGTGCGACCTGAAGTAGCAACTATGTTACAAAACACGCATTATCACTGTAGAGAGCATCTGATTTTCTGTTATCGAACATTACATTATGGAGCAGCGTAGCGACTTCGCATACCGTAATTTTTATGCAGTGCGCTGCACAACTATTTGCGGAAATAACGCGAGATAGACAGCACCAAGCAAAAATAGCATTTCGAATAGGCCCACCAATAACATTTTATTTTATAATGCTACGGATTTTTTTATAAAATGTTGAGAAATACACGTAGACTGAGGTGACGAAAGTCATAGGATAGCGATACGGACACACACAGACGATTGTATAGCGTACACGAAGTAGGAAACGGCAGTGCATTGGGGAGGCTGTCATTTCTACTCCGGTGAATCATGTGAAAGGGTTTCCGATTATGACTGCACAACGAGACTTAACAGGCTTTGAACGCGGAATGGTAGTCTGGGCTAAACGCATGGGCATTCCGTTTTTGAAATCGTTAGGAAATTCAATATTCCGAGACCCACAGTGTCAAGAGTGTGCCTAGAGTACCAAATTTCAGGCACTATCTCCCACCACGGACAAAGCAGTGGCCGATGGCTTTCCCTTAACGACCGAGAGCAGCGGCGTTTGCGTGGAGTTGTCAGCGCTAACAGCCAAGCTACACTGCGTGAAACAAACACGGAAATCAATGTGGGATGTACGACGAACGTATCCGCTAGGTTCAAAAATGGCTCTGAGCACTATGGGACCTAACTTCTAAGGTCATCAGTCCCCTAGAACTTAGAACTACTTAAACCTAACTAACCTAAGGACATCACACACATCCACGGCCGAGGCAGGATTCGAACCTGCGACCGTAGCGGGCGCGGTTCCAGACTGTAGCGCCTGGAACCGCTCGTCCACCGAGGCCGGCTATCCGCTAGGACAGTGCGGCGAAATTTGGCGTTAATGGCCCATGGCAGCAGACGACCGACGCGAGTGCCTCTGCTAATAGCAGGACATCGTCTGCAGCGCCTCTCCTGGGCTCGTGACCACATCAATTGGCGCTAAGTGACTGATAAACTGTGGCCTGGTTGATGAGACCCGATTTCAGTTGGTAAGAGCTGATGGTAGGGTTCGAGTGTGGCGCTGACCCCACAAAGCCATGGACCCAGTTTGTCAAAGCATTGTGCAAGCTGGTGGTGGCTCAATAATGGTGTGGGCTTTGTTTATATGGAATGGACTGGCTCTTCTGGTCCAACTGAACTGATCATTAAAATGAAATGGTTATGTTCGGCTACTTGGAGACCATTTGAAGCCGTTCATCGATTTCATGTCACAGATGACAATGCGCCATTTCACCGGGTCGCAATTGCTCGCGATTGGTTTGAAGAACATTCTGGACAATTCGTGCGAATAGTTTGGAGATCGAGATCATGCGACATGAATCCCCGAACATTTATGGGGCGTAATCGACAGGTCAGTTCGCGCATAAAATCCTGCACCGAGGACACATTCGCAGTAATTGACGGCTACAGAGGCAGCATGGCTCAATGTTTCTGCAGGGGACGTCCAACGATTTGCTGTGTTCATGTCGCGTCGAACTGCTGCACTACGCCGGGCATAAGAAGGTCGGACACGATATTTGGAGGTATCTCATGACTCGTCAGCTCCGCGTGTATCGTGTTAAAACGTTTTTAATTCTATTGTGGAAATTCGAACTGTGTAATGCACACACTTTGCGAAGTTCGAGTTTTATCTCATTAACGGAAATGATACCAAAAAACTGAACTCAGAGCGGGAAAAACATGGAATATGGAAAGTATGAATTCCGCAAGGCCCACTGCTGTTCTTGACCTGCACAAACGAGATAATGGTAACATTGGAGGGCTCTACAGAAAACTGCGATGTTTACTACTGACAAATATACCAACAGAGGGCTCCAACACTTCCTTATCAGACAACAGTCAGAAGAGTAGTTATGCAGGCTTACAAATGGTTCACAGAAAACAGTGTAATTCAATACTGCGACAATCGCTCCAATTACATAATTCTAGACAAATAAAAATGACTCACAGGTGCCAGAATTGATTATGCAGGAAGTTCCAGAGAAACTTATGATAATGAAATGAGACACAAACACGTCGATAAGCTTATCAAGAAAGCAAACTTATGCTTACTTTCCACTTACAAATCACCCTCATTGTATTAACCTGCAAAACGAATTAGCATATTTTCATTCAATACTGTTCTTTGGTACAATATTCCGGGGCAATGCACCTCTGTTTAAAAAGTATTTTTATTTCTATAAAACATTGCAGTAAGAACACTGTTTGACATTAATACCTGAAAATCTCGCAGAAGCATCTTCAGAGACCTACGTATTATTACACTTACCTTCCAGTACGTTGGAAGTCTAATTGTATTTGTGGCTTATAACAGTAAATTTGGCATAAACTGTGATGAATTTCCAGGGTCGTGCTGCACAGCTGTAATACGTTTACTGAAAGACATATACACCTTATACAAACACTCATACAAATACTTGGGTGTAGCGTTTTGTAGGGATATGAAATGGAATCATCACATAGGCTCAGCTGTGGTCAAACAGGTGTTAGACTTCGGTATATTGGTTGAGTACTTGGGAAGTGCATTTAGTCTACAAAAGGAGATTGCTCACGAATCTCTCTTACGACCCACTCTAGAATACTGCTCAAGGGCGTGGGGCCCGTACCAAATAAGACTAACAGGGGATATTGAACGTATACAGGGAAGTGCAGCACGAATGGTCACAGGTCTGTTTGCCCGTGAGAGTGCGTCACAGACGTGTTCAAAGAACTGAACTTGTAGACTCTCGAAGATAAACGTAAACTATCCCGAGAAAGTCTGCTAACAAAGTTTCAAGAACCAATTTAAATGATGACTCTAGGAATATACTATAAGCACCTAATTTTCGCTCACATAGGGATCGTGAGGACAAGATTACAATAATAACAGCACGCACAGAGGCGTTCATACCATCATTCTTCCCACGCTCCATACGTGAATGGAACGGGAACAAACTCTAATGATAGAATAGGATGTACCCTTTGTCATGCACTTCACAGTGGTTTTGCAGAGTATGAATGTAGATGTAGATGAAGATGTCTTTCAATGAACTATTTTACCCACTACTACGATACTATAATTAAATAATTTCCTGACAGACTACCCATACTCGTCCAGAGTTCAGCAGAAGATAGCCAACAGACCTCAGGCAGGAAACTGGAAATCGCAAAATGTCTATTAATAAACCCTGTCCCGGAACACGGCACTAGTCGCAGGCTTACTATCGAACGGCTTCCAGGGGTAATAAAATTTTGATTTTCAATATTTCGCTTAGTTGTTGACCCAATTTAACATGCTGCCATAAACTAATCATGGAGAGGTACAATCTTACGTTACGAGTTTAACGCAATAAGACAAATATTACAGTTAGAAACTGTGCGTTCGTCTCGAGGCAGCATAAATGACGGAGCCAAAATAACTGGATTTTATTCATTCACTGTTTGGGAGTCAGAGCGCTCAGCAATTTCTAACAAAGGTTACACACAATTTCAAATCTTTACGAAACTTTTATTCGCCGAGACAGCCACGAAATCGTGTAAATTTTTTTTTATCGCTTACTTCAGTTTCGCTGCTCATGCAGTAAAATTGCCGCACCAGGCATGACATTTTAATTTATTACTTATCCACTACTAACTCCATTCGCAATACATTTTGCAGACACCATCCACAGGTAACACTGAAGTGCAAAATTATAGCACTGTACGCCACGTCGTTTAGGAGATTTGACCTCAAACCTTGAGATGCGCGAAAAACTAGATTTTGCTTACAATGGGACGTGTTATGCAAGCTTAGCGCAAGATATTTAACAGATTAACTCAACTGTACAGTGCTCAGGCCTCTGAAGCTGTTTTATACTCCTGGATTTAGATTCTTTAGAGAATGGAGGGATGGAGGGATTGGGGGGTTTACTGGTCAGAAATCAAACAACTATTCCAAGTCAAACAAACGCTGTCCCTGAATCATGTTAACTGGGCACTGTCAAATATATAACGTGTTTGTTCATACAATCGGACGCTGCGAACGAAATAGTTTCCCTTTGTCCTCTTTTTCTCATTATAGTCACTTCTTCTGTGTATGGTCAGGTTGTTACTGAAACATTTTTTAAAATTTCCGCTGCACGCGTGAAAGCGTATTTTCGTTGTACATACCCCCTAGCCAGCTAAGACGTACTCCTTCCGCTTGGCTCCGGTTTCCCTCCGATTGTATGTCTGGTGACAAAATGAGAGTGTCTGTATTTTTCTCGCCTCATTATATCAAGGCGAGAAATGGAGTTGCGCATTTTAATGGAAAACAGAACCTCTCGTCATTCATTCATTCCTTTCAACACCTGAGGGTGTCTGACCTTTTCTGCTCACGAAGTGTGCAGCATTCAACTAAAAACAACACATTTCAAAAGACTCCTGCCTCTGGCACCGCAATATTGCAATATCCGGCTCTCTCTTTCACAGAGAAATTCCGGATAAACATATGCTCCTGCACTTCAGGTCGTCCCGCCCTACGAAAGTTCACTCCTTCCATTGTGATTTGCAGTTAGTTTCCTCGCAGCAGCCACCCTTTTACCGTGTACTGCGCTCTACGTAATTGAGTTGTCAGGCGTGAACTGTTTTCTCCCCGCCTGCTGTTGAGAGCCTGAGACGCATGTGGGCCATTTGATAACTCATTAATTTTCATGAATAAGTGGGAAATTTAGTTAAACTACACTGATCTAGAGAACCATTATTCGTGGAACGCTTTTGCTGAAAGTTTCGAACGGCGGGAGAGTCAAGAATTTACAGCCCGTCCGCGTCTCTAGAGACTGGACGCTCAGTCTCACAAGATTAAGGAGGTAAATAGGGTGTAACCTTATTCAAGACATTTCAACATTCGCCCAAATGAAGTCTGAGGAAAACCGCGGAAAACAAAACGTTTGATGGTAGGACGAAGATCTGAACGCCAATCCTCACGAAATGGGAACGCAACATCTTCTTCACCACTACGACACATTTCTCAGTTTCCACCGAATGCAACGTATGATTTTCTTGCAGCCATATTCTCAGGGGGGGGGGGGGAGATTTGACAACGATTTGCATGGTATAGAATCTTGGAAAAAAAAAACTCCTGCGCTGTTACTAAAAGCTTTGAACAAAATAAAATGCTTTTAGTTCCTGCGATGTCATAGCACACTATTTTGCAGAGTTTGGCAAAAGTATTATTACGTTGACACAAATTAAAAATACGCTGAATCGGGAGTATAGTTATGCTAAGGAATAAGTTTTTTTCCTCGAACAAAAAATATTTTTGCTCTCTTGTCGCAATTATCAAAGGGCTAAGTTGTCATCATGACAAAATATTCATAACAAAACATCAGAACAAGAGGCATCGTCTAATCAAAAAACGATGGTCGTGTCCCATGGCACCTACAGTTAAGTAAGCTGAGCGTTTCTCCAATACTGTTTGCATATATGCACATGATTACAAAGATGGTGTTACAAAAATATTATTGTTACGTCGCTGAAGATGCACAATAAAAGCAGTATTTCGACCCATAATCTGCAACTCACCATTGTTAAAACCAAATGCAACGACGAGCATCTACATTAACTTACGCTAAGGTGACTTTCAGAAAAATCACTAAGTCACTGAAGTTTGCAAAGAGAATTACATTACGGTTACAATCCGAAGAGATATTGGCTTGAATTTTTTAAGAAGAAATACTTGGCCATTTGGACGTGATTCAGCGTAAGAATGTTGAAAAAACAAAGTCACCCACGAATGAAGGGGTTTGTAGTAGACTTGTTCGCTGTATCCTTGATTATCATTGATCTGCTTCGCTTTCGTACCACGTCGGAATGATCAGAGAGAAGATGACTGGAATATGAGGTGCTAGATTTTTAGTCATGACGTACGCGATCTGAAATAGTAGGAAACAAAACCGGGTACATTACCAAGAGTGCTATTAACGTTTTACCATATAACACCGTTTCATTCACACGCGTTTCGTTTAGGCCACCTATGGACAAGTTCTGACAGTGTTTCACTTATTTTTCACCACTTCTGTCTTTACTTTCTCCCAGCACGCCTCTGTCCCTTCACTGAGCTACTTCGATTGTCCGTACAGGATCGTTTCTTCTCTGGGGATGCTGGCCTACTATCCTGCACTGTCCCTGATCTTTCAGCTCTTGTCTCAATTTACTTCTATGCAGTAGATCCTCCTCTTGTATTCTTAACTTTATGGGATGACTTCACACACAATTAAAATATTTCGGCTCCGATTTCCTTTGATCAAAGAAGATGAAAATTATCATCAGCCCTCATCCATTCTAAATACATGTTCATAAGGATGAAGAGTTTTTTTCGCCAGTGTTACTATTCCTTCTGTCTTCTAGTACAGCTTCGGGTTAAGTCTGGGCCTGGTCTTTCCATCTGCACCGTCCATTATTTTTCGTAGTATCTCTTTTACTCCTGTTTCTAATACCAACATGGCCTCTTTTTCTGAACGTACCGCATGTTTCTGCCGCGCACATGCATTCCGGTATAGAGACAGTTTGCCTGAGACTCATACGACAACATGTCATGGTTACAGGTGCTTCTATACAATGTGCGTAAGAAAGAACAGTCAATATTCAGGGGTATTACAGTAACGCTCATTTGAAACAAAGACGTACGCCTTGTTTCGAATTGCTTCCGAGACAGAACACATTTGCTGTATATTCTTATTTATGAGACTGACGGCTTTACTAACAACTGCTTTGAATCACACTTAAATACAATGCAAAAAAGTTAGTGTGAACAATTAGATCACTCTTCGAAAGGTAGAAAATTTCAATGGTTGGGGACAAATGACAAAGGGAGTCCCACAGGGTTCAATTTTGAGCCCACTCCTATTCCTATAGCAGAAAGACATACGAAGCAGAAAGGTTGAAAGCAAAGAGGTAGGTTGGGCTAGAATAAAACATCGGAGAGGTTCAGTGGGCAAGACACATACTTGTATGCCACTAGCCCAAAAACAAATCTACACTGAGTGTGTAATAGGGCATATCTCCGCGGGAAGTTTTCTTCCTTCGCATAAGCGTTCCTGTAATATCCCTTGACATTAACTATTCCTCCTGGGACACAGTTCTTCGCTATTGTCTTTTTCCAACGTACACGATGTGATCAAATGTATCCGGACACCTGCGTGAAAATGACTTAGAAATTCGCACGCGCCCTCCATCGGTAATGCTTGAATTCATTATGGTGTTGGCCCAACCTCAGCCTTAATGACAGCTTCGAATCTCGCGGACAAACGTTTAATCAGGTGCTGGAAGGTTTCTTGGGGAATGGCAGCCCATTCTACACGGAGTGCTGCATTCAGGAGAGTGACTGATATCTGTCGGAGAGGCCTGGCACAGGATCGCCAAATTGTGTACCGTCAATCGTCACACCACACAACGTTTCTCCACTGTTCAATCGTCCAATCTTTACTCTCCTTACACCAGTCGAGGCGTTGTGTGGCATTTATCGGCGTGATGGGTGGCTTATGAGCAGCCGCTCGACCAATAAATCCAAGTTTTCTCACCTCCCGCCTAACTGCCATAGTACTTGCAGTGTATCCGGATGCAGTTTGGAATGCCTGTGTGATGGTCTTGATAGATATCTGCATATTACACGTTATGTCCCTCTTCAACTGTCGGCGGTATCTGTCAGTCGGCCTGTACGCTTTTATGCTGTACGTGTCCCTTCCCGTTTCCACTTCACTATCACATCGGAAACAATGGACCTAGGGATGTTTAGGTGTGTGAAAATCTCGCATACAGACGTATGACACAAGTGACACCCAATACCCTGACCACGTACGAAGTCCGTGAGTTCCGCGGAGCCCGCATCTCGTGGTCGTGCGGTAGCGTCTCGCTTCCCACGCCCGCGTTCCCGGGTTCGATTCCCGGCGGGGTCCGGGATTTTCTCTGTCTCGTGATGGCTGGGTGTTGTGTGATGTCCTTAGGTTAGTTAGGTTTAAGTAATTCTAAGTTCTAGGGGACTGATGACCATAGATGTTAAGTCCCATAGTGCTCAGAGCCATTTTTGAGTTCCGCGGAGCGCCCCATTCTGCACTCTCGCGATGTCTAATGGCTACTGAGATCGCTGTTATGGAGTACTTGGCAGTAGGTGGCAGGACCATGCTTCTAATATGAAAAATGTATATTTTTGTTGGTGTCTGGATACTTTTGGTCACAGTGTATTTTCAGGAAGTGTTGGCCTACAAATGGTTCAAATGACTCTGAGCACTATGGGACTTAACTTCTGATGTCATCAGTCCCCTAGAACTTAGAACTACTTAAACCTAACTAACCTAAGGACATCACACACATCCATGGCCGAGGCAGGATTCGAACCTGCAACCGTAGCGGTCGCGCGGTTCCAGACTGTAGCGTCTAGAACCGCTCGGCCACTCCGACCGGCTGTTGGCCTACATATCATGGATAATTAAACGTCATGATTACCGCTTTGAGCTGCTGACAAAATCTTTATTTCTATCAGCAACTCAATACGATAATCATGATATTTTCCAAATTTGTCTTTTCCTATGTTCTCTCCAAAGTGCGTGGGTTATCTTCGCCACCAGTCAAACTCCCATGAGATTATAACTGGTCTTGTCATTTTCCCTCCCAGGATACAGTGTAACAGCACTGACGGACTCCTATCGCCATATTTCACACCAGTCGCGATACCGAAAGAGCTAACCGATTTCTTAGGGTAATTTCCAATATACTATATGCACGTTTCAACCCTAAAAACAACTCTCCAAACAATTTCGTAGGAGTCTTCTGGTAACTAGGCACACACACCGCACCACGCCTGTAAGAGCTAATCATTCGTATAAAATATCATCTTCTCACCAGAGTTTTCATTAGTGGAGGCTACGCAAAATCCACATGTTGTACGGTGGGGTTGCTTGGACGGATGTCAACAGTCTTAAATCTTACTGCGGTTAGACCCTCAGCACACGTTTTTGTCTGATGGAAAGCTGTGACTGAAAAACCAATTTGGAACCTCGGAAGAACTGGGGAAGAAAACCATTTCGCCCTTTCCAAGGGAATCATCCCAGCTTGCCTTAAACGATTTATTTAAACCAAGGATAAACCTACACCTAGGTGGCCAGAAATTTCAACCGCCGTCATCCCCACTGGGAACCGACGTCTTACCACTGTGCAACCTGGTTCGATCCGGACCTCGATGGATTTAAGCGTCTTCATGACCTGACACTTGCCATTTCTTTCGCGCACCGTTTTCCCAGGGTTGTATCTTTAAGGCAGTTTATTTTTACAGTCCCACGTACCTGGCAAATGACTGAAGATTAGTTTCGATCATATGCTCAGATCACCTTCAGATATGAGTGTTCACTACTGGTGACAGGTTAACATCTTTTAGGTAAAGGTTGTAAAAATAATCAGTCTTTACCTGAAAGATATTGAGCGGTCGCTAACTGGTAGTACTCATATTTGAAAATGATTATTGCAAACGAGCGAAACAACTTATCAGTCATTTAGTCACGAGACTGACTCTTTACAACTACACTTTTCTTAAAATATACAGTGTGATTTTGCTAAATTGGGACAAACTGCAGGAAACCGATCCCTGAGAGGATAAAAAGATCATAGGGATATGTTATATCGAGGGAAATGCGTTCCAAGGGAGGTACAAGCACTTTTGTCCTCACTTAGCTAACTCATCCATTATATAGCTGTGGTACCTTTAGCAGCGAGAGTATACCCAGAACGTGCCTTGGTCGTATGTTTGCAATCAACAGTGACATAAGTATATTACACGTGTCACACAAGTCATAGACATCGTGTGTAAACACCAAACAAATACACTTACGGGTACTACTCAACCACGGTATCATTGCACGCACCGCACTATCAATGCTTTCAAGGGTGTTGATATACTACCAACCTGATTACGCGCTGACTCACGATAAACGGACCGGATAGTCCTCACTCCCAGGTGCAGTAGTATTGTGGTCGACTAGTACACTAGGCTTCCATATTTTTGCCTGAGACATTGTCCTATATTAGAAGAAGTTCATATACCTCGGTTCTTATCAAGTTTATTTTGGGGGTTTTCTTTAGATGTAAGACAAATGTCGGAACGGAAATCCCTACCCAACACTTTCTAATTGGGAGTCCTTCTGCCCCACTATCAGTTATCAGACTGAAAAGGCCCTGACTCTACTATTGGAGTGAGGACTCTAATAGGAGCAGAGAGAGGAAAGCACTGTCTATGTATTTTTTTTAAAAAGAAACACGTGTCAACATTGTCTTTATGGTGAGTGTGTTCTTCATTCAAGTCGATAGACAAGATTTTTCTCATTGGAACAGGTGCACTGCTATTTTCAAGCACCCATACTTGTGCCTTACTCTTGTGCCGTCCAGAGTTGCGTCGATCACTATCAGGCAAGACCTGTAGTAATACCGAATGTCTTTCCACACAATGACGCCAGGAGTAATATCGTTGTGGAAGAATAGTCTCTCTCCCTATATCGCTGTCATATTCGCCGACAATGGTTATCCAGAGTAAAGTAGAACTACAGTTCATCGATGGACACAATGCAACAACATTCATCAGCAGCAAATGCTTCCCTGTCACACCACCACTCCAAACACTAGTGCTTGTGTTGCTGTGTTGACGGCAGCCTACACACAGGACGGTTCAAAATGGCTCTGAGCACTATGGCACTCAACTTCTGAGGTCATCAGTCCCCTAGAGCTTAGAACTACTTAAACCTAACTAACCTAAGGACATTACACACATCCATGCCCGAGGCAGGATTCGAACCTGCGACCGTAGCGGTCTCGCGGTTCCAGACTGTAGCGCCTAGAACTGCACGGCCACTCTGGTCGGCCACACAGGATGGCAATTCGCCACTGTGGTTGCAGCAACTCTCCGACCAACGGTACGCAATGACACAGAACGTTGCTGGGAGTCCATTACTTCCTCTCGAATGGCAGGCGCAAATGCGAATTGGTTACAATGTGCTTCTGCACAATTTGGCGATCCTCCGTTGTAGTGGTCAGACATGGTTGATATCAAGAGACCATAGTACTACTGCTGCTGCATCACTGTCCTCTGGCAATGCATTACAAACATTCAAACACAGAAGGGTTAAAACTCCCCTACGATTTTATAGCAGGACAAATAAGAATACAGGAAAAGCGATTTTTTACAACATAATATGACAAATGAGTAACTATGTTTTGTGCTATCAGCCCTCCTACTACATTAGTTAAAGTATTTTAATTTTCTTATTTCATGGAGTTAATTTCACGCTGTATAAATGTAACTGATAATTATTGGAATTGTACCTATGTTCCCTTTAATGGTTTCAGACTGTTACACATTTAAATACTGCAAACACATTCTGGAGCTGGCTGCATAGGTGATGTCAAAATCCATTAACCTGTTACACATACAAAGCAGAGCACATTTCTGTGCCTGTGATTGCCTCCAAAACCAGATTTGTTACAAAAACTACAAGAATCAGCACTGTGGAGTTTGTAACGTCCTAGCTCCAATAGGCATGGAGATACAGGCCCCTGCCATACAAACTGCGCTGCAAGCCAGGCATGTTGTGTGGGAACAGTATCTGGCCTGACAAATCAACCTGGTTTGCAGGGTAGCCTGTATGTCAGGGACAAGAAATGGGTTCCATACCCTGGCAAGCAGACTCCCCCTGCACGACGTGATGTGTTGTGTTGAAGTAGTATTGACCTGCTTTATTGACCTAATTCGCATGGCAGACTGTAATCAGGGGAAAATAAATTATTTTTTCAAGCCCCTGATGTGTAGCTGCCCTGCATGAAAGGGTGTTGTAATAATATTGGCCTGCTTTATTTAACTGTATTGCAGGCACTACACATGCTGATGAGTATGTTTGAGGACAGGTTGAAATGGATAGAAGAGGGGATAACAGTGAGGGGAAGAGGAAATTGGACAGAGAGAGAGAGAGAGAGAGAAGTGGGGGTTGAATGAGGCAGAGGAAGGTGTAGATGGGCAGTGGGCAGATGGAAAAGGACGAGGGGGAGGGGGAGGTAGAGATGGAAACAGTGAAGTGGAGGAGGATATAGTCAGAGGGAGGGAGGAGGAAGATATTGTCAGAGACAGGGGGAAGAGGAAATGGACAAAGAGAAGGGAAGGTGGATATGAAGAGACTGAGGGAGTGCAGAGGGCGAGATGGACAGACAGACAGGGAGGAAGAGGTGGATACAGAGAGGGTGTCGAAGAGGTATATTCAACGTAACGTATGTGTCGTACGGATATGTGGGCAAAGACACGAGGAAAAGGCTAATAAACTTAAAAAGAAATAGAAATAAGCTTGATCGACTAGTGTCAAACCAGTGGCCTTGCTTGGGTCTCAAGGCAAGGAAATATCCTGTTCCACCAAACTGCTTGACAATCTCTTTTCTTCTGTAGACACAACTTCTAATATTCAAAGAAACAAAACAGATCCAGCCATCTCAAGGTCTTTGGTACAGTGCTATTTGTAAATGATGTAATGTCCTATATTTCTCATAAATGGTCTGTGTATAATGTTTATCATACTTTTATTTTACCTTAATCAACACGTTTTTGGTTTCTAATTAAAACTTACTTCTTGTTTGTACTGATCTTATTCAAGTTTGCTTTGAAATATGATTGGGAACTCTGAATGAACGTATAATAGATAATACCGCCGTTTTGAAAAGTCGTTAATGCGCTGCACGCCAGTGCGGGTCTGGCGCGAGAATAAACGTGAGCTGCGCGGTAAGCTCGTGGTGAGAGAGGCGTTGTGGTCGCGCACGCTGTAACTAGGTGTGGGCAGAAGCTGCGATGGGCGCATTAAACTGCTCATTGTTCTAAGGACGGGGTCCAGCTATATGAAGACGGAGATGCATATGGGCGGATGTACGCTCACGGTCGCGCAGCTGCGTGCGTGGACTGCAGCTCCTTCACGGCATCGTTGCGGTAACGCGTCGCCTCCATCAACCTGACCACTAATTTTTCATAAAGACAAATGATAACACGGAGTCAGTATTTTTACAAGTAATACTTGTATTCCAATATGCTATTTCCTATCTCTTGATATGGCATATTGAAATGTTAAGAACTGCTAGAGAGATGCACGGTATCTGATACAAGATTGCTAAATTCACAAAAAAAGTATTGCTATAGATATTTAGTGTTACACTGCATTGAACAAGCAGTTTGACAGAAAAAACAACTGCAGTATTGCACTGTCGCTGCAATCCATTTCAAACTGCTTACTGTTTTTGTCACTGGCCCCCTTCTACAATTTTTACTCCTCCCCCCCCCCCCCCCCACTACAGTACCAAAGTGACGATTCTTTGATGCCTTAGAAAGTGCAACTGATCCCTTCTTTTAGTCAAGTTGTGGCATACTTTTCTCGTTTCCCGCCAACTTGATTCGCTAACTCCTCATCTGTTATTCGATCTGCCCATCCCATCTTCAGTATTATTCTGTATTACAACATTTCGAAAGCTTATATTCACTTCTTGTCTGAACCGCTGATTGTCCACGTTTCAATTAATTTTTACAATAAAGTAAATTCAGCAATCACCCACTGTTAATAATTATATCTATTAAAAACAAATAGTATTATTACCTGTTGCCGATCGGTATGTTCATCGGCTGATTGGCGTTCACATTTAAAACTATATACCCAATAGTTAATGTATATATGATGTTCAATGATTTACGTTGTGACCAAAGTTTCTTGGGAGAGGGGAGAGCATAGAGCACTGCATGAAATGGGCTACTATTTATGTAAAATGACGTAACAGCGAATTGAAACAACGTAAATAGACAAGAACTGAATTAATTTTGTGGTACTCACCTATATAAATATTGTGATGCTTTATAAATACTATGTATATGTGTTAGTTGAATGACACGTACGTGGGAATATACGAGTCCTGTTTCACTACTGGTTTTAGTTATAGTTCTCGGAACTGGTACTTAAATGGAATTGATTTCGGCAGCTCTGATTCGGTGTTGACATTTAAATTAACTGTGACATTCCTTGATCATGAAAGTTTCAGTTGTGCTATTCTGTTTAGGTACGGGGTCTAAATTTACGTGTATGTCGAGTCCATTGCGTAATACTGTGTGTGGCTTATTTGTTCAACCACATACACGACCAGTTCTGTGGTATCACCGCCGGACACCACACTTGCTAGGTGGTAGCCTTTAAATCGGCCGCGGTCCGGTAGTATACGTCGGACCCGCGTGTCGCCACTGTCAGTGATTGCAGACCGAGCGCCGCCACACGGCAGGTCTAGAGAGACTTCCTAGCACTCGCTCCAGTTGTACAGCCGACTCTGCTAGCGATGGTTCACTGACAAATTACGCTCTCATTTGCCTAGACGATAGTTAGCATAGCCTTCAGCTACGTCATTTGCTACGACCTAGCAAGGCGCCATTATCATTTGCTATTTATCTTGTGATGCATGTACCGTCAGACCGATGTTCACCAATTACGGATTAAAGTTAAGTATTCCAGAAGCTACGTACCTTTTTTGCTAGTCTCTATTCCTTTAACTGTTCCAGACCTCACGTCATCCTGCGTGAGCTTAAACGCGTGCCTTTCGGCCTCCCGTCCTAGTGGATTGGCTGTCTTGCCAGTCCACAAAAAGTTCGATTGTCAATAACTAAAAACACATGCCAGTTGTGGCTATTGCTCTCTATAGGCGTACTTCAGTACTGTTTCGCGTAATATTTTTAAGTTTGTCTCTCTTTCATGCGCGCTGTGTACATGTTGTGGTTTGGAAGCAACTTTAAGTACTGCAGATTTGGCTGTATATAAATCCAGAACCGTTCCGTTGCATAACGACTTTAACACCTTTAACCTCACATTGCAAAACCAACTTCATATGTTTACCACATGACGGCGGGGGTTCAAATGGCTCTGAGCACTATGGGACTTAACATCTGAGACCACCAGTCCCCTAGAACTTAGAACTACTTAACCCTAACTAACCTATGGACATCACACACATCCATGCCCGGGGCAGGACTCGAACCTGCGACCGTAGCGGGCGCGCGGTTCCAGACTGTAGCGGCTAGAACCGCTCGGCCACTCCGGCCGGCCCGGCGGAAGTGCATCGGTGAATGTTAGCATATAATCACATCGCCTTAACGAAGCATAACTATCGTTCCATGTCCTCGGTAACGCACATATACGTAAGAATTATTTTAGGAGTTAAAATATACAAAGGAGTTAGCAAGGTTTTTTTTCTGTAGGCTATTGACAATGCCACACGGGTACACATTAATACATTTAAGACATACTTCTGCTGCACGCTATCTTGAGTGTAAACGTTGACGCAGACGCAATGGAGACACTATCTATTCCTTCCCTTACAGGTAAGATGATAAATTTGAGAACATCGTCAAGTGGAGAGGGAAAGTGTTCTGTACAAATTAAGCATCCAAAGGTAGCAATGCCGTAATGTAGAAGAGAGGCTTAAAAAAAGCTAACAGTGAAACTTATCCAGTACACGAGATACGTACACGAGGGCAACGCAACTTAGTTCACAAGGAACTATTTCACAGGAGGAAGACCACCAGCATCCGGAAAATATGACTCAAACCGCATCACAAAAGATTTCCTGTCACACCAGCAGCTGCCTACGTCTTATCGTATCAACGCCGAACGAACTAAAGCTATCAGTTACGAAACTAGTATCATGTGGTTCACCAACTTTCCTCGTAACTACTCCTGGAAATAATTCCTCTACAGTGCCCACATTTTTAATCGTCGCTCTAGATTAAACGTTAAGTGGTGCAAACTTAGAAAATACATTCCTTCCAGAAATAAGTTCATTCCGCCACGTGCAATATGGTAGTATTAACCACGGCATTTGTTCGTGACTATAAAAACATCGCTGAGACCAATCAGCAATAAATAAGCCCATAAGAGCTTCCCCCATCCTTCCTTAGTGATTTTATGCATCGTACCCAATGTTTTCAGTGTTGAGGTGGCGTCAAACGCCCACAAAAAAGGAAAAAAGGGAATTATTATAACACTTTGAAGCCGAAGTTGATGCTGGAAAACATTTCACATATATATATTACACAACACAGAGCTGCATAGCATCGACGTCACAATAGATGTTCATAGTGGCCTCCCACCACGTTCGTCTGCCTGAAAGGCTCATAGGACTTTTCTTCCTCAGTTTCTAGTCAGGAATCCTTCCCAACGGTTTTCCGGTTATATTAAGGTTCGGTATATATTAACAAACGTTATGATCACTTAAGGGCGACTCTTCAAATCCTTTCACAATATCAAACTAAGAAGGCATTTTTTGTTAATGTTATTCGCGAAGTCTTGAAAAAAAAGGCTTGAAACTTTTGACTGCTTTTAAAGTGAAAGTTGATTAAAACAAAAAGCCTAAATTATGAACAGAGCGCACTATGAACCTCTAAAATAAGAAGAATAATGAGGTCCACTCAAAATTAAGATAATACCAGACTCTGTCCATAAGCCTTAATAGCAGCAGAAAGTCTGAGCTTCGTAAGAATGGATTATATAAAAGGTTAGAACTTATGGAACAATGGATAACCAGGAGGATATCTGGCGTATCGTAGAACAGAAGATAGTCAATACAGAATACGAACGAACCAAGAACTGTGTACCCATGCATAAAGGATCTGTGACTCCATCAGCTGGCTATCTTCCGCTGAAACATCCATAGATAGGATCAATGGAGACTGACACAGCAGACATTTAAGATTTTCGTCAGCAAGTGAGCCGAAATATGCTAGAACAAAAACGTGCAGAAGGATCTGGAAGAAATGGGGATACGCGAAACAGTTTTTCACCTGGGTAACAATAGAACAGACAAAGTGAGCACGTTTCTAACGTGCAACTTTTACTCATATCCTAAGACGTTTATGAAATATTAGGGGGTCACGCTACTCTTGTCATTTCAGTCATCAATCCTAAGGTAGATTTGATGCAATTCTTCATTCCTGTTGCTTGCCAGCTATCGTAACCATCAATATAAATTCTGCATCCAACATCAACAACGGTCTGCGCTGACACACTATCTTTTACCATCCTTTCGACTGCAGTTTTCAAGAACTAACAACGTAGTAACTGACCTAGCGGAACATTCTCTTTTTCGGTCCTTACTTGTGACGTTATATGGTGTGTGACTTTTCGTCAGCCGGCTTTTCTCTGGTCCTTCTTTCTTCACATGTCTTAAATGTAATAGCATCTCAAACAATCATGTCGCTGGCCATTTCATTCCATCCGGAACTAGGAAACACAGAGGAGGAAAAATGTCACATGATCGGGAAAACAAATACGCATGTAACAGTTCGACGAGGTTACTGCCAAATTATTGATCAAAAGAAGCCCATTTCAAATACCCTCTAGGACAAAAAAATAATGGACCACGAAGAAATTATCCGAATGGGTAGAGACGATGTACATGTGCAGACAAGCAAATGGTTACAATTCCAGAGAAAGAGCTTCACAAGCTGAGCAAGTCAATAAGTTGTTGGTGCACCTGTGGCCCTTATGAAGTCAGTTATTTGGCTTAGCATTGACTGATAGTGTTATTGGATGTCCTCCTGAGAGACTTCGTGCCTAATTCTAACTGGCGTGTTAGGTCTTAAAAATCCCGAGGTGGTCGGAGGGCTCTGTCCATAATGCTCCAAACGTTCTCAATTTGGGAGAGATCTGGCGACCTTTCTGGATAAGGTAGGGTTTGGCAAGCATTGAGACACTCAATAGAAAAAAAAAATGTTCAAATGTGTGTGAAATCTTATGAGACTTAACTGTTAAGGTCATCAGTCCCTAAGCTTACACACTACTTGACCTAAATTATCCAAAGGACAAACACACACACCCATGCCCGAGGGAGGACTCGAACCTCCGCCGGGACCAGCCGCACAGTCCATGACTGCAGCGCCTAGACCGCTCGTCTAATCCCGCGCGGCTGCTGAAATGTTACCCCGGATAAATGTAAATTAATGCAGACGAATAGGAAAAAGAATTCCGTAATGTTTGAATACTCCATTAGTAGTGCAGCGCTTGACACAGTCACGTCGATTAAATATTTGGGCGTAACATTGCAGAGCGATATGAAGTGGGACAAGCATGTAATGGCAGTTGTGGGGAAGGCGGATAGTCGTCTTCGGTTCATTGGTAGTATTTTGGGAAGATGTGGTTCATCTGTAAAGGAGACCGCTTATAAAACACTAATACGACCTATTCTTGAGTACTGCTCGAGCGTTTGGGATCCCTATCAGGTCGGATTGAGGGAGGACATAGAAGCAATTGAGAGGCGGGCTGCTAGATTTGTTACTGGTAGGTTTGATCATCAGGCGAGTGTTACGGAAATGCTCCAGGAACTCGGGTGAGAGTCTCTAGAGGAAAGGAGGCGTTCTTTTCGTGAATCGCTACTGAGGAAATTTAGAGAACCAGCATTTGAGGCTGACTGCAGTACAATTTTACTGCCGCCAACTTACATTTCGCGGAAAGACCACAAAGATAAGATAAGAGAGATTAGGGCTCGTACAGAGGCACATAGGCAGTCATTTTTCCCTCGTTCTGTTTGGGAGTGGAACAGGGAGAGAAGATGCTAGTTGTGGTACCAGGTACCCTCCGCCACGCACCGTATGGTGGATTGCGGAGTATGTATGTAGATGTAGATGGATGGTGTGCCATGAAGGGCAACAAAACGCGGCATAAAATATCATCGACGTATTACTGTACTATTAGGGTGCCGCGGATGACAACCAAAGGGGTCCTGCTATGAAAAGAAACGGCACCCAGACCAATGGACCTGGTTGTCGGGCCGTATGGCGGGAGACAGACTACCCTACCGTTGTCCGGGCCGCCTCCAGACATGTCTTCGCTGGTTGTCGGGGTTCAGTTCGAAGCGGGACTCATCACTGAAGGCAATTCTACTTCAGCCGATGAGATTCCAGGCCGAAGACGTGTCGCCAGACGTCCCAGACAGCGGTGGGCTACCACCCTCACAGTTGCCCGCCATACGGCCCGACAAGCAGGAGTGAGGGTTTGCACAGCGGTACGTCGACGATATTCTATGCCGCGTTTTGTTCCCCTTCGCATTTCAGCAAGATAATGCCCGCCCGAAAACGGCGAGCGTCTACTGCTTTTCCTTGTGCTTGCCAAAACCTACCTTGGCCAGAAAGATCGACGGATCTCTCCCCAATGGAGAATGTTTGGAGCATTATGTACAGGACCCTCCAACCATTTCGGGGTTTTTGACGACCTAAGGGGCCAATTGGACAGAAATTGGAGCGATATGCGTCAGGAGGATGCCCAACAACTCCGTCAATCAATGCCGAGCCGAATAAGTGCTTGCGTAAAGGGCAGAAATGGACCAACGCGTTGCTGACTTGCACAATCTGTTAAGCTCTTTCTATTGAATAAATTCTTCTGAAATAGCCATCATTTGTCTCTCTTTAGATATACATCATATCTACCGATTTCCGTCCCATTCGGACAATTCCTTCGTGATGCGTCGCCTTTTCTAATGTTTTTTTATATTTCTATTCTGTACACACACGTCGCTACCGCTGACAGTTCAGTGTAAGGCACCTGGCTTACATGCTGCCTATACAAAATAGCAGCACTAGGAGCAGACGGCGATAAATAGTCGACTACTTCATACGAGAGCACAGCACCCCCCCCCCCCCCCCCTCCAAACTTACTTTCTGAAAGATTTGTAGTTAAAAACACCAATAATTACATAATATAGCGGTCGCGCGGTTCCAGACTGAAGCGCCTAGAACCGCTCGGCTACACCGGCCGGCTAATTACATAATAAATTTCAAGTCAAAAAATTTGTTAAGTAATGCCAAGCTCCAGTGATGTATGCAGGATGTAAACAAACCTCATCTACCAAGCCGAAACTTTTCCCTCTTGGCTCTATTACACATGACACAAACACAGGGTCAACTACGTTTGTTGTAAATGAAACTATACGCTTTCTTCTGTTTATCAAGATAGTCTTAAGAAAATTATTTCAGATAAGTGCACGACCTCGTGCTAAGCGAACAGCTTTTCCTGTCCAAAGGACTAATACAACCAGGACCGTAGTGAGATCCCCATTAAGGGTGCAATCACAGAAAGATCGTAAACTCGAACGAAAGAAAGTAACAAGTTCGCCTATCATTCATGTTTCTGTCCAGCCTACTAGAAGCAGCATTTTTTTTTTTTTTTTCACTAGACCCGCAACTGTAAATGAACGCTGTTGCCACACATTCATTTCTGTAGTGTCATATCGTCCACGTACGAGGGGCGGTCAATACGAATGCAACACTTTTCTCTGAAATCATGCTCGTTTTATTCAGGATTCCAGTACGCCATATTCTCCATTGTTTTGTTTACAAAACCGTGTTTTTCAATATATTTTCCGTTTAATATGACAGCCTTATGCCACCATACTAGTCGACGTCGGAACCAACGTCTTGCTGCAACAGTAACCTTCCATCATCCAAGTACTGCTTCTCGCGTTCTCGCGGGTTGAAAGGTTCATTGGGACTATTAGATGAAACCGGAAGGTGCGTAGGCGGAGAGGAATGCAGTGCGCACACACTTTTGAGTACCCCAGCCGGTGGACGAGTGTGTCAGCACTACCAACTGGGACGTCCAGTTTTGTTACGAGATGTCTGATTGTGGTCCGTCGATCACCTCGAACGAGAGCGCCCGCACGCTCCAACTTTGCAGAGTCACAGTTCTGTGTCCGGCCGGCACGCAGAAGATCGGGCAGGTTTGTGCATCCTTGTTGCAATGATGGACACCTCGCCCACCGACTCACCGTCCTTTTGTTCACGGCAAGACATTCTGCAGCACCTGGGTGCTATGGTTTTCCGCCAAAAGGAAGTCAATGACAGCTCCTTGTTCAGAATGCACCTCCGGTACAGACCACTTTTAAGGCTACGTATAGCGCCGCCACCTATCGGAACTTCATGAAACTACACGGGCTGAAGTGCGAATATTCCACAAATTCCGCAATTTTTCAATCGAAACTGGACGAGAAAAAATGTGTTGCATTACATACTGAACTCACCACGCAGCGCCATAAAGAACCAAAGATTACTGAACCGACCTCTACCGTCGGAGTCCTTGCTGTTACTTCGATAAGAGGGTGCCGAAGTACATATACTTTTTAATCGTAGGCATCCGAGTTTTTTCAATTTCTACCGATTGAGGACTGGAACGAGATGCAACTGTGGAGAAAGCAAGGAAGAAAGATGGAGGCCACATGTAATTTACTTCGGCTGATGCAATGTTTCGTTTTGTACAATCTAGTGTGAGTGTAATTAAAGAATTCAAGAACAAGCCTTATGTGGCTGATTAATAACATTACGGAAGTTAATAGTTGTTGTGCTTGTAGACAGCTATACTCGGTTCATCTAAGTAGAACACTTGTGTAAACAAACGTATTCTCCGCCACTGGTCAGCGGCCGCATTGCTCAAGTATCTGGTGGCGTATGACCACTGCAACTGTAAGCAGGCTTTAGTTATGCATTAAGTACTTCGTTGTTCTAACGTGAATGAAACTGGTACATGATGAAGCATCGAAAGTATCGAGTTTCGTTGGCCATCACAGAGCTGAACGAATATTCCACGCAGTTCGCATGTCGTATTTCACTACAAAGTCAGGTTTCAGTGAGCTGTTTATATCTTAAACCTACTTATAAAATCATAAAATTTGCTAAATCTTCATAGAAAAAATTTCAGAAAAAAGTGATATGTACGGAGCTTTGTCGGACTGCCTTAGAAGCAGGATACATCGATTGAACCTGGTGTGGGAGACCCCACTTGACGATGTTCATACCACCAGTAGCAGATTCCAGTCACCTTGCCTTTCATTTTAGTACATTTATCGGACATTTTTATAAAAAATTCAGAGCCAACATTAACAACCGTTATGTCACTGTACCCGTCTTCCCTACAGCTTTCCATTGCCGTTAAAAGATATATCTTTCCATTAAAAATATTCTTATTTTCAATATCTCGGTTGACAGAAGATTTAAGAGGGGGGTTGGGCAAACGATACTTGCGTTACAACGAGCTCCGGATCTCGATACAGTATAGAGTGGTGCTCAAACAAGAACGTGGCATTTGAACCATATCGCGTGAGAGCAAGAGATCGCAAGGAACTAAAATACTGCCACATGAGCAAACTCTAGCTTTAGAATGAAATTTTCACTATGCAGCAGCGTGTGCGCTGATGCGAAATTCCCTGCAAGTTAAAATTGACGGTCCGAGACTCGAACTCTGAATCTTTGCCTTTCACGGGCAAGTTTTACAGGAGAGCTTCTGTGAAGTTTGGAAGGTAGGAGATGTACTGGCGGAGGTAACCTGTGAGAACGGTTCGTGAGTCAGTAGAGCTCTTCCCCGCGAAAGGCAAAGGATTTTTAATCTGCAGTAAGTTTCAACTTTTAGCTCTGCTTGAAATTTGGCAGCATCGTGGAACACAGGAAGTTTCAACTAAAGCTCTACTTGAAATTTGACAGTTTCGTGAAACACTACTGTTGTATCTGAATGAATTTGCAATAAGAGTTGTCATAATTTGTAGATACTGTATAAAGGGTGTAGCTAAATCAGCTTGACAGACGTTGAAGACTTTTAGTGGGGACCAAGACGGCACAGGAAATACCGTTTTCGTCGTACATGTAAAATACGGCAACACACGTTCAAATCTCCCGCATTTTTAGTGATATTGACTGGGTATTACATACGTGGTGACCTGATTGGTTGGCCTGCACGTTTTCCAGACTTGAACCACTAGACTGCTACCTGTGGTTTAAGAGACCCCTGTGGCATCCGCGAAAGACCTCCTAGCGCTGATGCTGGACGAGCAGAAACTGGTGATCGTGTGTACCGGAACATGGTGCGGAGGTACTGTATCTGTGCTGACGTCGGTGGTGGTCACATCGCGAGCTATCTCTAAGTAGACCCAGTTGACAAGCAGAAGGAGCCAGAGAGCAAGGTGCATGGTGTTGTTTCAGACACTAGTTCCTATGCTAAACTTAACCGTCTTGGTCCCCACGCGAAGTCCTGAAAGGCTGTAAAGGGAATTTAGCTTCACCCTGTATAAAAATTTATGTTGATTTTTTTCTGTAAAACTAGCAGACAGGGCCAAAGATACTGTCCTTCAAAAATATTACTCGATTCTGAACCCAATACATTGTTTTATTTGGTTATTGGAGACTATAATAATTTACCTAGTGAGCTGCAGAAGATCATTTCGAGGCCTGTTCACGTGTTAGAGTAACGTGTAAAAAAGTAAATCAGCTTTGAAACAAGATGGTAACATTCAGACGTAAAAAGTAAAACTAATTGCGAATTGAATGCTTAATAAACGCAATAAATTACAGACAATTGAATGTAATTCAAGTCACGAAAATAAATGACAGTAGCAATATTCGTCGTGGAGACAGTATGAACAGACATCGTTAGATCGCAGGCCGAGTTAAAGCTCGACATATAGATAAAATCTAAAATAAATAAATAGTCCGATTAAAATTACAGGACAGCTTTCGCCTGTCACGTGCCGCTACAGCGTTGCCACATCGGCTGCCAGCTACCGCTCGGTTATAGGTTACACACAAACACGGAGGGTCACTTCACAGACGCTGTTATCGTGCAATGCGGAGCAATGCTGGGAGCGACCGCCGCGAGGTATGACGGAAATGCGGAATGCTCTTTCAGCAGCTGATTTTAAGTGACCACTGACCGAACTGCGGCAGGAGACGCGTATTGTACGCCTGAATTTAAACTCTTGTCCTAAGCTAAAAACCACAACCTCGTCAAATGCCATGTATCCGAGAAAACAGCTGTCAACAATGTGAGAAAACTAAAATCACGATCGCTTCTTGGCGGAGATTAAAGGCAACCCGTACGAGCAAACTCAAGACAGAAAAAGTTCAGTTTCAGCGCTTAACTCAAACTAATTTCTGGCACCGTTGGTTACCTAAAACTAAGCCCACACTGGCTACACGAGCTGCCGCGATTCCAACAGACGTGCAGTCCTCATTGGCACTTTGTTGTAATTAGAGAGTACACAGCCAGATTTCAAACGAAAAATGACTGACCAGAAGAAAAATACGAGAAAATAAAGCCAAACCATGCTGAAAATGACGCGGTAAAGAATTAGAAATAAGAAAATACATTGAAACAAACTAATGATAAACTCTTTTGATTACATCTAAAATTTTTAAAAAAATCGGTAGATTTGACGAGATTCGAACCTTGGACCTTCCACGCGCCCGATTTCTACGCTAACCATTGCGCTACACCACAACAAAGCGTTAAATAAGTATTGTCATGACGACGACCCAGCCGCAACGATGAATTTCAGCCTTCAAAAACTCAGCTTCACGCAATGACGTACGAAGCTTCTCTAATGTAATCCGATCTCTGTAATTATGATAATTGTATATTATGCGACGCTGAATCGCGTCTCGTGCGGAAATATCCAGTAGTGTTTGGTTAGTGCTGTGTATGAGACGTGTATTTCATAAGCGCCCTTGTGTTAGCTGGTTGATTGATTTGGAGCGAGGGGACCAAACAGCGAGGTCATCGGTCCCATCGGATTAGGGAAAGATGGGGAAGAAAGTCAGCCATGTCCTCTCTCTCTCTCTCTCTCTCTCTCTCTCTATCTCTCTCGCTCTGCCTCTGTGTGTGTGTGTGTGTGTGTGTGTCATCGTGTGCAATGAAACACGGAATAAAAGATAAAAGTACCAATGAATTGGAAGTGAACTGACCAATTGCCGCCGGCCGGAGTGGCCGAGCGGTTAAAGGCGCTACAGTCCGGAACCGCACGACCGCTACGGTCGCAGGTTCGAATCCTGCCTCGGGCATGGATGTGTGTGATGTCCTTAGGTTAGTTAGGTTTAAGTAGTTCTAAGTTCTAGGGGCTTATGACCACAGCAGTTGAGTCCCATAGTGCTCAGAGCCATGTGAACCATTTTTGACCAATTGCCATGATGGTTAGGCAACGATTGGGGCTGACGTTGAGCGATTTGATTGGAGGACACCAGCTCCAACGTGCGAAGTGTCAACTGTCAAGCAGTTTCAAATGGATTATACTGACTGTGTTTACGTACGACCAGCACTCTATTAAGATACTGCAGTACGACTTTCACGGCTACTTTGCGATTAAAAATCCACAACATATTAATAACGCCATGACACATCATGAGCAGAACTCGTTACAACGTGCGGCGAAGGAAAGTTCGCGCCATGCCGAGATTGCTCGAACTGTGACGTCAGCTGCTCGAACAGTTCGAGACGTACTCAGGCACAGCAAGAGTTAAGAAGGTTAAATGATAAAATTACATGCCCCTCTGCGTTCTATCAAATGCCGAAGACATTGTTTTGATATCATGAACCGTTAACAATATAAAATGGGTGTTACGTGAGTCGCGCGACGCACCTCACGCAATGTTAAAGAGCTGCTCTTACTTGGTTCTGTTGCAATCACCAGTGGCTCCGACCGATATCTGGTAGGTCAACACGCCCAGTGGCTGAGAATCGCAAGCTCGATATTGCCCGCAGCCTGGACGACGGAAAGCCGCAGCACTCTTGCGCAGCAGAGCCCCATTCGAACACTGCCCGAGTATATTTTATTCGCGCAGCGCGGCGCGGCAGTTTCTCCCCTGCGCACTCAGATATGTAGTAGGGCCTCCTGCAAACTCGGCCCGCCTGGCAAACTTTCCGGCAAAGTAGCTTGGTGCGAATGCTCGAGCTAAGCAGCCGCCCAGAATGGCTTCCCACTCAAGCTTCCCGTCGCGCACTCGCCAAGAAATACCCAAAACTTTGCATCTATTTCTCAGCTGCTCCGTTTTATCTCGGCTCTCGCATTTCCAGTTTTCAGATTTTTATTCGCCTGTCCGCGTCTATTTTATCGTGTTGGTGTCCGTGATGTGTAGCAGAGCAACTTTGAACAGTAACACTGCGCACAGGAACTTTCGTTGATAGCGACCTGGCACCATTCGACGTTACACACTTCCAACAAGAGGCTACTTTTTTTCTTTACCGCTACTTGCGTTGAAGTTCGGTATTTCAGACCGAAGAAACTTATGGAGCTTTGGTACCTTGCGGGCCATAATTTAATTTCTATATAAAATTTCATTCACTGCTATGGCTGCGCGTGTCAGGAGAGATTGGCAACCTATTCACTCCGTTCTGATACGAGGGGCGTTCATTAAGTAATGCAAGACATTTTTTCTCGGCCAATTTCGATTGAAAAAATGCTGATTTTGTTGTGGGACATCATAGCAAATTTTTGCATCAGCCTTTATAGTTTAATGAAGTTCCGATACGTAGCGGCGCTTCACCTAGCCTTCAAAATAGTCTGTATCGGGCGTGCGTTCCAAACAGAAAGCTGTTACCGAGTTTCTTTTGGTGGAAAACCAGAGCAAGGCAGATATTCAAAGGTCCTTGCAGAATGCCTACGGAGACCTAGCAGTGAACAAAAGACTGCAACGAGGTCGCGCAAACCTGTCCGATCTCTCTTGCAATGTTGGAACGTGCGGACATACTCACTGGAGGTGATCGACGGATTACAATCAAACACCTCGATGCACAAATGGACGTCTCCGTTGGTGGAACTGACACACCCGTTCACTAGTTGGGTTAATCATAGGTGTGTGCCCGCTGGATTCCTTGCCGCCTTGCAGAAGACCACAAAGGGCAACGAAGGACCATCTGTGCGGAATTGCAGATTGTGACGAGTCTGGAATGGAGGTCACAAAAGTTCCACTATACTGTTCTTCCTCGTCTACTCTTCGCCCGGATCTCGCACCTTCCGACTTCCATCTGTTCGGCCCAACGAAGGATGCACTCCGTGGGAAGCAATATGTGGATGCAGTACGACGTTAGCTCAGACGTCGACCAGTGGAGTGGTATCACGCAGGCATACAGTCCCTCCTAGATAGCAACCGTAATGCCTTCGCACTGAAAGGAGATTGTGCTGAAAAATAAGGTTTTGTAGCCAAAAGAGTGAGGAGTACTATGGTGTATTGCAATTCTGAATAAAACCAACCTGCTTTCACAAAAAAATGTGTTGCATTACTTATGGAACGCCACTAGTAGACAGTCAAGACAATTGAAACTGGTGCGTGGGAAAGTTTCAGTCGGTACGAGACACTGTACTTGCGCTACGACAGACTGTTGAAACTCCTGTATAAAAACGGCAGCAATATGCGTAACAATAACCAATAATAATGGATAAATAACCCATTACAGTCAAAGCTGACTATACTGGAAGCCTTATTCGTGGTGACATTTCATTGTTGCAGCATTTTTTATTAAAAAGAACCTTTGAAAGATAGATGAATTAATCAAATTAACGGGACGGACGTCCGCAGAGATCATCGATCTCTGACAGAAATGCGACCTGTGCGGGCAAGTGATTAACCTTTTGGTTTGGTCATTAAGGAGTCTAGCTCGGTGCTCTGTGATAACACGTAACTCGTTACCGAACGAACCGAGTGGAAGAGGTCCAGAACTACGTCTATTATTTCTTAATCTCATTTTTTAAAAAGAACACTTCCCAACACAGCTTTCAAGCTCAACAGTACCGAAAACTTTTTCGCTATTATTGTCGGTTCAGTCGTGGGTCTAGCGTTCAACTGGCTAAGATATCTTCTGGCTACACCCTGTTCATTGTAAATTTGATACAGATGTAAATATTACGCAATGAATTCTACCCTATTAGCTGTAACCTAATTGCTGGTGCAACCCAAGATGATAAACAACCTCACTATGCAGTGCCAAAACTACTCTCGCGACATACCTCGTATCGATCATCGGGCCTGCTAGACATAACATGGTTTCGAGAAATCTCAGTATCGAGACTTTCATGTTCAAACATTGTGCTTATTTGGAAATGAAATTAAAATAAGCCTGTTGTGTCACAATTATTCATTTTATAGCTGATGTCAGTAGCGGTAATGGCGACTTCTACCAACCTGTACCGCTCAAACTGTAGTCCGACTAAAATTAGTTGACAGTTGACGTCTGTCACCTGCCGCTACAGCGTTGCCACATCGGCTGCCGGCTACCGCTCGGTTACAGGCGACACACAGCCGCGGCTGGTCATTTCACAAATGCTGTTAACATGTAACGCGGAGCAATGTTGGAAGTGGCCGCCGCGAGGTATGATGTAAATGCGAGATGCTCTGCCGCGAGATAATTTTAAGTGACTGAACTACCACAGACAACGCATTTTGTGACGCTGAATTTAAACTCACGTACTAACCTGACCACAGCTTATGTGCAATATATCCGACAAAGCGGCAGACAACAAATTATACGTACATCAAAAAAGTTTTGCATAACTCCTGAAGATAGACGCTGACTGTGGATATTGTATCATAGACACAGTCCCTTTGACTGTTCAGAGATATCACTAAACCCGTCCATAGATGTGAACAACCATACATGAGCAGCGCCTATTAGACGGACGGAGTCCGATAGCCTATCGGCAGTTCCACTCATTCCCCCAGGAAGGAGGTACACGCCTCGTGTTCTCTGTAGCTCAACCATGCCTAGACGGTGGATACTGCTGTTCGATTGCGTCCGCATTGTTATTTTGTGCCAGGAAGAGCTCTCAACAAGGGAAGTGTCCAGGTGTCTCGGATTGAACCAAAGCGATGTTCGGACATGGAAGACATACAGAGAGACAGGAACTGTCGATGGCATGCCCCGCTCAGGCCGCCCAAGGGGTACTACTGCAGTGGATGACCACTAGCTACGGGTTATAGCTCGGAGGAACCCCGACAGCAACGCCACCATGTTGAATAATGCTTTTCGTGCAGTCACAGGACGTCGTGTTACGACTCAAACTGTGCGCAATAGGCAGCATGATGCGTAACTTCACTCTCGACGTTCATGGCGAGGTCCATCTTCGCAACCACGACACCATGCAGTGCGGTACAGATGGGCCTAACAACATGCCGAATGGTCGGCTCTGGATTGGCATCACGTTGTCTTCGCCAACGCGTGTCGCATATGCCTTCAACCAGACAATCGTCGGAGACGTGTTTGGAGGCAACCCGGTCAACCTAAGGACATCACACACATCCATGCCCGAGGCAGGATTCGAACCTGCGACCGTAGCGGTCGCGCGGTTCCAGACGAATCGCCTAGAACCGCTGGGCCACACCGGCCGGCGAAATTTATGTCTATTTATTCTTACACCTCTCACCATACATGTACCAGGGGAAGGGTCTAACAGAGATTGCGCTGGGAAAGAAGGGCTAACTCGTAAAAAAGGCGCGAATATGTCAAGACGTTTTAGTTTAAATGCATTCGAAGCTGCCAGGTAAGTTGAAAAGCTAGTTACCTTCTTTTACATCCCGAACTCTGCTCAGGACACATTCACCTTCCTTTGTGCTACGATAGGAGCGTTTTTCATTCTGGTAATTCTTACGGCCCTTTTCTGTAGTTTGAAACCGAGTTCATATGTTGTGCTCTAGTTCCGCAGAAAAGAATTGCAAGCTAAGAATTTAATGTAGCCTACACGAACAGTAGAGGACTACAAGACACTGGCTGCTAGACAGTGACGGAAAGGGCACGGCCGCTTCAATTCTTCAACCTTCCCTAATCCGATCCTATGCACCGTCTCTAATGACACGTCGCAGACGAGACGCTGCGCCCCAGACTCCGTTCCCCTGCTCCGCCGCCGTCTCGCACTGCGGTTGTCGGACCGGAGGCGGAGAGGGGTCGCTTGCGGCGGGGAACTGACGGCTCCCCCCTGGCCCACACCTCCACGTGTCTCGTCCGCCGCCTACTGGCGAACGGCTCGCCCAGCGCGGCACTCGCGACCGCGTAAGAAATGCTGTGCACACACGTTTGGCGAGCTCGTTCCTTTACTGCGGGCTCGACTTGTCAATACGGCTTCCTCACCGACGGTTTGGCTGTAGCTGCAGGCCTAGCGTATCGTGACGCGGTGTCTTAATAGAACCCAGAATAACTCCTCGGCGTGCTGTCGCTTGCAGGGAGTTTAATTGTAAACTACAAGCGGGGGCCGTCTCTTCATGTGTCAAATGGTTCAAATGGCTTTGAGCACTATGGGACTTTACTTCTGAGGTCATCAGTCCCCTAGAACTTACAACTACTTAAACCTAACCTAAGGACATCACACACATCCATGCCCGAGGCAGGATTCGCACCTGCGACCGTAGCGGTCGCGCGGTTCCAGACTGCAGCGCCTAGAACCGCTCGGCCACTCCTGCCGGCTTCTTCATGCGTCGTCCCAGGTACATCTGCATCTACATCTATACTCCACGAGCCAACTGGCGGCGTAAGGCCGAGGGTGTTGCAGTACCACTGTCACTTCGGCCGCCCCAGTCGCGAATGATTCGCGGGAAGAACTGTTTAACATCTCGTCGACAATAAGCTCGCTAGAGACGGCGCACAAGGTCTGATTGGCAACGCTCAAAGAAAACCTGATTCTGCATGGCCAGACTTGGATTTAATTCACCGCATCCCTATATGAGAAGCCGCTGTCTTACCTTTGTCCCGCCTCGCGCCATATCTGCCTTCGCGGCGAGGAGTGTATCACTCCACAATGACGTGACTATGCCTTCACTAGGCAAGATTTAATGGTTCTTCTTCAGCTAGATGCTCTATTCCGAAAGACTGTTTGTTCGATCTAGGCAAGCATTTTCAGATACCACCTCAACACACACACACACACACACACACACACACACACACAACCAAACAAAGCGATGGGCCAAACATGACCACTGCTAACCGCGAGTTGTCTCCCCCCCCCCCCCCCCCCCACATACACACACACACACAAAACAAAGCGATGGGCCAAACACGACCACTGCCCACAGCTAGTCTGAATGTCGTGGCGTGCAGGCACGTGACGCGGTACGGAAAAATCACTCCACGAAAAGTGAAGTATTTGTTACGTCAGTAACGCTTCCCGATCCTTTGTTCAGTGGCAAATCAACACCTCGCATCTTTAAAACTTCCCTGTTTATTGTTCATGTTTCATATCTATCAGTTTCTTATTTTCATGTTAATACTTTAATGTCAGCTGTATAAACCATAATCTGTAACCGTGGAATGACCCGTAACTATATTTATTTACTCGAGTCAGAAGCAGTACAAAACTCTACATTACATAACTCTGTAGTATTATGAGACATTTCCAATACGACAATTTACATAATTTATAATTTATATAGTTTACATAATTGCTAAAAAGGGGAGAAAACTAAATTATCTTCAGTAATTTTGAAAGTGTTTTTATGGAGAATAAAACAGCGACCTCAATGGAATATTTCAAAATAAAAACAGTCTTGATCGCAACAGAACATTTATTAAAGATGGTAACTCGTTTCAGTCCTGCAGAAAAAGTGTCATGGCGGAGGTTCTGATGACTTGAGGCTCAGTTCCCCAGTTGCTATCAGTGACATTCCGAATGATGTTATTTCGGGCTGAGATTTTCAGTCTGTTGCTGAGACAAGGTTTGCACTACGTTAATGAACTCTGAAAGTGCCGCGAAGGTAACTGGGTGTTACGCCGCGGTCAAAATTTAGTGGCCTCCCAATTAGTCTGTTTCGGAGGTGGAAAGCACAGACCAGGGTTTTCTATGGAACAGATTTCAGGTGGTTCTTACCATAATACTGGGCGAAAATTCTCAGTGCTGTTGTTATGAACTTAATACGGGACGCAAATGAAGACGTCCACTGACCAACGCGACCCTACTCAGGGCAGATTGTTATGGCGCGGCGCATGGGAACGAGAATTTCGGAAACGGCGAAGCTGCTCTGCTTTTTGCATGCTGCTACCGCGATCATCGATGAAACAGAGCGTAGGCGACAAGATGTTGAATGTCCACGCCTCAACACAGAACACGGAGATAGGAGGTTTGCACCCTCTGTAAAGCAGGACAGGAGGCGACCTGTCGCAGAACTGATGAGAAATGCAGTGAATAAGGCAAAAGTGTTTCAGAGCACGCCGTTTAGCAAAATTGTTGAACACAGGGCTCCGCAGCAGACGACAGCGAAGTGTTCACGTGATGTCCGTACGTCATCCTCATTTGCGATTGCAAGTGGTCGTTGTCAATGGACCCCGGAGATCAACGAAAACCTGTCGCCTGGTGGGATGACACGTTTCTCGTTACACCAGGTCGACAGCCGTGTACGAATAAGCTGGGGCAGTATTATGCATTGGTGAGACATTCATCTGGTCTTCCATGGCACCAAAGTCAGTGCTCTAAGGCACCATGGCAGCTGTGGACTACCCGAAAATTATTGCGGACCGCCTCCCTCCCTTTCGCTTATGTCTTTCCCAACAGCGACAGCCTACTGCAGCACGATGACTGTCCTTGTATGGGCTGAATAGTGCTACAGCGGTTTGATGAGCACGATAGTGAACTCAAGTTGATTATCTGACCCGCCGATTCGTCTGATATGAACTAGATGGTACACATTCGAAACACTATCGGACGCCAGGTCCGCGCCCACAAAGCACCGGCCCGTAATTTACGGGAACTGCGTGCCCTTTGCCGACATCTGGCTCCACGTAGCTCCGAAAACCTACCAAGGGCTTCTCGAATCCATACCACACACAATCGCTGCTCTCTTGCAATCCAAAGATGGATCGACACGCTATCACAATGGTTTGGCTCTTCAGTGTATATACACCGATGCTCAAATATGCATCACCCTTCACTAGAATAACGTCACGTTAAGAACTGAAAGAACAGACGGGAAAGAGGTTCCGTATCATCAGAACAGTTTTCATCAGCACTATAGGAAGAACTCATATCCACAAAAGGGAAAAACGCGAAAGAACAAGTGTTACTGGAACATACTTGGATCACTTTCGTTATGATGATAGCATTTTTATTGTCTGTTTCTAGTGCAAATGAACTCCAGAAACAATGTAATAATTTAATATAGCAAGACCGTAAGTAGGCCAGACACTTAAGCGTAGTAAGATCCGAGTAATTGCAACGGAGACATGGAAATGAATACTATAGCTTTAAACAATGAAGGCACAGAAGCAGCAGAGTTTTGTGTAACGGCAGCTCGAAGACCAACGACTGGATGGGCAGCCAAAGAAACAATTAGATGATTAAAAATAGCATGAAGTCCGTTTCGTGAATAATACCGTTTAAATCGCTTAATATATAGGTTTATTTGTGACGTCGTTTCGGTTACTGTCACCATTACATCAAATGATTCCAGAACCGAAATGTCATTATAAATAAATTAATACATTAGGGGATCCGGAGTGTTTTATTCACAAAATACCCACAATGATTGCAGACACATTCAGGAAGTTCATTTCCTTTATTAATTCATTGCCTTTAGCAAGCTACAAATATTTACCAAAACTAAGCTCCCAATGTCTGGAAAGATGTATATATTAGCGCGTACTACTGGGAATTGATTTATGGCAATAAGACCCATTTTGAATGCTACAACTATACAAGAAGTAAGTGCTTTTGATCGATCAGTGGAGATATGCAAGATGGAGTTAGTATGAGAGACAAGAAAAACAAATTGGTCAGCGAACGGACTGGATTGGAAGAAGTAATTACAAAAATGAAGAGGAGGTGGGCCGGACATGTATCTTGCCGAATGTATAGCAGATTGACGAAGAAAGATGTTTCCACTGTTCCCAGAAGTAAGAACAGACATGAAATTAACCTAATGGAAGATTGGTAGGTGACATTACAATATAAGCAGGAACAACATGGTTACGTACAGCTGAAGACAGTAATGCCTCGATCCAGTAGTGGATATACAATGGATGATGATATTAGTGATATTAAGTAACACGTAAGAAAATGTAGACCTGACAAAATCGATACATCAGCCGCTAAAATCGTGTCGAGGTTTATTGTTTTATCTTCCACCTTTTTCAAGATAGGTGAAAGCAGTTAAACTGAACCATGTACTAATGACCAATATCCTCGTTTGAATGGGTTGCCCCTGTGATTATCAAAACCAGATCTTAGCGTGTGCAGTATCATATAGGGACTTATGTCTCTACTTGTTTAGGTGGCCGAATTCTGTGATTGAATATTCGACTGAATGAGGATATTTTGGGTCATTCTCTATTTAAGCTCAGCTTTTTAGATCGGCGTCATATGCTTCGATAGCACAATGTTGGAAGCTAAATTGTGTTCACGTAGTAGCTTCCAGCAGCTATGTGTCCCTTTTGATCGGACCAAGCTATTTCGAAGACTAAACTGTTCAAAGCAAACGTAAGTACTGTACAGGCAGCTAAAGAAGGGAAAAAATGTACTACAGGTTTCATTTTATGAGTTAGTTTATCAATTACTGCACTGTTCATTCCTCTTCTAGAATTGAGTATGTTCACTTCTTTAGTAACAAGAGGGTGGTATTACATTAACCGATGTTGTTCAATAACAGCGTAGAATCTATATTCATAATTTTATCACAATCCTTACTGCAGTTTTTAGTTATGGGCAGCATGTTACTACGATAAAGAGTCTACACTTCTACTGTATTTGTGACGAATATAATTTTGACACAAAGGAATTACAGAAACTGGCTGCGAGCGGGCATTGATTTAAGTCAATGTGGAAATTTGAAAATTTGTGCTGGACCGGAATTCGAACCCATGTCTCCTGTTTATTAGGCAGATGCGCTGGCCACTAGGCTACTCGGACACAGCGATTATCGCAGACTACCCTAGCACGCCTCCCAAATTCTCAACTTACCCAGACAACTAACGCAGTGCCCCTTGCCCATTAGGTTCTAGGTGCTCAGTCCGGAACCGCGCGACTGCTACGGTCGCAGGTTCGAATCCTGCCTTGGGCATGGATGTGTGTGATGTCCTTAGGTTAGTTAGGTTTAAGTAGTTCTAAGTTCTAGGGGACTGATGACCACAGATGTTAAGCCCCATAGCGCTCAGAGCCATTTGAACCTTGCCCATTATCCTCATTACTCTGGCATTTCGCCGATTCCCCTAAGAGTTCGAGCCTCGTTTCCATCCCCACTGAAGAGATCATTGGCCGACCTCACCCTAATCGTTTATTTGTGGTGTCTGCTCTTTCGGGTATGTCCTAAAGAACAGACAACACATATATATGAATATAATCCATTACGGTATATTGATAATTTTTACTTATGGACCGTCTGACAGCAACTGAATAAAACACAATTTTAGTGCCATACGCGTTTCGCCTTTATTTTCTGCAAGGCATCATCAGTGGCCTGGAATATGTACATATGTTTACTATTTAATTTACATTTTTGTCACTTTACCTATAGGTTATAAGCACTTCTGGTGGTTGGTATATCCTATTAAGTAGTAGTTTTGAACTGTACCTACAAGTTGCATGGACAATTTCTTACAAATTACGCTCCTGTTGCATTTTTGGTGTTGTTCTTCTTCTTATGAATGCCAATTTGCGTTTTTTTTCCATTTTCCACAGCACTATGAACTGAACGCTTGTTTCAATGCAATGTTTTGGTTTCTGTTGCCGACTGTCAGATGTTTTTGCCAAAGATCGCATGTTGTTGCCCAACTTCCGAGTGTAATTACTGAAGTACCTGTGACCTGTTCGTGTACACATTTGCGCGATCCACCATCCACCGACGAAATTCCATCGAAATCGTTATGTCGGATTAGTCGCGAAAACATGACAGCAGAGTTACTTTCGCATTTATACTGTTAGTAGGGGTAAGCCTTTCAACTGCTGTATCTTTTTTTCCCGTGGTCCGACTGTGATGAAATAAAGCCTACAAGGTGCTCCAAGCTATGCCGAATTTACATGCGAAAATCCCATGAAAATTCGTATAGTAGTTTTGGAGAAGTGTATTCAGATAGACGGACACGACCGTCTTACAGATTTATTACTGGAATCTACGAGAGACTAATTGCTAAACGGAAATGTAGAATCGCATCAAAAAATTCTCAAAAACACAGACAGAAACGATCTTAGCGTCGCAATCGAAGCACTCGATGGGTTTATCTTAGCTGTCTACGACGTCAGCTGCGATATTCAGCTTCCTGTAAAAGACGTTGCTAGCACCATTTTGTGTGCCACCGAAGTGTATAGCGCGAGAAAACGGGGCATTGTGTTCTCAGAACTGTTTCTGTCATTACCACTAAGGTCGTAACAGGAAGCGGAGAGAGAGAGAGAGAGAGAGAGAGAGAGAGAGAGAGAGAGAGAGAGAGAGACTCACCCGCGCATTCGATTCAGCTTTCTGTGGAAGAAACAGAACTGACAATGGCTGCCATTCGACACCGCCGTCCTCGCCTGAGGTTGCGGGGTGAACGACACAACGGTGTAGTTGTACCTGTCCATTTGGAAAGCTCAGCCAAATAACTAACTAGTACCGCAGCAGTGTCAGAGTTTGGGCGTGCACTGTTAATTCTCGCTACTGCATTCTGGAGCCAAGAACTGAGTGTCCGAGATGCCGAACAATAATCACAGGGCCTTACCAAATCTTCACCGCAGTTGACAGGTTGCAATTACTTGCGTATTTCGGCTAATAGTCACTGTTACTCATAAAAACGTCCTCTTTGACGGTTTGTAACACCGAGTAGATAAAATTTTGCGCAACTCGGAGCTCTACACTTTACTTCCTGCGCTACAAACTGGTAAAATTATGTATTTCACTCTTCTGTGTGTTTCTGTTGTGAAAGCGATACTAGTTTAGTGCGAGTCCCGTAATTACCGCATCTATTTCTACTCCGCGAGCCACGTTACGGTCTATCGCAGAGGATACTTCGCGTACCACCAACCTCACCGATCTATTCGCGAATGACGCACGGTAAGTACGCTTGTGTGTAAGCCTCAAAATGAGGTCTAATTTCTCCATCACGATCATTTCGTGAAATGTTTTTGAGGGGAGGTTAGTATGTCGCCGGACTCTTCTTAGAACAAACGCGCTAGGAATTTCAGTAACAAAATTCTCCATGATACAAAATGTCTCTCCTGTAGCATTTACCACGATAATTCGATGAGTAGAGGAAACCGGGTGAATACCGACACCCTAAGGACTTTTTCGTTATGTTCTAGAATATGTCACTTCCATGGAAAAATTCATGGCACCTTGTGTGACCCAGCAATGTTAGACCACAAAAATCTAAAAATGATGATCTTTGGAGCTATATACACATTTTCTGAAGTACGCACTCTGTCGATTTTACTCCGAGCACCTGAGTCTTACAGGGCAATACAAACAGTATGAAAAATTCTGTACATGGCTGCACGTTCAGAGACCGTGAATAGTTACAATTAAAAGAAAACAGCCCTCGGTCACTAATTTTTAACGAATTAACCGGGTTTCGACACTACTACGAGTGTCGAAACCCGGCTAATTCGTTAAAAATTAGTGACCGACCGCTGTTTCCTTTTAATTGCAAAGAGTATGAAATACAGATAGAATAAAATTCCTGTTTTAAGAAACATTTTAGTATCTCAACTGTTACTGCGTAAAGTCAAGCGCCGGCACGCCAGTCGGAACGACAAAGAAGAGAAGGCTGTGAGGAGAAGTCAGCCAACCGCACGCTGACCGACCTCCCTTCCAGGACAACAACGCGACAGCAGCGGCTCCTATGTGAAGAGGATGTAAGCGCCGCGCCCGGCTGGTGACGCTCCACTTTGATACGAGCGTCAACGTTAGCCACTTCGTTAGCGACGCATCGTAGCACCGATCATTCGGTATCGCTATGTAGTACAGACTTGTGGTTGTCTATTGTGAGGAAGATTGATTATTTTGTATGTCGCCCCTTGCTTTCGCACCATCTTACTAAGTCAAGTTTTGTACTTGTCTTATTGTAATAAAACTCGTTAATATGAGTCGTTTGTTTGTCTAGCGAACCGAGTAGGCAGGATTTCTAGACACAACATTAACAAGTATCAAAATACATATACAGCATATTTTTCGAGAACGGTGTTTCAGTCGGAAAAAAATCAGCTCAGATTTACTGAAACCTAGAACTGTGTTGATACTTGTTGCTTATGGTTTTCTTGAGTTTATTTTAGGATTTCTATTTATAAAACCAGAAACCTAGTCTTCTCCAGCCATTTTAGCAATTTTATTCAAATTACGATTAAGACCTAGTTCTTCGGCAAGGTCGCAGGCAATTCGCTGCAACTCAGACATGGAAATGCCGTAGAATGATTGTACCAATGTAGCCCTATAGTTTACTAATTCTTGTTCTTGTTCAGGAGTAAAAACTGATCTTCTAGCACGGAAGATTCATTGTCTGATTCTAGTCAATCATAAAATGTAACTTTTGTATGTTTAGCTCCTTTGATACGCTGTTCAGTGAGCTCCCTGATTTAACCAAGCTTAATGCCTTTTTTAGCTCTTCTCCAATTCATTTAATCCTATACGATTTTCTTTTTCGTGCCCTCGCCATCCGAAATTAGATATAAGACCTTAATAAACAATTTTTTTTTCTTAAGTTTAAAGCATGGGGAAATATCGACATCCTGTAGACATTGCCCCACATAATTGTGTAGACCAAATTTAATGACTTTGCTAATGCTCTGAAAGTTATAAAACCCATGTTAACAGACGCACTAGTTAAAAAAGTACTGAAACGCTTGCCTCAGTTCAAGCATTAACCAAAAATAACATCGAAATTTAATTTAGTGCCGTAAAAAGACATGAACTCGTCGCCACTGACCATAGCGCTACTCAGCTGAGAAAGCGATGCTGTCGGTATTCCTCCGATGTCCCTATTTCTATGATGCCGACGCGCTTACTAAACAAACCTGTGACGAAATGCACCACTCTTGTTTGGATCTTGCCCCTCTTATTAATTCTTCCTGGTACAAGTCCCAGATTAACGTGCAGTACCCGAGTCAGTGTTACATGCGATCGGGGAATTTCAATAAGTCTCTTAGTTCTCGCGATATTATGTTGCGTAATTTTAGAGAATCTGTATTCGAGGAATAGCATCTTATTACGGAGAGTAATTTTTTTCCTCGCTCACTAAGCAAATAGAATACGAGAGAAAATTTGTAATACTTGTACGAATTACCCTGCGCCACGCGCCGTACGACGACTTGCAGAATATACATGTTGATGTAAAAATGATCGAACAAGCGATATGGTTTGCATTTAAATACGAATCTTCCAATGAATCTCAATCTGGCATCTGAACTTCCTAAGACTAGTTTCGTGTGGTCACTGCAATTTAAGTCGCTCCGGAAGCATTCTCGGAGATATTTTACGGTTGCTAATGCTCCCAATGACTTACAAGCAATAACATAATGGAATATATACACAGAAGAGCCAAAGCACTATAACCACTTGCTTAATAGCTTATTGTTCCACCTTTGAAACGCAATACAGCAACGATTGTGCTTTGTATGAGTTCGACACGTTCTTTGTAGGTTTCCGAAGGTTTTTGACTACGGATCTCTACGCACAAGTCACGCAGTTCCCGGAAATTAAGGGACGGTGGTATGTAGGTGCGGAGTTGGTGCCCGATGCGCCCCTGATATGTTCAACCGGGCTAAAGTCATCAGATTACGCCGGTATTACACTATCAAATTTCTTTGTCCAATATCTTTGCCAAAATCTATGTCAAATATTTGATCAAATTTGGAGCCTCGCTGTAGATTTGATCGAAGAAGTCGCTTGTCTTCTGTTCACTGCAATGTGAAATGTTACGACGTGGAGCTCTAGCATCGCTGCAGCGTTCTGTCATCTGTAGTGTTTTTATAAACATTGCCGGTAAATACAATTGGTGTGTACCGACAACTACAAAATTAATAGAGATGCATGAAGCTGATGAGGCGGTTTACAACGTGTGGCACCCTGAATACAAAAAAATGGCTCTGAGCAGTATGGGACTCAACTGCTGAGGTCATTAGTCCCCTAGAACTTAGAACTAGTTAAACCTAACTAACCTAAGGACAACACAAACATCCATGCCCGAGGCAGGATTCGAACCTGCGACCGTAGCGGTCTAGCGGTTCCAGACAGCAGCGCCTTTAACCGCACGGCCACTTCGGCCGGCACCCTGAATACAAAAAGAGATTAAGAAGATTGGCGACCTGACCTAACCTAACCTAACCTAACCTAACTCTCTCCTGTAGCAAGGAATCTGAGTGTTACAGTGAGCCTGTCTTCTGCAGATATAGCTGTTCTTGAGTGAGTATTGTGCTTTGTAATATAAGGATACGCTTCACTGAGCACATACAGAAATGTATGCTCATCCATTCTTAAGTAACTGATGTACGACTTGACGTCCTCCACTATATGCTCACGTAACAAGTTTTGTTGAATGCTTTTAGCTGTCGTCGTAAAACCCATGGCTTCACCCTGGTACATTTCCATCTCCCCCCCCCCCCCCCCCCCACTTCTCTTCCGCATGTGCACACAGTGCAATTGTGGTACATGCAACTGCTGCGGTTAATAAAAAGTTGTTGTTGTCAGCCATCTTCAACTTGACGAAAAATATGATGACAGTGTAATACCCCTTTTTAGCGCCACGTCAAAGATCTTTGTCAAATATATTTGACGAATATTTGATCACATCTTTGATCAAATCTTTGTCAAAGAAATTTGATAGTGTTCAAATGGCTCTGAGCACTTTGGGACTTAACATCTATGGTCATCAGTCCCCTACAACTTAGAACTACTTAAACCTAACTAATTTAAGGACATCACACAACACCCAGCCATCACGAGGCAGAGAAAATCCCTGACCCCCCGGGAATCGAACCCGGGAACCCGGGCGTGGGAAGCGAGAACGCTACCGCACGACCACGACATGCGGGCTATTTGATAGTGTAATACCGGCCTTAATGCCGTGACCAAGACATCTGCGTGAGTTAACTATCGTGGCCCTCAAACTACTGCATCACGATGCAGACTCTGGAGTTGTGACACTAGCAGTTATTCTGCTGGATGACGCCATCGCAGTAGAGGAAGAAATCCAGCATGAAGGGATACAAGTGGACTGCAATAATGTTAACATAACCCACTGTTGTCATGGATTACCGCCTCAGGTCTCACAGAAGCCAAGATCAGTGACCCACATAACATACTGCCACCACCGGCGTCCGTCGCGCTGTCCATTTTTCAAGCCTGTATGACGCCGTACCCGGAGGCGGCAGTCCAAATAGGATGACATGAAACTTGTTTCATCCTATCAGGCGACACGTTTCCATTGATCCATGGCCCAATCTCTTCACGTGTCCACTGCAATCGTAATTGGCGCGGTCATTGGATCAATATGGGAACATGTAGGAGTCTTTAGCTGAGGAGTCCCACGTCCGACCATGCGCGCTGAACGGTGTGTTCCGAGGCACTTATATCAGTTTAGTCCGTCGTCAGACATGCCACAGATCGCCACCTCTCCTCCCTTACAGAGCAGGCAAGTCTCTGATCTCCATGTTCTGTGACGAGGCGTGTGCATCCAACACCTCGTCCCCTGCTCATAGTTTCACCATCCTTCAACCACTTCCCGTCGATGCTCAAGACAGTAGCACGCGAACAGCCGATCTGCATCGCCGTTTCCGAAATGCGCGCTACCAGGTGCAAGACCGTAACAATCTGCCCTCCGTCAAGGCCGCTTATGTCAGTAATTACCGTCAAATGTTTATTCCAGTCTTTGATCACAATATCAATTCTTTTGACGATGACCGGTTTCAGTCCGTAATGATGTTTTCTACACCATGTCTTAAAGTGATAAGGCCAAAATATATGAATACGAGGGTAATCACAAAAGTAAGGTCTCCAATTTTTTATAATTAAATAGAGCTGTTTATTTCTACAATGGTTTACATCGGTTTACAGCTTGAACATTTAGCTATTTTTCGACATAATCACCATATCTGTCGATGCATTTTTGTAGACGCTATGGCAGTTTTTGTATGCCCATGTCATACTAGCTCGCCGCCATGCTGTTCAGAAAGTTATGACCCTCTTCTTTCACCTCGTCGTCGGAGCTGAATCGCTGGGACCACAATTAATGCTGACAGGTACTGTTAGACTCTGAAAAAACTCAAACGGTCAATTCAGAACCGAAGAAGAGGAATGTTGAGCAAGGGGGTACACATTCTGCATGACAACGATCGCCCACACATCGTTCGGCAAACCGTTGCTCTCCTGCAACAGTGTCAGTGGAACATACTCACCCACCCTATAGTCCTGACTTGGAAGCGATTCAGCTCCGACGACGAGGTGAAAGAAGAGGTCTAAAAATAGCTAAATGTTCAAGCTGTAAACTGATGTAAATCATTGTAGAAATAAACAGGTCTATGTACTTATAAGGAAATTCGAGACCTTACTTTTGGGATTACCCTCGTATAATGAGCACAGCATCGTCACACAGATCTTAAATAAGGTATGGAATAGGCCACATTGTCCACACAATCATTATTGCAATACTGAGTTGCAATAATGAATGTGGCCTATTCTACACCTTATTTTAGATCTAGGTGACGATGCTGTGCTGATTATGTGTTTTGACGATGCCATTATGGCCTTATCACCTTAGGACATGGTGTTGAAAAGATCTGAGGATGGTCATTACGGGTTGAAACCGGTCATCGTCAAAAGAACTGATATTGTGTTCAAAGGCTGGAATAAAAAACATTTGACAGTATTGAGTCACTGTTCGTATACGCAACTATGTCGCAGCTGGTGAAAGTAATTACCGTATTTGTGGTCCGTGTGGTCGCTACAATGATGCTCCGTTCGTCTCTGCCCCACTTATATAGGGCGATTTTTTTTAAAAAAGAAAGTTGAAAAGCTGACATAGCACGTCGGGCATAAAACAAAGGTCAGTAATCACATAGGTACCGGGGTCGTAAGCGCCACGAGCCCACGAGAGGGCGTTGCTATACAAAAACGGGCGGAGCGCACGGAGACCAGTGCCATTCACGCCTGGAAGCATTGGAACTAACATGGCTAGCTACACGTAGCGCGAAATGGCTGAGATGCATTGGATTTATGGCGCGGCTAACTGCAGTTGACGAGAAGCCGTGTTTGTTTATTCGCCACCCTGCATCGCCGATTGTGCGGAACCGGCTCTTTCCACGTGCACAAGGCGGAGCTGGTCGCCAACGATCAACACAGACAGTTGTGGCGGGAGGAAGCGTTCTCGAAAGGGTGCAGCGTACACAACAAGTGTACACTGATATACCCCAACCCTCCGCCTGGCGTATTCGACAGGACTGTCTGTTTCACTTCCAACGCGTCCAAGCATTGCGCATGGGATTTGCGAGTTTATTTCTGTAGGAATCCGCAACTGAGCGAATGTCTTCTTCACTAATAAGGCTGGGTTCTCAGTCGAATGTGTGATGGACGTTAATAGTCTGCACACACGGACAGATGTCAAACCATACGCTACACATACGCATGCCTCAAAGCGCAAATTTACCCGTAACTTGTGGGCTGGCATCGTCGGCAACTGTTTAATTGGGGCGTACATTCTCCAGGACTGACTTTATGTCGCACGTGTCTCGTATTCCCGTGGGATGTTTTGCCGGACATGCTGATGCTATCTGTTCGTTGCCGCATTAGATTTCAGCACGACGGAGCCCCCGCGCATATCAGCAGACAAGTGAGGGCACATATGCAGGCAATCTTTCCCTACCCCTGGATTGGTCCGATTGGTCACGATGGGGCAATCGCATAGCCACCACAATCACGCGATAGATTGTTTCCTGTGAGGGTATATGAAGGGCCCCGTGTACGAAACGCCAAGGGACCTAGGGACAGGATTGTTGCGGCAGCAGGCTGTTTTCGTGATACACCTGGCATCTTTGAGAGGATGTGCCGTTCACTGCAGCATAGATATCAGCTGTGTCTCGATGCGTCAGGACAAAACTTCGAGCATCTCTCATAGCCGGCGTCCGGTTGTAGTATGTGACCAAATAACTGCAACGCCATTTAGTAGCCCCGAAAGGCCTTCACGAACCCGGTTCCTATGTGATTACTCATTCTTGTTGTATGGACGATGTGCGATGTCAGTTTGTATTTTTTTTTTTATACCTTGTACACTTTCCTTACCGTGTCACACGCTCGCAACACCGCGAGGCGGCATTCAACTCTCGCTGTTAGGAATGCTTGTAATGTTTTGGCTCATGAACGTATACAAATCATGTACAGTAGAGGCGCTGTAATATTTCCTAGGGGAAGTCTCAAAGTTAATTTTATATCTGAAAATTTAGTCCCCGTTAAGAACGACGACTGGAGCTCTGCTGGGAATCTCCCAAATCTAATCACGCAGTTAGTCTCGTATTCCTTAACATTCGTCATCAAATAACTAATGTGATACCACTGCCGTATGCTACCAACATTAATAGTCGTGGAACAGAATACTAACCACCAGATGGAAGAGGGGACGCCGAGTATACACGATGAACGAGAACACTGTATTGTTAGCATAGAGCAATGTTACATAATATTGTTATGAGTGTAATAATTCACTTAACACACAACAAATTACCATCGCCTTTTCGTTAGAAGATGTGGGAGACTGAAATAAAGCACATTTCACGAGCGCTAATGTAGTATTTGGTGGTATGTTACGGTCATAGGACCCTATTCTACACGTCACCTACTGTTTCCATTACAAGCATCAAAGTGTGCAACGTGAACTTAGAAATGTCCTGCATAAGTTTTGGCGTGGGGTCAAGAATTGCCTCGCGTGTTCCAACATTTCTGCGGAATCCAAACTGATATTCCCCGGGGTCAGCTTCTACCAGTTTTTCCATTCTTGTGCAAAGAAGAATGGAGGGGGCACGAAAGGGAAGCAAGCAGTGGTTGAGAAGGGAGAGAGACAAGGTTTGTAGCCTATCCCCTTTGGTATTCAATCTGTACATTGGGCATGCAGTAAAGGAAACAAAAGAAAAATCTGGAGCAAGAATCTAGTTCAGTGATAAGAAATAAAAACTTTGAGGTTTGCCGGTGCCTTTGTAATTCTCAGACAGCAAAGAACTTGAAAGGAATGGACAGTGTCCTGAAAGAAGGATGTAAAATGAACATAAAAAGCAAAACAAGGATAATGGAATGTAGTCGAATTAAATCAGGTGATGCCGAGGGAATTACATTAGGAAACGAGATACTTAAAGTAGTTGACGAGTTTTGCGATTTGCGCAGCAAAGTAACAGATCATGGTCGAAGTAGAGAGGATATAAAAGGTAGACTGGCCATGGAAAATAGAAGAGGCTCTGTAGAAGAGAAATTTGTTAACATCCAGTATAGCAATAGTTACTCTGAGGTGATGAAGGTTGTACAGCATGGAGAGCTGCATCGAACCAGTCTTCGGACTGAAGACATTAACACGCTGTGATCGGGATAGGTCGAAACAAATGAGATTTATTCAACGATTGGCAAGTATATGTATCGCTGCGAGGGGATGTCTGGAAATTTTCGTCCAATGGCACCGTAATTCTGCATAATTTAGTAGCCCCTAACAAAGCACAAACCGTGTCAAATTCGTGTTTTGGCGACTGTAAGCGACGTTTCGTGTTCCTCTGGTAACTGATATCAGCAACGAAACTACCTGATACAAAAAATCATCGTTTCGCGCACGACGCTGAATAGGGTGAGAGGTTGAAAAATCAATTTCAAGAGTATGGGCCTTGAGACACACACACACACACACACACACGCGTCGGATCTTTTGGGAGGTTATACACTGTAGGCGACCAGGTCATTACTGCTTCAACGCTTGTTTTGAGGGGAATCAACGTTGCGTCGACAGTGAGGTCACTATAGACAGCAATAACCTCGGGTTTTAATTTTAAAAAAGTTTGGGGAGGAGGGAGGATTTGTTTGTGATTTAAAGCATGTTGTACGTTAGTATGTTATGAAAGAAATTACTTGGCTTGTAACTGCAATGCATATTGCTATGTGGACATACAAGTTCTGTATTCGTAATTCACTGTTGGCACTACACATCATCGCTGCTAACGTTCTGCAGGTATTCGCCAAAGCCAAGGCTTTCTATGGGATTGCCACAGGATATAGCGTGATTCACCACTCCAAAGTCTCCAGTCATCCACTGTCCAGTGTCGTCCCTTTTGCACCATGTCAAGCGTCGCTTATTAGCACTGACTATAGAAATGTGTGGACTATAAGGTGCTCCACTGTATCCCATTCTTTTTACCTTCTTTCAAACAGTCATTATGGTAGCTGGACTGCTGGTTGCACTTTCAAAGTCTAGGAATGATTCCTTCCGCTAATTTAATGCGATTTTTATAACCACCTTCCGCATAGCCTTCCCTAAGGAAATCTGAACTGATACAAGTACCTCCACACGTAATTAAATTCAAGGTTGACTACATGCGCTATGGTTGCCCGTCAGTTAACCAGTAACAAGAAAAATTTATAATTTCCGATGCAAGTCGAGAATGAGATATTTCGCCAACTTGCGTGTAGGGCGTACGTATACGGAGACGTACACAGCGTCAGACCTTGGGCTAAGGTCTGCGAATGGACTGGAAAGGGGGCAAAAAATGAACTGGTACACTAGGTATCTCCCATCACAAACCGTACCGTGGCTGCTGCAGTGTGCATATGTAGATATCGACACGAATCAGGGTGATCATACGCTGCTTCATTTCATTGTCTTTGATATTACTCCGTACGCGCAATTCACGTGATTAGAAGAAGAGAAATTTCGCCGGTCTTAAAATTCCGAAAGAAATGTAGATTACACTGTAATTTCACTAGTTCCCCTGCTACACATCCCGCGTGAGTGTAACTATAAAATCGATGAATTTATAGCCCATGCGGAGAGTGATTCAGATGAAGACAGGTTTATGCCGTTGTGGGAAATTATCAAAATTGATGCTCTTTGCGAATCACAGCTGTATAATGCTAAAAATCTCCAATACAGCCTTCGGGTTTGTGGAGACACTATATACAAGAGCATTAACACGGTCATTATCTCGTTATGATTGCCCCATCTTTATTTATACATTTAATACCTTTCTGATTACTTTTATAACTCTTTTAAGCAAATAATTAAAAAAAAAGACACGCTATAACACTGAATGGATTTTCTGCCAGGGCTTGGCCGAACACCAGAATAATGGCAAACAAGAGAAAAATTTCTTGGTGTGTTACAAGTTTTATTTGTCCAAGAAATGTTTTTTTTACATTCTTAACCCAACAGAAGGTGACTTACGCTCGCAAGTGCTGTTGACATTAGCGCACAAAAGCAATTGATTTGGTAGTGACTGTCTATAATAAAACTTACTTAAAAAGTGAAATTCTAAAACACGACACAAAAATGACAAACCACCTAGCAAACGCTATTTGGCTTCAGAGTGCAGAGTGTGTGTGTGTGTGTGTGTGTGTGTGTGTGTGTGTGTGTAGATCAGTGCCGTATCAAAAAAATTTTCCTGCATTGGCGTTATGATATAATAATGCATGCAAACTGCGTACAATAAGTACCAAGCTCATATCGTACACACCGTGAATGATACTGGTATCGCCTGTCGAACGCTTCGTGGTTGCTGTAGTTACGACTGCGTGTGTACAGACGCCGACGGCGAGCGCTCTTCAGGAGACGCTCCCGTACTGTTCCGCAGATTCCATGCGGTGTAGATCGGCCGTCCGTCCTCGCCGGGTCGATTCGTATCGCGTCAGTCAGCGCTTCCCCGATGTCTGTACCATCTACATTTCACATTTTTGCTGTGACCTATCGCTGTTTACACTACGACTATCACTAATACGACCTTTCTACAGCCACAGTCCCTATTGTCGTTACCACGAATATTACTGATTGTCGCAAAAGTGGAGACTACAACGAAGCGCGCACCCTTCATACTTCACAGAAGGGATACACAGTGTGCTGGATTAACGAGACACGACGAGAATAAAACTCCCTGTCAGTCACTTCAGGAGAAAGCTAAACAATGAACGGTCTAACTCAAAATTCCTAAAATTCATTTCTCATTTGTGCCTAGTCATTGGGTCTATACACTTCGGTAAGACTTTCAATAATGAATTTTGGAAAAGGTGCTCATAGTTATTCCACCAACCATTCCTGTCTAGCATGACTTAATTAGTTTATTTATTCATCCAAGGATCGTCTCTCAATGTCACAATGGTATGAAATTAGCTATCTCAAAACACGCACGCGCACACAGCGCACGCATTTTCGGCAAAATTTGACATCTCATGTTTATTCACTTAAACGTCGAGAGGGTATAACGGCATATTCGTAACATTGTGTGTTGTTTTACAACAATACGTCCCTCAATTTAATATAGCGGATACCGCAAAACTTTTGTTTCTTGCGCTGGGGGTAAACACGAAAAGCTAATCTTAAACCATGACCACATTACATCAAGAGCAAGTGTAGTAGGGAAATGTTTGCTCAGTATGAGCCACGAACCATGGAATCTATTAAATAAAGTGACCCATTTCACATGAGCATGACGAGAGAAATCCTAACATATGAAGCCTAACATTTTCGTAAACGACAATGATCCATGCATGTTACCTGATAGTCATTACTTTTCTTTCTGCTGATCAATATCTTTCAGCTGATGCTATGTAGCTATGTTTACAACAAGTTTGAAATCGGATACGGCTTTCTTTTCAAGGCAAGCTAACTATTAACTGGAATTCGTCTTAACTGATTATCAATCACGTGCATTCAGTGTTCGAGTTGCAAAAGCCTACACACACTACATATTTTGTTGTTAACATGTATGAGGAGGCAACTTTGAAGATGTTGTCGATAAGATAATTAGATACAGATGTTTGTAACAACAAAGATTCTCACAGGGCTGATCATTTCTGGTATTACCACAGCGTAACTACGCTACGGTACATCAAATATAATCGAAATGCATTAAAAGAAAATGCAAAATGTAGTGTTAGGATGCTAAACACAGATTTTTTTGTTGAAATGCTCCATAAAATACACGTCTTTTCCTCCGGCAGTCTCCACAAGCTACACGTGACGTTGCAGACCGCCACTTACCTCAGTCGCCTGGCCAAACACATATTTTCACTACCGGTGAGTAATCACAAGCAAAATCCATCTGCACTCGCATCCACATTGGAAACTGAAAAATATATGGGAGAGTTGATGGTATCGTTTACAGCTGTACAGAAAGCGAGGAACCATTTGCTTCCTTCTTCACGGGCGATTTGTTTACACCGCCGCAGTTTTTCCATTTGAAGACTGTTATTGTTGATATGACAGACATCAATTACATTCGTTTTGAGGTATTCACCATTTACCAGTTTCGGATTCTGACTGATTCTAGCTGTCAAATAAGTTACGTGGATATTTTTTATCTGATGATAAAAATAAATCCTACGGGAAAAAGACAACTACAGCAACAACTACAATGAGAAACAGATAAGTACTCACGTAATTTACGGGATTCTCTAGCTTCTGGGGGCACGACACACTGGGCGACCCTACCTTTTACAACATGACAGGCGCTGCGGCATGGAAATTTGAGAGAGATCGCTTACTTTCAACGGTAAGAAAACTCGAATCATCAATTGCGGAAGATTTGCTGCCTGTACTAAAGGTCACGCGCTTTTGCGAGCGAATGCTGAAGCGGTATTATAACGACGAACACAACCGCATTCCGAAACACGAAAAACCGAAAACTTCACAAGCGTGTAGCGATCGTGCCAGCCAACAAGCGTTTAAGTAATCGATGCCTCAAATCCTGCAAGCGGACGTGACGTCACGTGTTGTTGGTGATTGTGCTGCCATCGCGCGGTAGCCTATGGAACGACTTCACCTCTGTTTCTAAGTTGCCGATTAGATGGCGTGTGGTACAATGTCCACGATTTTGTTGTCGATGAACGATGACAGCAGTGAAAGGAGGCGATCTTAAATCTTTATTCTAAAGCTGAATACTTCTGATATATCTTGCTTAAGCTTCTCTCATTTGAGTCTTTTTGCTATGTGATGGCCAAACTGGTTCCATTGGAGGCGCTGGTTGCAGCTCTATATTAGGCCCAACAGTTCACGCAATGCTGACCGACGGTTGCCGAAAAGAGTCATAGATAGATAGCAGCTCTTCAACGATGCCAGCAACCATCAGTGATCATTACGTGATCCATTGGGCCTAATATGCGAATAACGGAAACGAAATATGCTTTCTTGGTATAGCCGCCAACAGCCCTTCTTCATTGGGACAAGTGAGATAAAAATATATCTAATAAATAAAATCTATTGCTCTTAAGGCGTATTTATTTTCTGCTAGTCAATTATTTATTGTGATGTTCATTTGTCATAGTTTATGACTAAAGAATAAAGAAAGCATAGATAAATAACCATCCTGCAATAGTGCCAGTGGTGTCCGTTATCAGCAACCATCGATCAGCATCGCGTGAATAGCACCATAAACTTTTAAAACAAATTGCTGCCAAAATGCTTCAGGCAAGACAACCGTAGTTGCATTATCACCTTGGCACAGAAGTTAAGTTTGCAACCGAACAAGCTATCGCTATGGTAGCGCAGTACTTACTGAATTCTCATTACAGTGAAACGCAGTTCCAGTCGACGTGCAAATGTCAGGTAGTTTCTCATGCAATACCACGGTTTATTCCTTCTCCCATTCGAGCTAATGCCCCTATCTTTGATATCGAAACGTTAAAACTAATGTTATTTTCTACACTTATATTGTCCCATCCATTAACAATTGTAAACGAACTCACTGCCGAAAAGGAGTTTCGTTCGTAGCATAAAAAAGATCAAATTAAAGCAGTATTAGTTCCCAACGTAACCAGAAATGACAGTAGGTCTACTACAATGGATATTATACCATAGACTTCATTCCTTCAAAAAATAAATTAATACGAAACTGAAAGCTATCTTGCAATATCGCAAAGATGGTGCAATATTCAGAAATATGCAGGGGAGAAAATTTATTCAGAATCACACACAAGACATTTAATTACATTGGTAACCATGGTATACATTTAATTACACTGGTAAGCAACATAGCATACTTCATAGTCTTATGTTGGATTTTTTTTAAGTGTACAGCAAAGAATAACTAACAAATGAAACAAAGTACCAAATAAAAATTGATGTACTGCAAACAAAGGAATTAAGAAGTAATCACTGTTGCTCCTCCTTTTCCTAACCCAGTTAAGATTCCTGTCATTTGTCCTACCTTTACTGTGTCTCCTTGTTTCTTCCACTTATTCCTGGATTATCCTATCTTTAGTACCCAGTCCCCCCTAATTCAAACACTCAAAAATTCTCAAGCTGTCTATTACACTTCTATAATGTTATCTATCACCACATGCTAACTTCCATTCCAGAATATTTTTGTATTCAGTGTGACTTTACAATCTGTTTTTAGGAACTTGGTCACAATTTTAAGTCTCTACAGGTGAATCATAAGTTCTTTACTATCTTAAACATTCCAGTCCAGTTGTTATATTTCAAGCAAAAAAAGTCTACTAATGTACCAATGACTACTTGTGACAAAAGTCAAACATTACCACTTACAGAATCTGCCATCATTTGCCCATTTCCATGGGTGAAACTGACTTCCATAAATTCTCAGCAGTATCAAGCCACCACTCTTGAGTCATTTTTACACTACCTAAATTATATGATCCCACCTTCTTCTAAAGATACACAAGCCTAACCATCCTGGTTGTCAGGTGTTTGATGGTTTCAAAACTCCTAATAAATGTCCTTTGCTTGGATCAACATTTGCTACATACTATCTGAAAACTTAACATATTACAGACACTAGTCATTTCGTGGATCATGTAAAATCTGTGGCTTGCTCCATGTAGCTAGTCAACACTGATGCCATCTCCCTGTGTGCCAATATTCCCAACATACATGAATTGTTTGTCCCTGTACATACCCAGTCAATATCTACCAGAAATGAATAATCTGAGATCCTTTCTTCTGATCTTGGCCAATCTAATATGCATTGATAAAAATTTCATCTTTGAGTAGAATACAAACAAAACAGGAGATACAAATGCAAGGCTTCACGGCAATATGTACTGATATAAATTCACTTGAGCTTCTAGCCATTTCACATGGTTAAAATCTGTGGATTTTAAATCACTTTACATGGCCGGAAGCTTGAGAGAACTTTATCAAAATGGCGGATACAACAAAAGCAATCTGGGTGCTACCAGTATCCAACTCAATTTTTACAGATTAATTTTACTTACCCCTTTTTTCTTTTTGTCTCATTTTCCTCAATATTGGTCTGCAGCAAAACGCTACTGCATTACGCACCAAAACCAATGACAGACACTGGTACTGCACTATCAGTTTTCATATGACTTACAATTCCTGTACCTCTAAAGCATCACAATTTGTGGTAAATATGCCACTTTGAACAAAGATTCCCTGCACAAACACACAGCCTGTCACACCACAGACTTCTCTTTTCACAATCATCGCACTAACCCTGTTGATAAGCAAGTTTACTTTGCTGTCTTAATCAGCCCTAAAACTATTTCTCCCCATAAAAAAATAATGAAGAGGTGTACCTCTCATGACATACGGGGTGATTTTTTCCACTGTGTACAAACTCTAGGGACTGATCGATGAGAGGATATAGAACAAAAAAGCTCTTATGAACTTATGTCCAGAAATTCATGATTTCCAAGCTAGAGACCATTTATTCAATCATACATTGTTACAGTGACTGTGGTGTAATACGTGCAGTACCATGCAGCCACAGTTACAGTACATGTTGAAATTGATTGCCATATGCCTCAATGCATGTTCTGTCTCTCGCGTTCACTTTGGCCAGACTACATCTGATCAGTGTCAAAGGCAGCATGAATGAGCTAGTGTCTCCACGGGCTCTACATACGAGATCCTTTTGAGATGGCCCTACAACTAGAAATCGCACAGATCAAGATCCGGTGAACAAGGAGCCCATACAATTGGACCCTTCGTCTGATTCATCAGCCAGCGAAGACACAATTGAGATGTGTCTGGCTTTAATGGTTAAGTGGGCTGGAGCACCAACATGTAGCAGCCACATAACTCTTCGAATCATCAATGGCACTTCTTCCAGTAGTGGAGGTAAAGTCACCCCCAAAAAATACCAATAGTTCCAGCCTGTCTGGCAGCATGGAAAGAAGACTGGTCCCAAAATACGGTCGCCAATTATCCCGGCCGACGCATTCCAGCTGCACTGACGCTGATATTTCGCTGTCACCATACTATGGGGGTTCTGCATACTATCCCACAGATGACTGTTATGAAAGTTGAAGATATCACTCCATGTAAAGGTGGCTTCATTTGTGAACAGGATGGATGAGAAACCTGGAATCATGGTTACCTAGTGAAGAACCCAGTGACAAAACTGCTCCTGATGTGGAAAGTCTGTTGCTAGAAAGCCCTGTACACGCTGTAAGTGATAAGGGTAGTAACAATTGTCATGGAGAATGTTCCACATGATTGTCTAGTTTACCCTGTGCTAGTGGAACAACTGCCCAGTACTGACATGGCAGTCACCTTCCACAGTGTTGATCACATTTTCCTCCGAGTCTGGTGTCCGATCATTTCAGGTACGCCCTTCAAGATTTTGTGCTTCCTGGAATGACACTGTCTCAGACAAATGGTGGAACACTGTTGCAAACGTTGAATGCTGTGGTTGTTGTCAGTGAGGATAGATATCTTGATAAACCCACGCTGCCCACTGCCCGTTGCCATTTACCTTTCGGTAAATAAACACCATGTTGGCAAGCTCTGGGTTCAAATACGGAAGTGTTGTGTACAATGCTGTATTATATCCAATACAAGGTGAGTCAGCAAGAGAATTGAATCGGATACAACACTACCAATTACTATGGCAGGGGAGGGTGCTAGGGCATAACAGATGAGGAACAGTACCACCCTCTAGGAGGAAACCAAGGATAACACTGTATGACTGAATAAATGGTCTCTAGCATGGAAACTATGCATTTCCAGACCTTTTTTGTTCCGTATCCTCTCCTCAAGCAATCCCTAAAGTTTGTACACACTGGAAAAAATCACCCTGTATAATCTTGGCCTGGTATTTATAAACCTTCCGCACTTCACAGCTGATTTTGCTGATACTGTCCTAAAATATGCGTCACTCAATTTAATACTCTCTGCACTACATCCAGAGTGTCATTTCTTCAACCTCCCAATTTTCACAAGATTTGATTAAACTTTCACCCTTCCTCAGGTATTTCCTTACCATGTGGTACCTACCTTAAAGAGTGCATGAACCTATCCTATGCATCACCAGCTATGCTACCCACATCATTGTCAGAATCTGTTTCAAGAAGTGGAGGTCCACCTAAGCAACCACCCACACAATTTACTAGATGACATACACTGGTGGCCAAAATTAAAACAACAAACCACTTTTTCCCCATCCTGTGTCTAATTCACCATATAATCATTTTTAACTGTCAAGAGATGTCCATATGATCGTGCTCTACATGGAAGATGGCATTCTAGTCAATGAACAACCATGCCAGTGATGACGACAGGGCACCTATCAAATGGAATAGTGTTTGCCAGCTAGTCCCACATCCACAATATCTGTGTATACAGTTGCAGATGGTGCAGTATGGCACAGAGAAGGCGGTGGAGGGCAGCAGGAAGAATGGAAGCAGGACAGTCACAAACTGGTGAGGCCAGATGGCTTAATGTGAATCGTTCTGTTGTTTCTTGTATGTGGTGACATTTTATAGAGACCAAAACTGTATCCTTAAGATCAGGGCAGGGCCAACGACGTGTGACATCTGAAAGAGAGGACTATATTTGGTTGCATGGGCATGACAGTACTGCCTCAGTACAGCATGGCAACTGGCATCTGACCTCAAGACATCCACTGGATGAGTTGTATCGAGACAAACAGTGTACAGAAGGCTTCAGCAGAGTGCCCTGTATTGTATGTGTACCTCTGACACTTCTTCTCAAAAGGGAATGTCTAGAGTGGAGTCGTCAACATACCACCTGGACGGTTGAACAGTGGGCCATTGTTCTTTTCACAGATGAGTCCAGTTTTGGTCTGGTGAGTGACTCTCAACCCATTTACATCTGGAGGGAACATGGAACAGGATTTCGGGACACAGACATTGCGGAAACTGACTGCTATCAAAGAGGACCCCTAATGGTGTGGGCAGGGACCACTCGATCACTCGAATACCTCTTCATGAAATTGTCTGGGTGAATCAGCAAGGTTTAACTGCTGACAGGTATCGTGAAGAGATCTTGGGATGTCATGTGCGGTTGTTGTGAGGTGCACTGGGCCCAGACATTGTAACAGTTGATGATGATGCTCACCCTCATTGAGCACGGATGGTTAAGGTTTTCTTGGAAATGGAAGATATTGCACGCATGGTGTTGCCTTCTCACTCTCCCGATTTGAATCCCACAGAGCATGTCTTGAATGCACTAGGGAGATGGGTTGCCTCATGTCAGAATCCACCAACCACTCTCCGAGATGCAGGAAGAATGGGAATTACTGCCTCAACATGAGACTGGTGACAGCATTCGCAGCATGCCCTGTCATCATTGTCAGGCCTGTATTGCTGCCCGAGGTGGTCACCCCCCCCCCCCTCGCCCCACTCCATATTGAGCACGTTAACCAGTTGTCACAATGTGTGTGCAAATCCATTAAATTAGAAAAAATGAAGAACATTTTTGTCAACTGTTATGCACATTGCAGTTGTTAACGTTCTGTATTGTTAACATTGTTTCTATTTTACTGTCATCCATTTGAACTGTTTTGTGGAAAAATAAATGCAACCTTGAAAAATTTAAGTTTGTTGCTTTAATTTTGGACATCAGTGTATATCCCCACTGCAACACTACTGCCATGACTTTGGTGTCTATTCCACCATAAGAATTCTTGATTTTTCTTATCACTACCAACCCTTCACAGCAAAAGGGAAGACAATAATGGTGAAAAAGCAACGGACAATTGTATAGAAAAGACTCTGGAGAAAAACTACAAAAGGCAATAATAGGGGTGTTTAGTGGAAGTTAAGATCTGATAGGTAATATTGCCGACATCTCCATTTCTCCAATAACTTTTTGTAGTTTTTGCCACATTTAGAGCCTCTTGTATATTCCATCCTCCATTACTTTTTCATTGTTACCTTCCCCATTTTCTTACAGTTTTTGTTTCATTGATACATCTAATCATATTTTGTCTTTCACTCATCAGACTCTCCTACCTGCCTTCTCATGTTTTCGAAGATTCCCATTTGCTAGCATCTTATTGTGAATAACCTCCCACCCCCATTGTTTTCTACACTTTTATGCCTTCGTCCTGGGTTTAATAATTCATGAACAATCCCACTTTCTTTAATGCTTTTACTGGATGAAGGGATCACTGACTCCAAAAGCTAGTGTTTAAAGGAAGAAAGGTTACAGTTTAACATCCTTTTGTGGAATAAGCTGAGGAGGAACATCAACTCTGTGTCAGACAAGGATGAATGACTGAATCATCTCAGATGTTGTAGAAGGAACCATCATGTCCTGTCATTTGCCTAAAGATATTTAGATAAATATGGGAAATTTAAATCAGAATGACTAAATGGAGTTTTGAACCCCAAATATGAGTCCAGCTCACTGTTACAAGCCATGTTAGGAAGAAAAGATGATTAAGATTTAATGTTCCACTGATGATGAGATCATTAGATATAGAGCACAAGTTTGGATACCAGTAGTAAATCAACATTGTTCTTTTTTTAAAACAATCATCTCTGCATTTGCCTCAAGTGATTTAGGGAAACCATGAAAAAGCTACATCTAGATATTGATCTGAACTATCATCCTCCTGAATGTGAGTCCGCTGTCTTACCACGGTGTCACCTCACTCAGTAGGCCACGTTAGGGAAAGCTAGTTTGTACTTTCTGACCTGACGTGATGATAATTTACGTGCAATGAGAAATTCAACAACCTGCATGACAAAGATAAACACATCACAAATTTTTTTTTATTTTGGCTCTGTTACATAATCTTTTTCAACTCAATTTTTTTCCTTGTTTGCTGAAACTGAAGAACAACTATCAATTCTAGTGGCTACATTCCATAATCAGATCTGAGGACTATGGCATAACTTACTACTCAAGATACAAACTGTACTGTGACAAATGAGGGCTAGCACACTGTCAGAGCAGTGAAGCTGGAGATTTAATGCCTGCCAAGGAAAATGTTTGTGATGCAGCCAGTACTAAAATATCTATATGTATATGTCCTCTAGTTTCATCAGAAACTGTGAGAGGTTGTTGGATTTATTTGGAGATTCAGATCTCCACTACAGAAAAGTGTTTACGTGCAACTTTGTGTATGGCCCTGCAAGCCACATAAATTGATTTCTACAGCAGTGAAACATGCAGTAGAGTATGCTGCTAAAGATTGTAATGTGACTTGATTAGCAGGAAAACAAATTCAGTTGAGACAAATGATCAGAAGATACCAATGAATAAAATGTGTGTCACAGTAAGATGCATTAAAGACATTCTTTTAAATGAAGAAAAAACAAAATGTTAGCTCAGTAAATTTTCACCCTGCACCAGAGTATGCACACTGATTTGAAACTTTCTGGAAGATTAAAACTGTATCCTGACGCAGCACACAGTTTTCATCTGCCAGTAAGTTTCAAAATATTTGCAAGTCAGAGTGATTGTTTCACTAATGCAGCTCCCACAAGAGCAGAACTACAATCTGTAACCCAATTCACTAATTTTGGCATAGTGCTTAGATCTGACAGAATTTTGCCATGGGAACCAGTTAACTGTTTTTCAAGTTTTGTGATTTAATTGTTAAAATAAAAAGATCAAATATATTAAAATACATACAACAAAGTAAAAATGTTTATTTACAAATTTACACATGCAAATGAACCTTGATACCTATAAATGTGGTACAACTCATAGTTACATGTAAGCTACTGTTGTGTCTCCCTATAAACTCATGATATAGTCAAGTTATGGATTACAAACAGCTTCATTACATTCAGGAACAGTAGCTACAATTAAGTTATTCATTCATTCATCTCTCTTCCCACACCAGAAACTACAACTACACTAGGTCTTCCTTTGACAGTACATGTTGAAAATTTTATATCTGTAAAAGTAGAATTACAATGGCAAATGGTTTATTACTATTTTTAAGGTTTTTATCATGACTATGGTTCAATAAAAATAATGCTCAAAATACAGAAATTAAAAGTAATTTTAAGGAAATGATTTACCACCATCAGTGTGGACCGTACCTTTCATTAACAGGTATTTACAAAAAAAGCTTTATAAACAAGATCATTAATAATATCACTTATTTATCAATATAAATACATTTGGCAATTGAGATCTCAGGCAATGCTGGAATAGAGGATAAGTTCCCCTAACTACAGATGTTCCAAGACACTTTGATGCAGAAATCAGCATGATATAAAAAACATGCAGTTTCACAATTATGGAATCAAAGATATTTTTAGCACATATCAGGGAGAGAAAGAAGTAACTCTGAAGGCGAAAAAATATGTAAAACACTAACCCCCCCCTCTCTCTCTCTCCCCGACAATTCACTTGCCTCTTACATCTTATAGAAACAATTTCCAGTTCCCAAAACTATATTCTGTTCTAATTTTTGGCTTATCATAGTGTTTTAAAGCAATTTTATACTTTAGACATGAATCAAAACATAAATTAAGTAATTCTTCAACAACAATCAATAATAAAATATTATCACTTTTAACAGCAATAAAATACATATAAAGCTTTCAACTATTAAAGTATTGAATGTAAAAAATAGCAATGTCATTAACATTATTATTGGATGTAACATGCAAATACCTCATGTAATCAACTCTAGTATTTGCTTATAAAAAAAAAAAAAAAAAAAACCTACCCTCTTATAATAACTCAAAGAATGCAGAGACAAAAATACAATATACACTTGGCCTATGTATATCTGATAAGACACTGAATTCCATTTTGAGCATTATGATCTCGCTCTCTCTCTCTCTCTCTCTCTCTCTCTCTCTCTCTCTCTCTCTCTCTCTCTCTCTCTCTCCTCGTTTATTTATTTTTTGCATCTGTCCTCTACAAGTGGTAACTTTGTACTATATATGAGAGCTAAATGTTAATATGTTTTCTCAAAATCAGCATTCACTGAAAACAGGGAGAGCACAATATTAGTGTGTCTTAAAGAAAGAACTTAGAAAACATAAAATGGAAACTTATTAAACTTTTGGAGCATATCACAGCAATAAGTCTTATCACATCATCAGACCAGAAATGTTGGAGACATGCAAAAATATGTTATTAACGTACATTATTTAATCTAGCAACAGTAAGTGAAAGGGCTGCTTATCAGAGTAATCACAAAATGGGCACAAGAACATATACAATTTGTAGATCCAAATTGTGGTAGATCTCAAGTTACACGAGACCCATTCCATCTGCATACACTTCAGCATTCTCACAAAAATATCTGAAGACACTGAAAAGCAGTGTTGTAAAACCAAGGTAAGTCAAAATTCACATTTTATTTTCTGAAGCAAATATAATGTGGCACTCTAATGTTACAACAGTATCTAGTATTAAAGTGCATGTTAACAATTATAAAATGACCCAAGCATGCTGATGAATTGCTGTGCTTTTAAACCTTAGCATGGTGCAATCAGATGCTTCACTGCTGTGTTCATAATAATACCAGTGCTAAGCTGTTTCACTGTCAGAATTGTCATCAGAGATAACTGTCTTCTTCTGAAGTTTCTTGGAGCCCGTTGCTGAAACAAACAACATATTCATTAAAATCATAACTGTAAAATTACAGTATTTTTGTTGTCCTATACTTGTTTGCTCTTCAACTATGGAAGCAAAACACAACTGATTATCCACTTTTATCAAAAGCATAAACAATATTCCAGTTTGAGTGTGTGTGTGTGTGTGTGTGTGTGTGTGTGTGTGTGTGTGTGTGTGTGTTTTCCAGCATACACATGAAGTGACTTAAGGAAACATGAGAACATAAACTCTTACTTTAACCACTGAGGTCCTTCACCTGTTACCAGTTTGTGTAAGGAACATCTGGGGAAAGGGGAGGATGGATGAGTGGACAAAAGCATGATTGAGATTAAAAGAACAACAACTATGTATTTTGTAGCCAATGGTACATGCTAAAGAAAGTGAAGAGAAGGATGATACCTAGCAACCATGTTTTTCATGTGATGGGAACTAACACCCAGAGATGTCAACAAACAGTACCAATATGATTGTTGTCCAGAATTATTTCCAAAGGGTGTAAAATAACAAAAACTGGTGATCAGAAAGTTATGTTAAAAGTGTTTCAACTGTCCTATAATGAACTATGATTGAGAGATGCCTTGTACTTCACAGAGGTAATGGAATTACACTATGGTGACAAAAGCCATGGGATAGCAATATACGCATATACAAATGGTGGTAGTATTGTGAACTCAAGGTATAAAAGAGCGGTGCATTGGTGGAACTGTCATTTGTACTCGTGCGATTCATTTGAAAACATTTCCAGCATGATTATGGCTGCACGATGAGAATTAACAGTAGTTGGAGCTAGACATCTGGGATATTCCATTTTAGAAATTATTAGGGAATTCAATATTCCACAAGTTGCAGTGTCAAGAGGGTGCCAAGAATACAAGATGTCATGCATTACATCTCACCAAGGCCAATGCATTGGCTGTCAGCCTTCAATTAACGACTGAGAGTAGAAGCGTTTGCAAAGAGTTGTCAGTGCTAACAGACAAGCAACAGTGTTTGAAATAACCACCGAAATCAATGTGTGATGTGCCATGAACATATCTGTTAGGACAATGTGGCAAAATCTGACATTAATGGGCTATGGAAGCACATGCCCGATGCGAGTACCTTTGCTAGCAGCGAGACATCGCCTGCAGTGTCTCTCCTGTGCTCGTGATCATATCAGTGGGACCGTAAATGACTGGAAAACCATGGCCTGGCCAGATGAGTCCCGATTTCAGCTGGTATGAGCTGATGGTAGGGTTTGAGTGTGGCACATATCACACGAAGCCATGGATTCAAGTTTTCAATGAGGCACTGTGCTAGCTGGTGGTGGCTTCATAATGGAGTGGGCTGTGTTTAAGTGGAATGGACCAGGTTCTCTGATACAACTGAACTGATCATTGACTGGAAATTGTTATACTCGGCCACTTGGAGACCATTTGCAGTCACTCATGGACTTCATGTTCAAAACAATGATGGAATTTTTATGGATGACAATGTACCATGTCAAAGGGCCACAACTGTTCACAATAGGTTTGAAGAAGATCCAGGACAGTTTGAGTGAATGATTTGGCTGCCCACATCACCCAACATGAATCCCATTGAATATTTATGGGACATAATCGATAGGTCAGCTTGTGCCCAAAACCCTGCATCGGGAATGCATTCGCAGTTATGGACAGCTATATAGGCAGCATAGTTCAATAATTCTGCAGGGAACATCCGATGACTTGTTGAGTCCATGCCATATTAATTCCTGCTCATAGCTAGGTAGAAGATGGTCTGACAAGATAGTAGGAGTTATCCTACGACTTTTGTCACCTCAGTTTATTTATGGTGTATAACTGTCATATTAATTTATATGTTGGTTTTAGTGATTATGTTGCAGTGCTTCTGGACAGTGAGAGGTGACAGTCTCAACTTACATGATGAATCACTGGTTGTTTCATGATCTGGCACAAGTTGCTACCTAAGTGCATCCCTAAGGCCAAAGAGCAATGTAAAATCCACCTACTGCTTTTCTGTTATTGTGGAATGTAATGTAAGAGACAGAGATCATAGGAAATCAATGACGCTGTACATGCTAACCCAATAGGACTGTATTCTTTAGCACAAAAAAATATTATTCTTGAGTTGGAGTTTAAATCAGATTATTATCAATTTTGTAAAGAAATTTCTTTATTGACATTGAAAAAATAAAAAAAAATAAAATAAAATAAAAGGAAATAAAAAAGTAACGAAGGAGAATTTGGCTGCAAGCTGTTGGCCAGGCTAGTATATGAAGATGAAAGTGATTTACTTACTAGGCATTGATTGAATCTTAATAGTGGTAATTTTTAAGGAAGTTTGCATTCACACTGTCAGCATTTCAATTAAAATATGATCACTCCAATGTTATTTGGGTAGGATACATAAGTTCATGCAGACTAACACAGCATTTTCAGTGAAAAAAACTGAGTGAACAACAATATAAATTTCATCATCTACAAACAATGGCCATGAAAGTGAATATTTTTATCAAATTTCATATCACCACCGTTACTTTGCATATCATACATTTTTCACATCACAGTTTTACAAAATATCCATAGTTTCTGTTTTCAGGTATTCAGCATATCTGCCTTAGAATCTTTTTCCATTAGATTTCTTTCAAAGTTAACTTTCATTGATATTTTGTAGCTGACTGAACCATTTCTACTTATGATAAACAGTAATCTAGTTCTCCCGTATGTGAGGCTTCTTAATTACATTTCAGATTTTTCCCCTTCTTGTTCTCTGGATGATTGCTTTTGCACAAAGGTCAGGGCAGAATAAGCTGCCTGTAAATCTTACATAGGAATGCTTCAGCTGTAATATAAAGCATCTGTGTCTACTGACAAAAATAGTTACAAAAAGTTTCTACTGCTTTGGTCCCTTTATTGTAAAATTCTTAAATTTTCTCTTTGCACAGAGTCACTTATCAATGACTATAGACATACTGCTTGACTTAAGACAATAATAGATGAATGAATATGTATGTTTACACAACAATTAATACTGAGAGTGGACTCTTCCACCATGGTGTTCTATATGAGATGGCACAATGACAAATATACTCATCTCACACTAATCGGCCTAGTACCCTGATTTAGATTGCATGTACTTGTAAATCAGGCCAAAGACACTTTTTTCTCTACAGGACCATAACACCATAATATTTTCTGTAATATTCATTTGCTCTCCTTCTTCTCAAAGTGACTTTGAGCCCCCAATTTTATCTGCATTATCATACTATTTACCAGGTGTACCGGTATGAAACGAGCGTTTTTTTGTGAAAATGAAACACTAATTTTGAATTGAAAAGTAAAAACATTTTATTCAAAGTACTGACCATTGCTTTCTATACATTTTGACCACCTTTCTGGCAATTTGTGGACACCACGCCAATAGAAATGTTCGTCTTTTGATGCAAACCAATCAGACACCCAATACTTCTTCGTAGGAATCGACGTGTTCCTCAGCCAATGCGTGTCCCATTGATGAAAACAAATGGTAGTCGGAATGGGCCATGTCTGGTGAATACGGCGGGTGGGGTAGCAGCTCCCAGCCAAGTGTTTTGATTGTATCCTGAACCAGTTTTGCTTTGTGTGCAGATGCATTGTCATTAAAAAAATTTCTTTGCCATGTCTTCTGGCCCATCCTGGTCTTTTTTCGATCAATGCATAGTTAAAATTGATCATTTGTTGTCTGTAGCAATTAGTATTCAGTTTCACTGGGTTTTAGAAGCTCATGATACACCACACTTTTCTGATCCGACCAAACACAGAGCATTGTCTTCTTGCCGAACCGATCTGGTTTTGCAGTCGATGTTGATGCTTGTCCCGGATTAACCCATGATTTTTCCTGTGTAGGATTCTTAAAATTAATCCATTTTTCATCACCAGTAACAATTCGATGCAAAATTGATTTTCTTTCATGTCTTTGAAGCAAAATTTGACAAATAGTTTTTCGGTTTTCCATCTGTCTTTCATTCAATTCATGTGGCACCCATTTTCCACACTTTTGGATCTTTCCCATAGATTTCAAATGGCCAGAAATAGTTTGTCGTGCAACATTTAGCATTGCTGCCATTTGCTTCTTACTCAAAGTACCATCTTCATCCAATATTGCTTGCAATTCGGCGTCTTCGAACTTTTTTGGTGGTCTTCCACGTTCTTCATTTCTTACATCAAAATCATTATTTCTGAACCGTTGAAACCATCTTTTGCATGTTGCTTCTGATAGAGCATGATCACCATATGCCTCGACAAGCATTTGATGCGACTCTGCAGCACTTTTTTTCAAATGAAAACAAAAAATTAATGCTTTCCGCAAACCATCACTTTCTGGTACAAAATTCAACATTGTTAACACGATGAAAACATACGATGTTGTTTGTTCCATGACTTGATGTATACTAAATATCTTTGACAGATGTCATACCAACCAAACGAAAAAGTTAAGGCTCGTTCACAACAAATGTTCCCTATTGACACGTTTGTATCTTAATGCTCATTTCATACCAGTACACCTGGTATGACATATTGTGAGTTGGTGTTTATTTGACAAATTTTAGTAGCATTTTATGATCATCTCCTCTCAACACTGTAAGTTCACACTCACTCTCTTGTGTTGCACACCTCACAATTAAACTAACAACAGTAACAGTATATCCAAACTGTAATAAAACTGAAGTTTACTCACTTTCTACATGACAGATCTCTACATCAGCACCAGCACGGAAAAGAAAATCCAGCCAGACCTCCTGGTCTGGAGACAGACGGTCATTGGGGCCTTTCACTTCCACTATCTTGCACTGCATCAAAAAGAAATACAATACTACATAAATATTACCAGTTATCAAGGAATGGCATTCTTTTCACATAGCCAATTCATTTTCAAAGAGACAGTTAATACAGAAATCTGAGAATGGTAAGAAATTACATCACACTTATTCATTAAGTATAAACTGAAGTTTCAGATTAATAATATCTGTTGATTTTGGGTACTTGGTGAAACTTTATTACATGGGAAAAAACACTTACTTGGCCTTGGTTTCACTAATTACTTATTTTTACAAAAATAAACAATTATTAAAACAAATAGCAAATAAGTGTGATTAATAATTAAATTAATTAATAATTAATAATTTTTTCACCTTATAAAGTAATACACAGGAAATTTCTTATATTTGCGAGAGAATTTGATTTGGCTATACAACAATGAAACTAGTGTGCAAGTTTCGCTATTTGAGAAGCAAGCTAACCGACAACAGCAAAAGTAAAGAGATATATTGGGGAGGATCAGAAAGTAATGCACAATAACTTTTTTCTCCCCTAGTATTGCAGCTGGAATCTTGAAATTCAATGATGATATAGTTTGTGCTACAGAGGGTGTTTTATTTTCATGTGGAGCTCTGGCGAGAGAAGCCTGAACTACGAAACAAACACGGCACACATATAATCAACTTGTGATGAGCAGCGAATTGTAGTTCACTACTTGTGGGCCAGAGGATGTAAACCAAGGAAATTCACAGGGACATGCATGGAATGTATGGGGACGACTGGATCATAGCAATGTCTCCAGGTGATGTGCATCTTCAAAGAGGGCCATGTGAACCTTAGTGATTTGCCATGCTCTGGGTGGCTGGTAACAGCTTTAACTCCGCAGAATGTTGGAGCCACTGACACAGCAATTTTGAATAACCAGTATGTGCAACTGCAAACCTTATCACAGCAGCTCAACATTTCCTACGGTACAGTGGACGATGTTGTTCATAACACATTGAAGTGTTGTAAAGTTAGTGCTCACTGGATGCCTAAGAACCAGACAGACAACCACAAGGGCCAACAAATGGTGACAAGCTTGGATCACTTAACACGTTATGTTACAGATGGTCACAACTTTCTGAAAGGAATCATCTCTGGTGGTAAGTCGTGGGTGCACAACTGCAAGCCCGAAACCAAGCAGGCCTCATATATATATATATATATCTTTAAATATGTCTGCTTGTGTCTGTATATGTGTGGATGGATATGTGTGTGTGTGCGAGTGTATACCCGTCCTTTTTTCCCCCTAAGGTAAGTCTTTCCGCTCCCGGGATTGGAATGACTCCTTACCCTCTCCCTTAAAACCCACATCCTTTCGTCTTTCTCTCTCCTTCCCTCTTTCCTGATGAGGCAACAGTTTGTTGCGAAAGCTTGAATTTTGTGTCTATGTTTGTGTTTGTTTGTGTGTCTATTGACCTGCCAGCGCTTTCGTTCGGTAAGTCACATCATCTTTGTTTTTAGATATATTTTTCCCACATGGAATGTTTCCCTCTCTCTCTCTCTCTCTCTCTCTCTCTCATATATATATATATATATATATATATATATATATATATATATATATATAAAGATGAGGTGACTTACCGAACAAAAGCGCTGGCAGGTCGATAGACACACAAACAAACACAAACACACACACAAAATTCAAGCTTTCGCAACAAACTGTTGCCTCATCAGGAAAGAGGGAAGGAGAGGGGAAGACGAAAGGAAGTGGGTTTTAAGGGAGAGGGTAAGGAGTCATTCCAATCCCGGGAGCGGAAAGACTTACCTTAGGGGGAAAAAAGGACAGGTATACACTCGCACACACGCACATATCCATCCACACATACATTATATAATATAATTTTTCCCACGTGGAATGTTTCCTTCCATTATATATATATATATATGACTCAACCTGCTAGGAAAATGCTTGTGACAGTGTTCTGCGATAGTCATGGTGTGTTACTGGTGGACTTGAAGAAATGGTAACATTGTGAATGCTGCAGACTAGATTAAAACTTTGGCTAAGTTGCATCATGTCCTTTGTGTCAAACGCCACAATGTTAATGCTGTTGGTGTTAAACTTCTTCATGACAATGCTCACCCTCATGTTGCTGCTGCTGTTCACAAGAAAATCACCAAATTTGGGTGGACAGTGCTCTAGCATCCACCTTACAATCCAGACAGACTTTCATCTGTTTGGTCCCATGAAGACATTCTTGGCTGGCTAACACTTTGCAACAAATGTGGTAGTGAAATCAGCAGTCCGCAGATGGCTATACTCCAACCAAATGGACATCTACAAACAGGGCATATTGAAACTGGTACCATAATAGGAGAAACCTGTCGAGAGAGTTGGTGACTATATAGAAAAGTAGGTAGAAGATGAAGGTTTATGTCTGATATTTTTTTGTTTTGTTACCTATTAAACTTTTTGGTAATAAAATTATTGTGTGTTACTTTCCGATCTTCCCTCACAAAATGTAAACTGGCAATAACAAGAAAAAGACTATGTGAAAAAGAGAAATACATTATTGGTGAATACAAATTTAGGTATTATAACAATTTTTCTGAAAGCTTTTGCATGGAACCTAGCCTTAAGTGAAAATGGACTATGGCCAATAAACAGTAATGGCAAGAATAGAAACAAAGCCTTGAAGCAGTATTTTGTGGAAAAATGCCAAAGATTAGATGAGAAAATAGTAACTGATGATGAGCTATTAAACTGAATTGGAGAGAAAAGCAATTTATGGCACAACTTAGCTGAAAGAAAGGACATGATGATAGGACACATCCTGAGGGATCATCGAACATTTAATTTTGTAATGGAGGAAATTTTATAACATAAAAATTGTAGGGGAGACCAAGATTTGAGTACAGTAAGCAGACTGGATGTAGGTTGAACTAGTTACATAGATATGAAGACTTTCACACTATTATTCAATTGCATAATTGTTGTACAAGAAAAAGTTACAGTTATGCATATAAAAATGGAGTTTATGAGAATTGTAACAGTGAAGTAACAAAGTAAAATGAATAAGTTGCACACTTGCAGTTCATAGTCCATGCCTTAGGAAGAGACATTGATGCACTTTAGAACAAAAACCGGGAACTATAATCAAAGCAAGAACGAAGTGAAGAGACGCAAGGCAACAGAAATAAATCATCTAAGAAGAAGGAAGTGATGCACAAAGGTAGGACTTTAGCTGAAAAAAGGCCAACAAAATTCGCAAAAGCAGGTACATTTTTGGATAAAAACAGGTATATGTTTTGCAATCAAGTATGTAAGAACTGTGCAAATGATCAATAACTTTCAAAAATAAATGATTTGAAATGAGCAAGCATTCTGGAAAAAAAGATAATCAGGGATCATCAAACTGCAAATCTATATAAAAATCATTATAAACAAGGCCCTAAGCTAAGTGACATCACTTACAGACCTTATTTAAAATAAATAAAACAAACTGACCCTGGCTAAAAAGCTTGCTTGTAAACATTGCAAAGAAGGTGCTCCCAGCAAATGTGAAGCTGTACAGGAAGTGTCAATCAAGAAAATTCCCGAAACTTAACACAAGATGCAGTAGGGGACACAGAATAAGTAAATGATTCCTTCCTAACCTGTGAGTGATATGAAAAACAAAATCAAGAAAAATGAGACTTATGCATTAGACCTGCTTGGTGCCAAGCAACATAGGTGGGATGCCTTCCACTGGAATGTTGTCATCCCCAAGGAGATAATAAAAGCTGTGTCAAAGTTCTCTAACTTCAGAAGTACAAACTCTTATTGGTTCTCAGTTTATTTAACTAAAACAGAAAAAACAATACACCTTATCTATCAACCTCATTCTTTAATTTTTAATAGGCCTATATTTTTAGAATCTGATCCACATAAAACTGCTAAAGCGATGACAATCTTTAAAAAAACTACATAAGCTTCTGGCCCAAAACTATCACTCATGTACAATTTGCTAAGTAGCTATTTTGAAAAGCATAATTTCCTCTCCAACAGTCAGTTTGGATTCCAAGATGGGGAAAATATGAGGTCTGTTCAAAAAATTCCAGAACATTCGTAATTTCGCACCAATGGTGTGTTGGAGCAAAATGTGGCTAGCATCCCTGCACATGCCTGTGTTTAATGTGTAACTGCCAGGAAGTTCCATCATTGTATGCTTGTTACTTATTGTTTCGTGCTGTATTGAGTAGAGCACTGTGTAACACAATCTGTGAATTCTGAGATGGCAGATATAGAGGAACAATGTGTCTGCATTAAATTTTGCGTGAAACTCAAGAAAAATCTTCACAGACACACACCAAATGATGCAGGAAGCCTACAGTGATGAGTGCTTAAGCCATACCTGGTGTTATGAATAGTTCACACCGTTAAAAATGGCCGGACGGAAGTTTAAGATGACGCTCGTTCAGGAATGCCCTTCGACATCTATTGACAACGCTCATGCCAGGAACCTCAACAAAATGGTGCTTGCCAATTGAAGACTGACTGTTCAAGACATTTCAGTTATCATGTCATGATCCTGACACAGCATCTTGGAATCCATCATGTTACCACCAAGTTCGTCCCATGGCTCACGAGTCTAGTCCACAAAGACCTTCGCCTTGAATTTTGTGAAGAGCTTTTGGACTGTTCAAATGGGAACAAGCTGTTCCTTCAGAGAATTGTAACTGGTGATGAGATGTGGGTCTACAGTTATGACATTGAGACCAAGGTTCAATCTTCACAATGCTTTTTAAACGATTGTCCAAGACCAAAAAAGGGTCGTTAGGTCAGCCATGCTAATAGTTTTCTTTGACTTTGAAGGATTAGTCCACCATGAATTTGTTACACAGATACAAAAACAGTTAATCGATTGTACTATCAGGACGTGTTGCGAAGCATGCGAGAAAATGTGAAAAGGAAACAGCTTGAAATGTGGTGCATTACAATAATACATCCCTGTTGATGCATGACTATTACACAAAGAAACAAAATCACTGTGCTGTGTCATCCTCTGTGCTCTCCAAACCTGGCCCCAGACTCTTTTTTTTAATTCCAATATTGAAAACCCCATTGAAAGAACAAAGATTTGCAACGACAGACAAGATACAAGAAAATTCGTGTGATCCAGCAAGAGGCGGAAATGGTGTTGGAAGCAGGGAGATTATTTTGAAGGAAACCATGCACAATAAGCAAATGGTAACCATAGAAAAACTTTGTGGCCAAAGTTCCAAAATTTGTTGAACAGACCTTGTACTACCACTGCTGTCACTGAAGTAGTTAACTGTATGCTAAATGCATATGAAAATAAGGATCTAAGCTCTGTTGTACTATGTGATCTCAGCAGTCTTTGACTGTATACTCCTTAACACTCTACTAGCAAAACAGGAATTTTACAGCATATACAACATAGCTTAAGTACTATTTAAGTAACAAGAGACAGTTCTTCTCAGTTAAAAACAGATGCTCTTCACTGAAGGGGGCTTGGACTCAGTGCCATAGGCTCAGTCCTTGGTCCATTTCTGTTCGTCATTACTACTAATAATTTATCTTATCCTGTAGGAACTAATTCAGTAGCATGTTATGAAGATGACAGGGCATTGCTGAATATGCAGCACATACACCACAGAATTGCAATAGGCAATATGAAAAAAATTAGAATTAGAAGTGAAGTGGGTTTCATCTAATGAACTCGTTGTGGTAATCCTGCTAAAACACATGAACCAATTCTGGGATTTTAGTCACCTAATGAACTCGTTGTGGTAATCCTGCTAAAACACAAGAACTAATTCTGGGATTTTAGTCATGTCTGCAAGCATGGAAACTGAAAAACACAGCCACTAATGAGCATATTAAGGAGGCATCTATTGGCCTATTTCAGTCACACATTCCCTACAGCATACTGACATGGAGACATGTTAGTGAAATTCTGAAAATTAAAAAAAAGTTATCACAATAATGAGCAAAGTGAAACCTAACGAGCACGAGCAATCCCTCTTTATCAACCTCAAGATACTGACTGCTGTAAACCCATATATCTATGTGGCACTGCTTTATGTCACAAGCAAGTTACATGTGTTCAGTACTAAAGAGAATATACTACAGACAACTTCAATATATTGAGAAACTGACTGACAAAGACCACATACACAAATACAGTAACATGTTTAAATCCTTTTAATAAGCTTCCAATACATGTTTGGTCCTTGCCCTGTGATATTCTCAAAATTAAGATTTATGATTGATTACTAAAACACCTATTTTACAAGATAGCAGGACTATTTGAAATAAACTTTACTGGCACTAATTTTTATAATCTTTCTAAGAGAAGTAGAATTAAATTGTAAGAACTTCTCCTTAACAGTTCTTTATTAATTGCATATTTAATATACAGACCTATTCTGCTGAAAGAATAAAAAATTGTATTCAACAACAGACTAGGGAGGAGAGTTGCAACAAAACTGTCTTTGGACTCTCATTGAATCCTCAGAGTTTAGCTGGGTTTAATACTATTTCTTTGATGAGAAATAATAGTCACATGCAATACATAAAAACAATAATTTTAGTAAGAATTTCCAACATATGTTCACGTGCTTTGCAAAAATGCTGGATGAGGAGTACTTTGGGCAGCTGTACAAAACTGAAGAGAAAAATAATAAAATTATATAACCATCAAAATTACCAAATAATTTAACTATGGAGCTGTATTTGGTATAATGCTGATGTTTTGGCATAGCTGAGAGGCTATTTTCAGCCATTATTGTTGTCAGCAAATGAGTAGCAGAGTTTCGTAATAAAAATTTGTGAACAGACATTTGAGCTGGGTTTTTGAAATATTACTCTAGAAAGGTATGCCAGATCACACACCATACTTTTATATGATCTGGGAAGACATGACGCATATGCAACCTGCAATCTGGAGTAGCCTGAAAAATGCAACTCAACAAGCTGGTACTGTAATTGAGGCAGTGGACTCTTATATGTTACGACCAGTATTCACAGACCACAGCTGATTATCTCCTCCATCCATGTGCAACTGAGCTATTACTAGGTACTGGAAAGTTTCAGTTTTACAAATCTGTGATTACACATGATTACACCAGCAATTGGCTACAAAATGGAGTACTTGTAGTTTAACTGTGTGACTTATTTTAATCAATCATCAATTAAACTTACATACAACGTGTTTTTGAAGACGGTAATTATAAGAATCTCTCCAGGAAACACCACCTTATCGTAACACTGACTGTGCGGGCAGTGAGGTTTGCATATTCTTGTGAAGCTGAGGGCTATACCAGCTGTAGTACAGTTGCTGGCAGGGTCTCACTTGTCAGAACATCTCAATGGATGAACAAGGCCTCATTTCTTCCCACATTCAGTCCCACTGTTCTTCCCCAGTTCCCTGGGTATGCAACCCAAGGTATGATCAATCCCTGCAGAGAGGTACATGGCACATGGGAAGGTGCGTCTTGAACAGAGTCTCAGGGATACCAGGTGACCTTCCTGAGTGATTAAAATCACACCGTGAGTGGCTTCAATGGTGTTGGCCTGATATATCACCAGTTCTCGTGGGACCAAACTGGAAAACACAGAAAACAATACAAAAACTGAAGGATCTGATGAAGCCTCAAATCCGTAAGCATCAGAGGTGGAACTGGTGGAAGCCATTTTTGCAACTGGATCAGGCGATAGACCAGTTCGAGAAGTGGAAAACATCACTGAGAAGTTGAAGCAGGCCAAGTACAAATTCTTGTTTGGGTCTCAGAGGAAAGAACCTACCAGCAAAAAGGAAGGATTGAATGGCTTCCTATATATAAATGGAAGGAATGAAAAGATCACAAACCTAAGACCTTGTGAAGTCCTCTGACTTTGTAGAGCAGTTTATTTTTTCTAGCTTTTACTTCGTTGTGATGCTGCAGCTAGCAGAAGTAATTCACTTCCTTAAGCAGGACCAGAAGACACAACAGTACTGAGTGAGACACTGGTTCCTATGCAGGCATTGGTAATGGATGGACCACATGGAGTAGTAGTAAATCATTAGAGTGAGAAGAAGTAGGAGGCATGAGAATGAATCTTGCTTGGTGATCAGTACATGGGGGAACCACATACATTCATGCACAGAACTAATAATTATCTTCATTAAATATTAGTTGTGAAAGCCCATGCTTTTGCCACAGCAAATATTAGGAGGAGCCTACATGTCATCAGAGCTTTAATATGACAATATCACTATGCAGCAAACCAGTTAACAAATGAACATTGTTAAGCTACTGATGATATACAAATAGCTATCAAGTTTCAAGGAGTATACAAGAGATTTTGGCTGCACACCAATCCCACCAGTTGGTGATAGGAAAGAGTCCGAGTCTGTCTTTCTGAAATAGTCAGTTTCATCATGCTCTCAAAGTTCATTAACTTTTTGAGATGAATGATTTCAGATTATTTAACTGAAACTGTTTTACTGTGTTTGCTAATAAGTGCTCCATTAAGGCATCCCGGGACTTATTTCCAGTGGATTAGCTACCTGTACTTCCACTTATAATCACAGACTGCCCGATTGCAGCTTCTAAGGAATATAACGTACTACAGGAGTCGCTCTGAGGGACAATATGAATGACAGATTCACTGAAAACAGGTAGGAGGAAATCCTACTGCTGATTCATTATGATAATCCAGAAAACTGTTAACTTGCACAGTCTTGAGTGGAAAGGCATTGCCAGTTATACTGTACGTTACTTATACCACTTTCTATAGACTCATGGTCAAACTGAAAAGCTTTACAGAGTTTTAGTACAATGAGAGGATTTTGCAACCAGAAAAAAAAAAAAAAAAAAAAAAAAAAAAAAAAAAAAAAAAAAAAAAAAACATGTCAAAGCGAAGGGGATATATAGAAGGTTTCCAATTCAAAGACAGGGAACAAGACAACAGGGGGAAGTGTCTAGATCTCCCTCTTTGCAGGACAATCAGATCTTGTAAAAGCCAAGGCAAGAAACAGAGAAACAGACCTGTAGTACTGCAGTCTAGTTATTTAAGATTGTTGTTATCCAAGAGGGATATCCACTGATCGACATCACCTTGCAGCAGCAGAAGGAGCTAGTTCAGCTGCCTTTCTTGGAAAGAGGGGGGCACAAGTATAGGTCCTAGATTCAGGAGGGCCTATCTGGACAAAGGTACTCTATCTTTGTTTGTGAGAGGATGGAAACAGATGGAGCCTAGATATCCCCTTTGGAGGAACTGCTGGTCAAGACAGCAGCTGAACTCTTCAAGAATGCAAAGATATCAATTTGGCTGCCAAACGTCCTTAAGGCTGTTCCTCCAAAGATCTTACAGAACCAAATGCACTTGAGAGTAATCAACCACAAGGTTATATCAGATGGTCAATCTCTTGTGGTGGAAGTCAGTAAGGAATCACAAGGACAATGTCACAGTAGCACCTGAAACTGCATTTAGGGTTCACACAGGTTACTATCAGAGTAATGAAGGACTTCGGAAGAGACCATGGAAGCAAGTTGGCAACACATTATGGGGCAACTGCAGCCTTGATTCATCTTCTGGCAAGACAAAGTGGATATGGTCTCGATTCAGGAACTGTATTTATATAAAGGGGGCTGGATCAGGCCTTGGAGGAACTGGAGGTAAATTGACTTAATATATAATAGAGGGAAACATTCCACATGGGAAAAATATATCTAAAAACAAAGATGATGTAACTTACCAAACGAAAGCATTGGTATGTTGATAGACACACAAACACACACACTAAATTCAAGCTTTCGCAACCCACGGTTGCTTCATCAGGAAAGAGGGACGGAGAGGGAAAAACAAAAGGATGTGGGTTTTAAGGGAGAGGGTAAGGAGTCATTCCAATCCCAGGAGCGGAAAGACTTACCTTAGGGGGAAAAAAGGACAGGTATACACTCGCGCACACACACATATCCATCCACACATATACAGACACAAGCAGACATATCATGTCCCTTAATCCTTCTTGAAAAACCTTAATCCTACTCCCAACATCACCACAGCTGAAGCCCAGGCTATCCGTGATCTGAAGGCTGACTGATCCATCATCATTCTTCCAGCGGACAAGGGTTCCACGACCAGGGTACTTGCTCATCGGGAGTATGTGGCTGAGGGACTGCATCAGCTTTCAGACAACACTACATACAAAGTTTGCCAAGGTAATCCCATTCCTGATGTCCAGGAGGAGCTTCAAGGAATCCTCAGAACCTTAAGCCCCCTACAAAACCTTTCACCTGACTCCATCAACCTCCTGACCCCACTGACACCCCGCACCCCTACCTTCTACCTACTTCCTAAAATTCACAAACCCAATCATCCTGCCCACCCCATTGTAGCTGGTTACCAAGCCCCCACAGAACGTATCTCTGCCTACATAGATCAACACCTTCAACACATTACATGCATTCTCCCATCCTTCATCAAAGACACCAACCACTTTCTCGAACGCCTGGAATCCTTACCCAATCTGTTACCCCCAGAAACCATCCTTGAAACCATTGATGCCACTTCCTTATACACAAATATTTCACACATCCAGGGCCTCGCTGCAATGGAGCACTTCCTTTCACGCCGATCACCTGCCACCCTACCTAAAACCTCTTTCCTCATTACCTTAGCCAGCTTCATCCTGACTCACAACTTCTTCACTTTCGAAGGCCAGACATACCAACAATTAAAGGGAACAGCCATGGGTACCAGGATGGCCCCCTCGTACGCCAACCTATTTATGGGTCGCTTAGAGGAAGCCTTCTTGGTTTCCCAGGCCTGCCAACCCAAAGTTTGGTACAGATTTATTGATGACATCTTCATGATCTGGACTCACAGTGAAGAAGAACTCCAGAATTTCCTCTCCAACCTCAACTCCTTTGGTTCCATCAGATTCACCTGGTCCTACTCCAAATCCCATGCCACTTTCCTTGACATTGACCTCCATCTGACCGATGGCCAGCTTCACACATCCGTCCACATCAAACCCATCAACAAGCAACAGTACCTCCATTATGACAGCTGCCACCCATTCCATATCAAATGGTCCCTTCCCTACAGCCTACGTGGCAAATGAATCTGCTCCAGTCCTGAATCCCTGAACCATTACACCAACAACCTGAAAACAGCTTTCGCATCCCGCAACTACCCTCCCAACCTGGTACAGAAGCAAATAACCAGAGCCACTTCCTCATCCCCTAAAACCCAGAACCTCCCACAGAAGAACCCCAAAAGTGCCCCACTTGTGACAGGACACTTTCCGGGACTGGATCAGACTCTGAATGTGGTTCTCCAGCAGGGATATGACTTCCTCAAATCCTGCCCTGAAATGAGATCCATCCCTCATGAAATCCTCCCTACTCCACCAGAGTGTCTCTCCACCGTCCACCTAACCTTCGTAACCTCTTGGTTCTCCCTATGAAATTGCCAAACCACCTCCCCTACCCTCTGGCTCCTACCCTTGTAACGGCCCCCGGTGTAAAACCTGTCCTATGCACCCTCCCACCACCACCTACTCCAGTCCTGTAACCCGGAAGGTGTACACGATCAAAGGCAGAGCCACGTGTGAAAGCACCCGTGTGATTTACCAACTGACCTGCCTACACTGCGAAGCTTTCTATGTGGGAATGACCAGCAACAAACTGTCCATTCGCATGAACGGACACAGGCAGATAGTGTTTGTTGGTAATGAGGATCACCCTGTGGCTAAACATGCCTTGGTGCACGGCCAGCACATCTTGGCACAGTGTTACACCGTCCGGGTTATCTGGATACTTCCCACTAACACCAACCTATCAGAACTCCGGAGATGGGAACTTGCCATTCAACATATCCTCTCTTCCCGTTACCCACCATGCCTCAATTTCTGCTAATTTCGAGTTGCCGCTGCTCATACCTCACCTGTCATTCAACAACATCTTTGCCTCTGTACTTCTGCCTCAACTGACATCTCTGCCCAAACTCTTTGCCTTTACATATGTCTGCTTGTGTCTGTATATGTGCGGATGGATATATGTGTGTGTGTGTGTGTGTGTGTGTGTGTGTGTGTGTGTGTGTGTGTGTGTGTGTGTGTGTGTGTGTGCGCGCGCGCGCGCGCGCGCGCGTGCGCGAGTGTATACCTGTCCCTTTCTCCCCCTAAGGTAAGTCTTTCCGCTCCCAGGATTAGAATGACTCCTTACCCCTCTCCCTTAAAACCCACATCCTTTCGTCTTTCCCTCTCCTTCCCTCTTTCCTGATGAAGCAACTGTTGTTTGCGAAAGCTTGAATTGTGTGTGTGTGTGTGTGTGTGTGTGTGTGTTTGTTTGTTAGTGTCCCTATCAACATACCAATGCTTTCCAAACGAAAGCGTTGGTATGTTGATAGACACACAAACAAACACACACACAAAATTCAAGCTTTCGCAACCCACAGTTGCTTTATCAGGAAAGAAGGAAGGAGAGGGAAAGACGAAAGGATGTGGGTTTTAAGGGAGACAGCACTCCACCTTTGAAGGAAGTGAAGAGACAATAGACAGCTACTCACAGGTGAATGAACAACTGTTGGTTGTGGTGCCAATACCCACAACCTGGAGTGGGGAAGCAGTGGCACTAACAGCAGAGGTGAGTACATACTTGAATGCCAATTGAAGAGCAATACAGATTTTGAATAGGGGTAGGGAACATAACTTCAGGAACAGAAGATGAGAAGAAGTTCTTGACACAACTTTTGGGTTCATCTTAATAGGTAGTTGCACCAAATAAAGGGATGTTGTGACAGTGCCATCTTTAACTGACCACATGTAAAGTTGAAATGGATGTTCAACAGACCATGGCGTATAGGAATCCTAGGAAAACAGACTGGGTCCCATATAGGAGGGACCTAAACATGAGCGTATCTGAAGTGAAAACTTTGACAAGATATCCAGTAGATGTAGAGGATATAGCAGATGAAGTGACATCTGCCATTATGATCTCATACTTAGAAAACTGCCTGATCCCCAAGAAGTGCACAACAGGAATGTACCATGATAGAACAATAATCTGAAATTGCAAAGGAAGTAGGTAAGGAGACAACTCTTCAATAAGAAAAGGACAATGGACAAAATATCAGGAAATGCTTGGCAAATACAACCTTATTATTAAGCAGGAGAAACTTTCATCCGAGAAGGTATTCTGCTACTACGGCCAGACTTCATAAAATCCTCACAAGAACACCGACAAATGCAGAAGGCACTCTACTAAGCAAGAAAGGAAGGTGCATGGTACATATACAACAGCACATGAGATGCTGGATGTGCTCCTCAAGACTCACTTCCCTCAATGCACTCTGGTAGATAACATAGACCAAGATTCAGTCCCTTGAGGTACTTGTTTACAGGAAACCAAAACAACAAATGAGAATCTACCACAGAATGTGCTGATTTCAAATAAATCCTGTGGACATTGGAAACATTTCAACCATTCAAGTCACTTAGTACAGACAGAATCTTTCTGGCTCTGCTGCAACAAGGAGACAGATTAATCCCATGCAGACTGTTCAAAGTCAACCTAACAGCTGGAGCCATTCCTAGTGCTTGGAGGGCTGTGGAGGTTGTTTTCATTTATAAGCCTGGAAGAGATGATCAAGACTGTGGATATGAGACCAAACAGTCTGTCCTCTTTTCTCTTTAAGACATTAGAACAATTGATTAATGTGCACATTATGGAAAAGAAGGTTAACTGAGGTTTCTTTACAGGAAAACCAACACAGTTATCAACCAGGCAAATCATGTGAAACAGTACTTCACTTGTTGGGAAGATGGAAAAAGTTCTACATCATCAGGAAATTGCTCTCTGCCTCTTCCTGAATGTTGAGGGGGCTTTCAGCAATATGACCTTCAAATCCACGATTAGAGCTGCAGAACATGGCATGGACTAACACCATGCTGAGCAGACGAAAGGTAGAAGCCACCAAAATGAAAGAGAAAATGGTGATCATCACTACTGAAGGATGTCCGCAAGGAGAGGTTTTGATCCCACCATTGTGGAACCTAGTGGTGAATGAACTCATCGAATAGTTAAATACTAGAGGCTACTTTTGCCAAGGATATCAGATGATTTACTCTCAGTAATACTCAGCAAATTTGCAAGTAGTCCGAACAATGGCACAATGCCCTCTGAACATTATAAAACTGGTGCAGGAAATAGGATCTAAGGGACAGTTCCAGGAAAACTGTTTTACTACTGTTGACGAGGAAGAATATCCAGGACATATACTGGAATCTTATGTTCTTCGATGAAACTCTACCAGCAGAAAGGGTAGTGAAGTACCTAGGAGTAATCCTGTATGTGAAACTATCATGGACCCCTCATATGGAGAACATATGCTCCAAGGCGAAAGGTGCTCTTATGTGCACTAGAAGGCCTTGTGGTCAAAACTATAATCTAAGACTCAGGAGTATGTACTGTAATAAGACCTGTGGTAATTTATGGGGCTATAGTGTGGTGGAATAAAGTAGAACAAAAAGTGGCTGCTCAGAGGCTCGGGAAGGTGCAGAGACTGCCCTGCTTAGCCATAGCAGGCGAAATTAACAGCACACAATCTGCTGGGATGGAGATCATGCTTGACATCCCCCATTATAGCTTTGGCTTACAATGGAGGCAGCAGTAAAGGTATACAGGTCAAAAACAGGAAATAACTGGGAATCTTTGGGATAGCCAGAACTCCACACCAATATAATTAATGTGGTAAATACAGGAATGGTCAGGTATATACTGGCTGATCATACAATAACTTCCAGCTGCTTCAATAAACCTTTCAAGGTAACAATTGGAAGTAGGGAGTAGTGAAAAAATTAACCATGATTCTGTTCAGGAGACAGTCTGGTTTACTGATGGGTCAAAATCAGATGAAGGTGGGGAAGGGGTACATGGGGTACGGCTTTCACAAGACACAGCAATCTCTCTTGGCAAGCTGGCCATGGCAGTCCAAATGGAGATATTTGCTATCACAGTGTGCACAGAGGAGAATCTGTGTAGGTGCTGGAAGTATTGTGGCATCTACATTCATTCAGGCAGCCAAGCAGCTCTGAAATCTCCATGAACCCATGCAATGAGATCGAAGATCGCTGCAAAATCCGATGAGGCCCTTGTGAGGATAGGGGAAAGTAACAGGGTAAACCTGCAGTGGATCCCAAGTCACTCAGAAATTAGTGGCAATGAAAAAGCTGATGGGCCGGACAGGACAGGAGTAACGACTCCTTTTGTTTGACTGGAACCTGTTCTAACCATCACTAAGGCGGTGGTAAAATCAAAACTCCATAGCTGGATCAGTAGGCAGCATGCAGAATATTGGACTAAGGTCCAAAAACAATGTTAGGACTGATGATTGAATATGGGAACTTTAAAAATACCTGCAGATAATGGGTATAGAGAAGGAAGTTCCTAAGTGTAAACAATGTGGTGAGGGGACCGAAACTGCATCATATTTAATCTTCCAATGCAAAGCATTTGAGGCCAAAAGACACAAAATATTCGGATCACTAATCCCTGTGTCTGATAAAGAACTAGAAAAGGGTCTCCTACCACTTTTTAAGAATAACGGCTAGCTTTGCTAGAATCATAGGGAGAAAAACTGCACAATAAACTCAGTTTTGATGTGGGTGATTGCAGGCTAAGGCCACTGTTGTTTTGTCTCCCTGCGCACACCAAAAATCAAAATAATATAAATGAAAATTGAAGAATACTAGTCCTCCTCATATAATTCTACACTTAAATCTATACTCCTGTAAGTCAACCTACGGTGGGTGGTGGAGAGAATTTCATATACCACTGTCACTTTACCCCTTTCCTGCTTCAATCACAGTGGTGCAAGGGAAGAATGACAGTTGGTTGAAGTTAAGAAGTCATAAACTGTTGGATACTTCCCTGTGGTATTCTGCAACAATACCGTAAAACATAAAAATGCTATTCAAGGATTTCTGTGGGTCATGCTTAACTCACTTAATTGTATTTTTCTTCATTGCATAAACAATGGGGGTGGGGGTGGGGGGGGGGGGGGTGGTATCAACTGATCATTTCATTTAAGCTTACCTTTCCAGAAGCTGGCATCCACAGAACAAGATCAGGGAAGCCCCGGCGACAGCTGTGAAAGTTTTTCACTAGTCGTTCACATACAACTGCCAGCAGTTGTCCTCCCATGCATCTCACAAGTCCCTGTAACAGTTAATCAATGGATCAAATTACATACTGTACAGTCTTCTAGCAGAGGTTAATTGACAGTGTACTGTGAGGTAGCAATGGTACTCCTGTTAGCTATTGCAAACACACATTGTTTATATCGTCACCTCCCTAAATAGCTTACTATGTAGTTATTTTAAATGCACACAAGTCTGAACTGAAGAAAGTAAGAGGAAGTCTTACTGAGATCTGCAGCCTGAGCTTTGCAACAATATTGACAGTGATCAGGTGACAAGAAAGTTAAGTAAACTCAAGTTATATCAGCCAAAACTACAAACCGACAGGTATCTCCTACTCATTTTAAACATGCCAAAAAATGTGAGATTCTTATTTCAAGGCTTGCTCACAAAATTTTCTTAATCATGAGCCGTAGAAAAAAGAAAGAGGGAAGGAGGCATTAATCTGAGTAGATCATGTGACTCCAAGCAAGTTAGATCAGTATTCAAGAAACTGGACTCATTTAGTGAGAGTAGTTTAAATATTCATTTGGTTACCCAGATTTAGAGCTCTCTATACCAATTCACATACATACTGGGACTGTATCTTCAACAAAGCCATGGTTGATTTTTCTATCCTAATCTTTCCAATGCTTTTAGTGTTCTACCTGTAACGACATTGCCATCAAACAGGATTTTATACTTTGGTTCCAACTCTTATGTGTTACTTCATTATTTCCTCTCTCTTTGTACGTTATGGAAATTTGAAAATTCTGAGCAGGAGAGGAGAGAAAGACATTTGCCATGTTGTCTTCCATACTCTCACACTAGTAACTGCATTAAATATTGAAGTGGACTCATTAAAGCATTGCTGTGGGGAAGGCACAGGATGACAGGTCACTATTCACTGACAAATTTTTAAAATGAAGTCATTCAGCAAAGCATGTTTTTTAACAAACATGTGCAGAACCTACAGTGAAGTGTTGTTTTACCTATTAGCATTTGCTACTGGATGATTTCACTGGTAATTTATTAAATTATAAGAGAAGGTATCAACAGCACTGATAAGCAGATCATTTAGTTTCTATGAAGACATTACACTACTCTAAACCATATGCTAGTGTGGGTAAGTTCATAAATATCAAATAAATGAATGCCAGTTTCAAAATATTATTTTTCATGATAAAAAGTAGGTAACATGCCATTTTACAATACAAACCGTCAACTTATTCACACTGCAGAAATAATTCCAGCTAACAAGACACAGTTTGTCTCTATGTTCTTCATAGCGTTCCCCTACAAAACGTTGCAAATGTGGTTGATCCCATGCTCTAATGTCAGCTAACCGGCGTTCCACAAAATCCTGACGACTACTGTAGAAGTATTCAGTTCCAAGGTCGAGTGGAGCTGTCTGATATGGTGACAGGAATGCATCCGGTACTGGTGTGTCATAAAGAATGTCCCAAAATAATAGTGCAAACAGTGAAGTGACCACACTACCTTCACAATGAAGACCTGAAACAGTAAACAAATGTTAAATATAATATTTTTTATACAAAGTTTTGTTGAAGATGCACCTAAAATTAATCACAGTAAATCACTTTGGTGTAGTCCTGATAATTTGACCAAATTGACACTGAAAATCCATATACAGCAAGTTACTCTCAAGTGTGCAATAACCAGGAGTCTCGGCCAATAAAAAATCCTTCCTAATCCCTAGAAACTGAAACTTTGGCCATCCCATACAACTTTCCCTGACCTTAAAAAGGTCATTATTTTTGAAACTGTACAGTTGTATGTTACTAGAATTCTTTAACATGTGTCGGATGATGAAACTGTGTGAACTTTATCAGACCAATATTGCTTAGTACGTGTGCTGCTTCATGTGAGCAATCTCAGTTCACCGATACCACTTTGTTCAAAAGAAGTCTGAAACAAAAAATGGTTTACAGGACAATCCATCCCTATGCTACATCCACTTCCAGCCCCATGAAGCATGTTGCACAGTAGCCTAACCAGAATTGATGACAGAGTGACAAGACCTGCATCTGCTGAAGCCTGCTGGCAGCAACAACTCATCAATCATGGAGTGATGAGCTGATTCCTGAAATGGAAGTCTACAGTTCTCTTTGATGTCTCAAAACCAAGTGTCTTCTTACACATCCCCCAAACAAGTATCTTCGTCTCTGTCCAATAATCAAGTGCCTTCTAAAATTTTTACATTTTCTCTCTGCCCCAGAGTTTCCCACAAAAGGACTGTGCAAAGCTTCCTCCAATAATGGGAAGAAATGGCCCATGATTAACCAATGGAATTTTAAGAGACTGCATCCACAACCCCACTGAGCAGATAATTTATTTAATCCCCCAATGAGATGCTTTTCTGCATACGAAATTTTGATAATCTGAATCTGAATCCCCCATCTAGCAGATATTTTGTTAGTCACCAATGAACTGCCTTTGCACGTTGTGAGAGAGTATCCGTTGTCCATATGGACTAGTGTGCAGATGACACCATACATCAACAAGAGAAGGAAAAAAACTTTAACAATAACTGGCACATAACTTTCACATGTGAAAGCAGCAAGACAGTTATCTTTCACCCTGTATGGATTCCTGGAGAGCCAGTCACCGAAAAACACACTTACAGACTGTTCTTTGAGCAGAAATACTGGCTCATAAATTATTATTATTATTATTGTTTTATATTCGTCAGATGCACAACACTGTTCCTCAAACTGTGATATTTGAAAGAGTCCCCAGCCGTAAAGGATGAGGACTGCAGTTCTAAAGACCTTGGGTCGCACGCACGGCTGTCTGGTGCCACATTGGACACTGTATTGTGGCTGGCAAGTTCTACCCACTGAACAGAGGAATGGCTGCTCGGGCAGCCATTCCTAGAATTTGACCCATCCCCCAAGGAACACTCCTGCTGCCTGCACGGCTGTCTTCACTGCCTGCTATATGGCTCACCCCCTCCTCTGTGAAGTTGTGCAACTCATTAAAGATGCAGCTAAATAGATAGATGGAAAAAGAGAAATGACATGGGTGTTACATCTACATCTGCTCTCTGCAAACCACTATAAGGTGCATGGTAGAGGGTATGTCACATTTTACCAGTTATTAGTGTTTCTTCCTGTTCCATTCACGTAAGCAGCATAGGAAGAATGATTATTTGAATGTATCTGTGTTTGCAGTAATTATTCTGATCTCCTCACAATCCCTATGTGACTGATACGTAGGGGGTTGCAGTATATTCCTAGAGTAATCATTTAAAGCTGATTCTTGAAACTTTGTTAATAAGCTTTCTCCATATATTCAATACCCCTGTTAGTCCCATCTGGTACGGGTCCAACACACTTGAGCAATATTCTAGAATGAGTCGCACAAGTGATTTGTAAGAAATCTCCTTTGCAGACTGATTGCACTTCCCCAGTATTCTACCAGTAAACAGAAGTCTACCACCTGCTTTATCCACGACTGAACTTATGTGATCATTGCATTTCATATCCCTACAAAGTGTTACACCCAGATATTTGTATGAGTTGGCCAACTCCAACAGTGACCCATCGATATTATAGTCATAGGATGCTACATTTTTTTGTTTTGTGAAGTGCAAAATTTTACATTTCTGAACATTTAAAGTAAGAGCCAATCTCTGCACCAGTTTGAAATCTTATCAAGAACTGTCTGAATATTATGCAGCTTCTTGCAGATAGTACTTCATTATAGATAACTGCATCATCTGCAAAAAGGATGATTTTACTATTAATATTGTCTGCAAGGTCATTTATATACAACATTAACAGCAAGGGTCATATCACACTTCCCTGGGGCACACCCGAAGTCACTTCTATATCTGACAATGACTCTCCATCCAAGATAACATGCTGTGAACTCCCACCAAAAAGTCCTCAATCCACTCACAAATTTCACTCGATACCATATATAATTGTACTTTTGACAATAAGTGTAGGTGTGGTACCGAGTCAAATACCATTTGGAAATCGAGAAATACAGCATCTACCTGACTGCCTTGATCCAAAGCTTTCAGTATGTCATGTGAGAAAAGTGAAAGCTGGTTATCACATGACTGATGTTTTCAAAATCAATGCTGGTTGGCATTGAGGAGCTCATTCTGTTCAAGATAACTCATTACAACAAATCAATGTCAAGAATATTGGATGATAGTTCTGTAGATCACTTCTATTGCCCTTCTTGTAGAGGGTGTGACCTGTGCCTTTCTCCAAGAACTGGGCATGGCTTTTTGTTTGAGGTTTCTATAATAGATTGTATTTAGAAGAGGGGCTAACTCAAGTGCAAATTCAATATAGAATTTGACATAGATTCCATAAAGCCCTGGGAGCTTTCTTCAATTTTAACTTAACAATTTCAACTGTTTCTCAACACCACTGACGCTATTACTTATTTCATTCATCTTTTCAGTGGTACGAGGTTTAAATTGGAGCAATTCTCCTGGGTCTTCCATTATAGAGGAACATTTGAAAATTGAGTTAAATATTTCAGCTTTTGCTTTGCTAACCTCAATTTCAGTTCCTGTCTCATTCACTAGATACTGGACACTATCTTTGGTGCCAGTTACAGCCTCTACAGACAACCACAATCTTTTTAGGTTCTGTGAAAGATCACTTGAGAATATTGTGCTACGGTAGTCATTGAAGGCATCATGCATTGCTCTCTTGACAGCCAAATACGTTCCATTCAGCATCTCTCCATCTATACCCCTATGCTTTGTTTTACACCTGTTATGCAGTAATCTCTGTTTCTTTAGAAGTTTTTTTACAGTGAATGTATACCATGGAGGTTACCTCCCATTATAAGCTATTCTACTGGGTACATATCTGTCCAGTGCATGGTCAACTATTCTTTTAAACTTGAGCCAGAGTTCCTCTACATGTTCCCGCCCTGCGCTGAAAGTTTCAAGTTCTTCAATGAGATATGACACTACTGATTTTTTATCTAGGTTACTGAACATATATATCAGTATGTCCACCCCTGATACTAATCTTGTCCAAACAGTCTCACATGCAGCTTCAGTTCCAACCTCAGTGGATTTGAGTTTCTTGTCTACTGTGAAAAATACACTACCTTTATTTCCCATTTGCCCATCCTTTCGATATACACGCATTTTCCTTAAAAATCTCACTGCTGTCAATTTCAGATTTCAACCAGCTTTCTGTACCTAGTATGATGTGAGTTTCATTGCTTTCTATTGATGCTTCAGACTCTGGCACTTAGTTGTGAATGCTTCAGCAGTTTACTATTAAGATTTTAATACTCTCAGCCTTGGGAGGCATTTCTTTCGATCTTACACTGATACTTCTGTGTTTCCTACAGCCATCATTATCTGGACTGGGTGTTAGCGGCCTGGTCTTCACAATCACTGATGTTACTCATGGCCTCGACAAACATATCTCTGTGAATCAGTACAATCATCATATGAATTTCTAAGTTGGTACAATAGCAGTGAAATCTGAAACATAGCAGCCCAACACTAAGATGATGTGTCTCAAACTTGACACATTCAAAATTGTGCTAATAAGAAAAGGTTTGTTTCAATTAGTACTATTACAAATGGTTAGAAACCTGTTAAAAACATTTAACAATTATTTGATTTAATTAATGTAATACTGACAATAATCAAGTTCAGTACCTGTAACTGTTGTTGCATTATTTAATGTGATGTGACAGTTGGAATTAGGCTGTGTGTAATATAGTGTTATTATGTAAAAATCAATGTATTTTATTGAATTTGGTCAATATAGTGAAAATGAATTCTACAGTCATGTTTACATGATTTCTGTTCCTACACGCATAATGGATTCAATTACGAAAACTGCCCTGCAATGAAGCAACAACGATGAGAATCTAAGGTAAGTAGTATCCTCCAGTAAATTGTTCTAAAATTGTGCAGTAATTTCAAAGGTCAGTCAAAATCAAAAGACAGGAAGAACTTACTATTTTTATGTAAATTAAAAAACTGTAAAAGATTTATTATAATCTTTCTCAGAATCTATGACTCTGAGGCAATGTGGTAATTCATATTTATTGCTCTATTTTTTAATTTTGTTTCTAACTTGTAATTGGTCTAGTGTGCTTGTTCCTTTACATGATTAAAACCTAACATTTTTTGTAAATGGTTGGTATAAAAATGGAAATGTCGTGTGGCTAAGGCCTCCCGTCGGGTAGACCGTTCGCCTGGTACAGGTCTTTCAATTTGACGCCACTTCGGCGACCTGCGCGTCGATGGGGATGAAATGATGATGATTAGGACAACACAACACCCAGTCCCTGAGCGGAGAAAATCGCCGACCCAGCCGGGAATCGAACCCGGGCCCTTAGGAATGACAGTCTGTCACGCTGACCACTCAGCTACCGGGGCGGACGTAAATGGTTGGTGATAATTATAGTAAATATTTTGTACATTACCGAGGAGGAGGTTAACAAATTGTAATGCCTTGTCTGTGTCCTTTCCAGTGTAGTAGAAAAATTACATAAATATTCCACTTTCGAGGAATGGTTTTCTTCAGTGGGCATTTTGTAAATTGTTCCTTCTGTAATACAATTCTTAAGCTTTTCTACTGAAACACCTTCATTTCCACATGGCTTTCCTTTTTTCATTCCCTGCATAACTTCATGTAGCTCATTTGGCATTGTTTCCTGAATTTTATTATTTTCATTTCTCACTATCTGTATTTCTGATTCCTCTCTTGAACATTTAAAGCAACCTTTGAATGCATGTACAATTTTTGATAAACCACCTTATTTTTGCATCAACTTACATGTAACCTGTCTCATGAGTTTGTTTCTGTTTTGCTTTGTGTATCTTTTTCTTCATATATGAAAGCTCTATGATCATTCTAAATCCAAAAGTGGTTTAGGACTGTCACATTCCATACATTTTCTCTCTTGTTTGATATACCATTGTTGTTGTTGTTGTGGTCTTCAGTCCTGAGACTGGTTTGATGCAGCTCTCCATGCTACTCTATCTGATATACCATATCCAATTTAATTTTTAGGTCCTTGCTAAGTTCATTTTCTATTGGTTTTCTTCTGTAACAATGTGTTTGGATATGATATGTTGTCACACAAACTGTACATATGAATCCTAAGTTTGTCATTGATTAATCATTTAATTTTTTACTTGCTTTCACTTAAAAACCCCCAATTATCATCTGATAGTGGGATTTACTGTCATTTATGAGCTTCTTAATTCTTTGTAGATGTCTTTCAGCTCATCTTCAGTATGTGGGCATGCTAGTACATAGATTTGAATCATTTCATGTAATACTTTTTGTTGATTTTTAAAATAAGTCTTGCTATACTGCCAAGAGCAGTTAATCGGAATGGACAGTGTCTTGAAAGGAGGATATAAGATGATCATCAACAAAAGCAAAACGAGGATAATGGAATGTAGTCGAATTAAGTCGGGTGATGCTGAGGGAATTAGATTAGGAAATGAGACACTTAAAGTAGTAAAGGAGTTTTGCTATTTGGGGAGCAAAATAACTGATGATGGTTGAAGTAGAGAGGATATAAAATGTAGACTGGCAATGGCAAGGAAAGCATTTCTGAAGAAGAGAAATTTGTTAACATCGAGTATAGATTTAAGTGTCAGGAAGTTGTCTCTGAAAGTATTTGTATTGAGTGTAGCCATGTATGGAAGTGAAACATGGACGATAAATAGTTTGGACAAGAAGAGAACAGAAGCTTTCGAAATGTGGTGCTACAGAAGAATGCTGAAGATTAGATGGGTAGATCACACAACTAATGAGGAGGTATTGAATAGAATTGGGGAGAAGAGGAGTTTGTGGCACAACTTGACAAGAAGGAGGGACCAGTTGGTAGGACATGTTCTGAGTCATCAAGGGATCACCAATTTATCATTGGAGGGCAGCGTGGAGGGTAAAAATCGTAGAGGGAGAACAAGAGATGAATACACTAAGCAGATTCAGAAGGATGTAGGTTGCAGTAAGTACTGGGAGATGAAGAAGCTTGCACAGGTTAGAGTAGCATGGAGAGCTGCATCAAACCAGTCTCAGGACTGAAGACAACAACGACATACTGCCAAGATTCCTTCAATACCTATAACATTGTTTTTAATTTTCTTGTTTACTATAAAACATATATCTGAATTTCTTGCCTGCCCTGGTTACCTGAAATAAAAAAGGGTTATAATTTTCATTAACTATTGTCTTCATTTTTTGGTCATCCTTATGAAAACCATACTATATCCCATTTGCACTTATTTAACTCCTCTTCCAATTATCTTTGGATCCTAAAGTGTCCCGATTTATTGTCCCTCTTGGTAACTTAGAGGGTAAGGGCCAGATTATGAATCCAAAGGACTGGGATGGGATCTTCATCAGTTCTTTAAATGTGACAAGGATCATTCAGAAATTAAGTTTCTCTGTTCTTTTTTTAAGTAAACATATTCAGCCATAAATATGACATATGTGCTATGATGTTACAATTGTGATGGCTGGACAAATCTCAGCTGTTGACAGTGGTGATGGAGCATTGGCTGATAATTGTGGCTCTTATTCTTTCTCTTATCTCTATGAGGTTCAGCCTGTGACAAAGTTTCTTAATGTACAAAACATAGTGCTAATTTAAATTCATTGTCAGCTGTGTTAAATTCAGAGTTAGCTGTGTCAGTTGTATGGACTGAAAGTCATGAGCAAAAAAATGGTGCACTGCTGGTGTAGGTAATTTTCTGAAGGTCATCCAAGTAGTGTCCATATTGAAGAGGGCTGCAGGTAACTACCTCTCATCACTCACAACCTTGTGGAGCTGATGTGGCAACTCCACAGTTCCAAATTTTAGCAGCTCTAGTCGATAACATTATTTAACAGTTTTTGAGCCCTATATGACTCGACATGCATTCTAGACTTTTCTAAGGAGTTGCAGACACTGACTAACTACACAAGACGTTTTGTGGGCTGGTGAGCATCCCACTAGTATTTGTTTCCCAAAAAGCGGTTAGCTAGGTAACTTATGGACAATAAGTGTGGATTAAGGGATGATAGATAAAAATGTTCAATCCAAATGCTATATCACACATTGCACGTTGTGATTACATACTGCATTTGAATGAGAACTGTATCAACAAAAATAATTCCTTCATCTTCTTAGGTACTCATATGTTGAGTAGCATATCAGGCAACAACACCTGCCAAGTTTACAGCTTCCTCCCAGTTCATGTCCAGGCATTGAAGATCCTTAGCAAAAGTTCATCTCGAGATGTTACAACGTCCTCCTCTAGGTCTGTATCCATTGACTGGTTTTCACAATAGTACTGATTTAGGGATTCCTCCACCTTTCACGCATAGAACATGCTCTGCAAGCTTCAGTCTTCTTTCGGCAATGCTTTTGGGCAGACTGTGGAGAGCACTACCTCTCAGCCCTTCAACATCTGAAAAATGGTTGCAACAGCTGATTTTCGAAATTCACTTCAAGAATCATTGGTGAAAAACAATGAGCCTGAGTGCTGATTTTACTGACTTTTCTGCTCTCACATGTATATATGGCCATTGGTAGGATGATATACACTATGTGATCAAAAGTATCTGGACACCTGGCTGAAAATGATTTACAAGTTCATGGGGCCCTCCATCGGTAATGCTGGAATTCAATGTGGTGTTGGCCACCCTTAGCCTTGATGACAGATTCCACTCTCACAGACATACACTCAATCAGGTGCTGGAAGGTTTCTTGGGGAATGGCAGCCCACTCTTCACAGAGTGCTGCACTCAGGAGAGTTATCAATGTCGGTCAGTGTGGCCTGGCATGAAGTCGGAATTACAAAACATCTCAAAGGTGTTCTATAGGATTTAGGTCAGAAATCTGTGCAGGCCAGTCCATTAAAGGGATGTTATCATCATGTAAGCACTCCGCTACAGGCCTTGCATCATGAACAGGTGCTCAATTGTGTTGAAAGATGTAATCACCATCCCTGAATTGCTCTTCAGCAGTGGGAAGCAAGAACGTGCTTAAAACATCAATGTAGGACTGTGATGTGATAGTGCCACGCAAAACAACAAGGGGTGCAAGCCCCCTCCATGAGAAACATGACCACACCATAACACCACCGCCTACAAATTTTACTGTTGGCACTACACAGACTTTTTTAGACAACATAGTTGTATGGAGATAAGCAGTGATTAATTTACTTATAATCAATTATTCAAAATGACAGTCACAGTCACATTATTTATTTTCCCACCAACCAGTTTCAACCCTCGCTGGAGTCGTCACCCTGCCTGTGCACGGTTGGTGTGGAGAGCTGAATTCTAGACATTGTTCTTCAAAAGCAAGCTTGTTCCCTTTATAGTTGACAGTTTGCTACTTCTTGTATCCGTTTTAGCATAATGAGTAAAAAGACTTTGTCTGGTACCAAGAGGAGCTTCGTACCTTTCCAAATAGTAAACTTTGTCAGATTTTCTTTCTTTGATAGTTTATTAATAAAGCCATGCCTCCAGTCTTCTGAAACTGCCTCATTTGCCAATAGGAACTGCATAGTTTAGTATGGTGATGAAAAAGCCCAGACCTCCATATGTCAGAATTTTGGCCGATATTTCATCTAAGCTAACGGATTTATTATTTCTAAATGTTATGATTGCTGCATGTACTCTGCTTCTGTGATATCACCTGTTTCTTCCATAAGATTTTTTGCGTTTTTGAAGTTGTAAGCATTCAGTTCTTAGGGGTGGTTTTAAGGTTTCTTTGAAGTGCTTGACCCATTGAGCTGCTTGCTAGCCTTTTGTGAACATCCCTTATGGGAACATAAAAAAAAATTTGGGCTCCTGTAAGTTCTTGAACAATATGATATTTGTATAATGCCCTGTTGTCATTTCAAGAGGTAGCATTGTGCATTTGCCTACCTTTCTGTTCAAACCATTCTTCTATATTGGCTCTTCAACTGCTTTTGACACAGCAGTGTATTTTGATATTTTCGTGTAGCTACTTGAAGCTCTTCTTGATCTTAGGTTGTCCCTGCTGTTTCTTTACCATTATGCTTTCATGTATCAGATGCCAATCTAGAATCCGTAGCTCTTCCTGTATACCTGCTGTTGTCCAATCATGCCTTCAGCACATGTACTTACAATTTCCTTGAATTTAAATCGTTGTGTTTCAACACTGTCAGGAAGATTTTGAAATGTCTAGAATCTATTTTTAAGGGTGATTACAAATGAATTTTCTATTTTGTTGTCTTTTAGCTTTGTCGCATTAAACTGCCACTTAGGTTGTCAGTGTTGCTGCACATTGAACTTGAAAGTCAAGTCTGTTCAGACCAAGATGTGGTCTGATCCAGTATCTGCAGCACAATGGGTTCACATATCTCACAAAGGTGGCCATCAATTATTTATACAAACATAATCAATACCATAAAAAACAAATTATGTACCGGTAACAATATACTACAGTGAGTAAAGAATTAACATAAAAAAGCTTTAATTTATACCTTCTGTATATCCTTCTGTTCGGTAGTGGGCAATGGCAATTTCTTCCACAGAGGAAAAATGTTTTTCATTGGTTGTATGGTCATCTCGTATGTAAATTCCCTTATAACCACGTTGGCTGCACAGATAAAACCAAGAAGTTTCATAAAGATTATTATTTACAGATATGTGTTAGAATTATGTCTGTCATATCCTGGGCTAATTCTAAAAGATGAATTTTTGAAAATGAAGAGTGAAGCAAGGCTTTTTATAAAGTTCAAATGAAAAGTAAGTTTCCTTGTGCAATTCAATCTTGTTCAACTGATTTGACACTCAATAATTTCCTTAGCTAGTTTATGGAAATTTTTTTAGATTACATTTTAGTGAAATAAAATCAATCCTATTAATTAATTTATAAATAAATGTTGTTTGAATGTTCCCAAAATCACTTTTACTCAGTCATAAAGAGTTCACTTGATTGTGAATGAAGCTGAGGTATTATAATTTGTATGCAATGTGTTTTAGACCTCTATATACACTGCAAAATAGCTTAGAAAGATTTTATTGTACGTTTCTGTGTCTATAATAGCAATATAAAAGCTTGTACAAATGTCTGCTTGTCTGTACATTTCCCATATACTCCTTGGTCCCCATATTCTCTACTCCTTGCTTTAATTCCATCGCTAAATGAACGTGGGTTTAGAGACAATACCTCAGATACTCACCGAGATATTGTTAGTTTTGATTCATTAAGAAGTACAAAAGCTCATTGGACAAAATATCTGTCTCAGTGTGCAACATTTCCACAAGACTTGGTAATGACTGCAAGTTGCTGTTTTGTTGGTTGAATATAGTTCTGGATGGGCGAGGCATCAGTGTTCCTTCAATTGTGGCACAGAAAATATTGCATCTCAGTCAGAATATACAGGTGTCACTTCCAACTTCTGTTCAATGTTTCTAGATCTCCCAATATTTTTAAAGGCGTACTAATTGAGAGCTGCGTCAAACCAGTCTTTGGCCTGAAGACCACAACAACAACAATCCTAGGTTTTTGAAGGCCACATCAGATGAATGATCTCTACTAAATGAGCCTCATGCCAGTCAGCACTGCAAAATAAGGCATTTAATGTTAGAGTACTGATAGAAATGGCTGGTAAATAGCAAAATGTGGTTCGCCATCATCTTCATGTAGCTATACTGATTAAAAGTTTTGTCTCACCTCAAAAAACCCATTTCCACATAAGTACCTAAGCTGTTCCCAGGACATCCTACATCATCTCTCAATTTGCACTGTCCTTGGCAAACAATCATCTTGGAACATTTACGGTGGACTCCAATGAATGAAAGAGGATACTATTTACAAAATGCAGACTCCTTCACAGGCAACTATTTCATCATCCCACCCCCACCCCCACCCCCCTCCCCAACTATGAGGGCAACAGTCAGCAACTGTCTATTGTAAGCAAACCTGCTCCAAACACCCATACAATGTAGCACTTCCTGTCTCATAGCAAAGTCATTTTTAATCATAAGCTAGCAAACATGTCCATGGACCAGTTCATTGTGATTATGATGTTGTGGTAGTCATTGATCTTATGACAAATTCGATTCAGCTCTCACATTAATCTATCTTGCACAAGCATTTTCATATACGTGTAACTACTGCATAGTACATCCATTTGAACCTGCACGCTATATTCAAGCCTTGGTTTCTCTCTACAGATTTTCCCTCTACGACAAAATTAATTTTCTTGGTGTTGCACGAAGTGTCGTATCAACCAATCTCTTCTTTGTGTCAAACTGTGCGAGAAATCTCTTTCCCCCCAATTCACTTTGGCACATCTTCATTAGTTACTATATCTACCCATTTAATCTTCAGCATTCTTCTGTAATATCACTTTTTAAAAGCTTGCACTCTCCTCTTATCTGCACTGTTTATCAACCACATTTCGTGTGTGTGTTGGGGTTTATGGGGCTCAGCACAGAGGTTATCAGTGCCCTCAATTACATTTCATTTCCATGTAATGTTATACTCCAACAAATAGTTTCAGTTAAGGCTTCGTAACACTTCAGTGACAACATATCTCTCCGTTTCAGGAAAGCTTTTCTTGATACATCCAGTCTACATTTTACATCCTCTTAATTTTCATTATCAATAGTTATTTTGATGCCTCTTACCGTTGACATACAGATAAGAGTATTTTGTTCACAACTAATACTGCTACTGCCAGTAAACACATAGAACAGTTTTTGACAATCCATTCACAAAATACACTAATTACTTTCAGAAGAGCCTTCATTATTTCAAAAACTACCATCCTGTTTTGTCACTGTCCCACTGCCCTTGAGTCCCAGATTACAGATAGCAAACAAGGCAAGTGTTGGACAAATAAATATGGACAAACTGAACTCTAGTCTGTAATTCACACACATATGTCCACTGTTGTGCCATTTCGCATACCACCTGTAGGTACCATAAGTTTCTATTTGCTTTAATAAGCCAGATGACTATTTGTTTGCTGGAGAACATGCAGCCTTGTTTGAAGTGATGCATATGCAAACTGGAAAGGACTAGATTCATTCACCTTCCCTCAGTCATCACTTCCATTTGCTGATAGAAGTCGCTGTTTGATAATGAAAATTCAGTTTAATTAATTTTGACATAATTTTGATTGGAACCAAACAACTGATGTCGAAATGTCGATAAAACAGAAGCGCTTATTTCTTATCCACAAGCTAATGGTGTTTTGACCATCATGAGACCTCTTCTTATAAATCTTAAAGGGTCTATAAGCAAAATAACAATATAAAAGACATAACAAAATTACAAAATGTCAAATATCTACGTTGCTAAAATTAAAGAATCTTACTACCAGCCTAACACGGCCACTGAGTGTGATATCACTATGCTCATGTCGTATAATTCCAATACTATTTTGCAAGTGATCACACCAGCAGACCTGCAGCCTCTGTTTTGTAGATGTTCATTAGTAGTTCATCTCAATTAAAATGCAGAACTTCAGAGCCAACTGATCTGCAGATTATCCTCAAAACAGTATTTACATACAGCACATGACCATGCAGGTTCCATAAAGTAGTGTGGGGATGAATCTGAAGTATATCTTCAGCAGTGTAGATGTGAAAATATATATTGTAGCACATTGTACTGTGGCTTGTAGAACACAAATGTGAATGTTCTTATGAGCACTTTGACTTTAGCTATTGTGTCAGTTTTTTGAGGCCAAGTACACAAAATATGGCCACAATATTCAAACAACGAAAAAGAGTGACAAGAATAATAACTAAAAACAATAATTAGGCTCACTGTAAAATCTGTTTAAGAGCTGGCGATTCTAATATCACTGTTTCAGCACATCTATCAATTCATTATGAGCATTAATAATTATTACAGTAAGAGCTCTATTGATGATCATGAAACAAATGTTAGACTAAACTTGCACATACTGAAGAAAAAGTTTAAAAAAATCTAAAACATATATCCTAGCATAGAATCAATTTATACAATAAATTTTCTCTGGAAATAAAAGAGATAACTAAAATAAACATATGGCAGTTGTGGTATCTTTCTGAGAAAGGCCATTTCCCCAACCATGGTCATTACAGAAGGACTACAGAGACTGGTAAAAAAAAGGTTAAGATGGGTAAAAATTGAAAAATAAAACATCTCTGTCATTCCACAATATACTTATATGAATCCACGAATGTTACTGGAAATTGGTATGCCCAAGATCTGTGCTGGAAAATGCTAACCTCGTTTCACCTCTGTGGGATCCACATCTGCTTCATTATAGCAGGGGGCTGACTTGATTGATCAGACAGTGAAGTGCGACCACCCTAAAAAATGTAATGGAGAGGCAGGGGTATCATCACACTTCTTAAGTCAGCCGAAAGGGCATGTGTATAGTGGATGTAATGGCTCATGACGAGATGCGAATAAACAGTGAGACATCAGTAGCAGAATTAACTACACCTGTAAGAAATTATCCAGCTGCTTGTAATCTTTTACTTTTTTGTTGTCTTATGCTGATGTGTGCAATATCTGAAATGAATAAACAACTAACCAACTAAATCAGACTAAGAAAGTAAAAATACCCTCCCAACTGTCGAGCTTTCACAGATGTCGCAGGAATCTTCATGACGGGCTGAGGATTGAGGATGGCCAGGCGAAGACGTCTTTTGACATCTGCAGGAAGGGTGCTCGAGCGATAGTCTGCAATCAAGACAGCACGCCGGACGAGAGAGAGCTGCTCAGCAGCAGTGCAGCACTCTGGTACTGGCTCACTCAGGCCACGGATCACCACCTCAGCAGCCTGTAATCAGAACACGTGATATGTTAGATAGTAGAATGTAAATCATTTTATGCTCTCACAATCACTCATGAAATTAAGGACTTCAAACGTAGATAAAGTGGAACTTTGATTTTACGTTCTCCGATTTTACATTTTTCGCCATTCTATACTATAAATTCATAGATCAATGCTGGTTTTACATTTCTTCCTAGTAAGGTTTACTTCAATTCTAAATTCTTACTCGACGTCTCGTTTGACTTCGTCCCGTTTTCATCCTATTGACAGTTGATGTGAGTGAACTAGTTATAAGTGGTACAAAAGACAAATGGTTCGCAACACAGGTGGTGGCAGAGTTATGGGGATTTTTTAAGCCAGTGAGGAGAGGAGAGACGTGAGAGAGGAAATGCTGACATAATCCATGAATGGTGTAGCCAACACAACTTGTAACATTTAGCTTTGCCTAGCTATTATGATACAACTACAGCTAGGTTGCAGCAGTAATGGAAAAACAAGACATTCGATGCAAAGCATTCCTGACCGAGCCAATATGTTAAGTGCCAATTATAACTCAGTCTCACCTTTTTGCATGTATTTCTGATGAACTGTATTCAGCAACAGTATTCTCAACCTTTTAAATAATAAAACACTGAGTCTCAAAAAATATGCTCGATCATAATTGAGGAGAAATCACCCATTCCCAGCTCGTGAACTCTTACTGGCTGGTTACTTGTTAAATCACCCAATAGCCAGCACAGCCACCTCACCACACTAACACACAATAAATGAGCTCGCCTACTGGATATGTGGAGAGGGGGAGTGGCCCTTCAATGACCGGAGTGCACGGAGAAGCGACAGCATTTTGTGAAATGCTGAAAATATACTTTTCATGCAGATGATGTGCTATGACAGAGATGTCGCATGAAAATAGAACAAGGGTTTTGCGATAGCACATTTTAGACTTTCGTGCTCAAATCTGACATGATACTGTTGGAATGACTACATATATACTTTACACCAAACACTGCAGATTGTGAAGACTGGCAGCAGGAGTGAAGTGAAACTGTAGCACCTGAATTTTCCTTCAAATTTACATTTTACACAGTGTATGAGAATTCACTGGGCTCACGTCTAATAAGCTTGTAACGTCAGTTGAGGAAATAAACTCGTTTTTTCACACCTCTGTTTCTATCATCAAGCCTAAAATAACACTTTTCAGTGGTGATAATATGAAGTGCGCCTCATAAGAAAAGCATTAAACAATAACGGCAATGTTGACAAACTTGCAACTTCACTGAGGAGGGGAAAGGAATGTAGAAAACAGCGAATATTGAGAATCATTTCAATGTATCGTAAACCCTTTTAAAATGCAACCCACCAGTAAAAACAAATGCGAGGAAAGTAAAAGACATAATTGCCAACCCCTATTATAAAATAAAATAATAAATAATATATTGAACAATACCCATTCAGCTATGGTTACACGAGCTAGATGTTAGCATCGTCATGTTTACAGAGAGGAGGGTGGACGGAAGAGGGTAGATATCCACCTTGGCAAGTAAGTGATGAGCTAACATCTAGGCATATACGTTAGCACAGGTCAAGGATAATGCATGAGTGTAAGTCTTTCACAATGTGTACTCAGGACAGAGGAAACATATGAGCCACAGTACATGGGTAAGCTAAGCAGTCAGAAGTACGTTCTAGCTACAAAAGAGACTAAGTTACTTTGAGAATACAGGCGTGGCAAAAGTGTAGAAAGATACTTCTTGATTTACTGGATACTGCACCTCAATATGAACTGGTTAGGTGGACCCTATCAAGGGAGGACCTATGCCATAATGGGAGTAAAAGGACTTAAGGGGACAATATTGCCATAAAAATTTAGGATTGTGCTCGAAACATTTTCCGGCATTAAGCAGTGTGTTTAATATCTCAGAACAGTAGGATGCTGTTGTTATTTGAGCGCTTACTCCAAGGTAGTAAGGCAGAAGAATTTACAGCTCCTTGACATTACATATTTGGCTAAATCAATGAACAAGGACACAAATGCCTGAGCTTCATTGTCTACATAAGGCACAGGCAACTTGAGTATTGGGCAAGGAGCAATGAAGAGTTGCAAATTCTATTTGTCATGTAACTCCTCAAGAAAATGATTCATGGTTATATTCAGTAAATAACACAAAGGGACAACAGAATCATATCTCAACAAGACACTCGACAAATTCATCTCTGAGCAAGAGCATTTAGAAGAACTGTACATGAAGTTTAGAGGGATAGTTGCTCAAGCACTGGACAGATAGCTGCCTAGTATAATAGATCACTATGGCAGGTAAATTCCACAGTATACAGTCTTTGTACAGAAATTTCTAAAGGAACAGTGACTACTGTGCGATAGGTGTAAAACAAAGCATGCAAGTATAAAGGGGGAGAGATTAAATGAAACATGTTTCGCTGTGAAAAAAGCAATGATATAGCAAAATCTTATTGAAAGACTTCTCACAAAAATCAAAGAAATTATGGTAATATGTAAATGCTGTTAGTGACATTAAAGTTAGTGTCCACACACTCATGAATGATATAGGAAACAGAAATGACAGTAGTAAACCAAAAGCCATGTTTTCAAATGTTCCTTTACTAAAAAAGATTTAGAAATACTGTCCCAGTTCATCTCTCAAATCATTTCAAAGATGGCTGAAATATTGACAATGTTGTTGAGAAACAGCTTAATCACTGAAACCAAACGAAGCCCCAGGAGCCAACGGAATACCTAGCATATTCTATAAGGAATTATCATTATATACCATAAATTTCTTAATGAAACCGCTATGCCCATTAATAAGAAGAAAGCACAGGTTATATCCAGCCTCAAGAAGGGTGGCATGAGTAATCTACAAAATTACCATCCAATATCTTTAATATCCATCTGCTGTAGAATCTTAGAAGACATCTCAGCTCAAACATAATGAGTTGTTAGAATGACCACCTACATGCCAACCTGCACGGATTCGCACAACATCAGGCATATGAAACATAAATTGTGTTTTTCTCATGTGGCATCCTGGAAGCCAATTTGGTGGATTTCTTGACTTCTAAAAAGCATTTGACTAAGTGGTGTAACACGAAAAGCATTTGACTCAGTGCTACACCAACGAAAGTATGATCATATGGGGTATCAAACACAATTTGTGACTGGATTGAGTATTCCTTGCCAAGGAAGATGCAGCATGTTACTTTGCATACAGAGTCATAGACTGATGTAGAAGTGTGTTCAGATATGATCCAGGGAAATGTGCTGAGATCCTTGCTGTGCATTAATGACCAGGAACACCATTTTAAAAGTAACCTCTGGCTTTTTGCACATGATACAGTTCTCTATAATGAAATTATTTCCAGGGGGAAAAAAACTGCACAATCAATCAGTTAGACCTCGACAAGACCTTGAAATGATGCAAAGGTTGACAACTTGCTTTAAATGTACAGAAATGTAAAATTTTCCACTTTACAAAACAAAACAAAAATAGTAGCTTATGACCATGATATTACCGATTAAAAATTGGAATCGGGTAACTCATGCAAATACCTGGGTGTAACAGTTTGTAGAGTGTTGAAATGGAATAATCACATAGGTAGTCATAGCTAAAGCAGGTGTCAGACTTTGGTTCATTGGTAGGATACTGGGCAAAATGCAATCAGCCTACAAAGGTGACTGCTCACAATGCACTCATGTAACCCAACAACACACTCTTGTTTTAAACTTAAGGAAAAAAATTAATAAAAACAAAAGAGTACTGGGAGACTGGCATAATCTCTGTAGCTCCTCATATGAGTTGATACTCACTGCAGCATGGTCTCGCACATGACGATGAAGCAACAAAGCCAAAGCCACATAGCATTTTCCTCTGCGGTGAGTTCTATAAAGCTTCTGGCTCAATATAAGCTCAAGAATTTGAACTGCAGATTTATAATGTTCCTTTCCAGATTTTCTATAAACCTCAGCACCATACTGCAGGCAGGAGGCATATACAGTGCCTGGCGTAAACCTTCTCAGAAAAGATGGAAGCTGTTCAACATGTTCTCTGAAATATAAAATTTTTTCATCAACATAATACTCAAAACACTAAAATAACAACAATGAAATATTATCAACAAAAGGGAGCAAAGGATGCACTTAACTACTTAGCTTAGCCATCCCATAGTCTACACGGATTCCTCACTTAGTGTGGCCCAGTGGCTATGTGTCAGACTGGAAATTCACAGGTCCCTGGTTCAGTGCTGCCCATTATAAACCTTCGGCCTCCCCCTACTCTCTGGCAGACATAATATGGACTTGGACACACAATGAAATCTGACTGACAGATTGCTGTCAGCCAGGTTGGGTCTTTCCTCCCTTGCGCCACCCTACATCAGAAGGCACAAATTTGGGAGTTTTCTCCCAAATTAAATGCGCACACAAAGTTGACACTTGGCGTGTTGGCTCATGGGAGCGGCTGTAAATGGGAAATGCCTTTGCAGTCGCTCCCATCAGCCACCATGTCGAGTGTCAACTTTGTTTCTGCATACAACATATGCCCCAGGATTACCAATTCCACTGTGTGATCAAATTTCCCTAAGTTTTTGTGTCAGTCTGCTGCACAGAATAACTCGTGAACAACCAGATTGTAATCTACACTTACCATGAGAATGCTAAAACTGCTGACCAAATAGTCAAGATATATCCACCGATGGGCAAACACATGTCGCTGAGCCATCAAAGCAAGTCTTGGCCCTAAAAATACAGCACTCCACATGAGTTGCAATGGTGACACTATTCCAGCAGAAACAAACATTCACCTATCAGGAAGAACATCTGTTGGTATCATAGAAAATTTTTAGCTGCACGCTACCAGTGTCAGTCATTCTGTGACAAGCAAACTGCCATGGGAAATCACTACAAATTGTGGTTAATCTCAAACTGGAGAGTCATCGACCGTTCATAACAGAGCATTATGCGTGTGTGAATTTCTAAGGGACCAAACTGCTTAGGTCATCACTCCCTAGACTTACACACTACTTAAATTAACTTATGCTAAGAACAGCACACACACACCCATGCCCGAGGGAGGATTTGAACCTCTGGCGGGAGGGGCCGCGCACTCCGTGTCATGACGCCTCAAACCGTGCAGCCATTCCATGCGGTCATAGAGCATTATAGCAAGCTACAATTCCTTATTGATAGAGGAGCTGATGTCGCCATTTAGATTTTTTCTCATCTTCATAAGTGAAATACTGATGGCAGTCATCCTCATGCTGTGAATGAATCTTCTACTATGACCTACAGCCACATCTACTTGCCTCACAAATTCAATCTTCAATGTAAATTTGTATGTAGATTCATTATCACCAACATGCTACATCTGATTGTTGGAGCAGATTTCTTATCCTTTTAAAGCCTCCTCCCAGATCTTTGCCACTGATACCTGCTTGACAGGCATCTTGTGCTGGCAAAAATGGGGACGCTCAACTACTAAGCAATAGTATGTCCCCCATAATACTTTGCTAGTCCAGGGTGCCCATTTCTGCTGTTTAGATCTGAAGAAGCTGATTTAAGACTACTACACAATGAAGATTTATCACGAACACGACACTCTTTTTACGACTTCTTATAATTAAATGTTGCAAGTGAGACACACATCAACGAAATTTCTATTGTTCCTAGTCTCAAATACTGACTGTTTATTTCTGAGCATGTTACAATTTCCGGACGTGTAGACATATGTAATGTGCATCAAAGCACTTGCCATAGACTTTTCCTTCATTTAATATAGGTTCTCTGAATTTACCTTGTGCTTTAGTTTTTATGACAAAAGCATTGTCAAATATGGAAAACAAATGTTGAATATAGCACAAACGTAAACATTAGGTTACAGTATGGAGCAATCTGTTACCATAATCTTTATTTAGCATTCACATTCGTTGCTTTCCTATAACTCAAGTAGCTTGTCACCACAACCAAGATTTGAGGGGAGAGGAGGGCAGGGCATCAAATCAAAAATGCTAGCCTCTTTACATTTTCATGTGATGCTAACAATTTTTGCAGATTAATGGAAACATCAGCTTATAAAAACATGTTAGGCCATTAAGATTTCCTAAATGAGTCTTTTCTGTAGAATATGTATGTATGCATATGATTTGAAAATTCACTTGGAACGCTCTCACCTCTAAACGAATACCACTGCTGAAAATGTGTTAAAAGGGGTATTTGAAGGCCCCCCCCCCCCCCCCCCCTCCGGATCGAAGGGCAGTGGTCACGAGGGTGCACGACCTCGTCTAAACTGGATCCTGCATATTTAAGTTGAGTGCATTGCAATTTGCGTAGAGAAACCTCCACCATTGTGACATCTCGCGATTCTCCCGTGACTTGGGTTCGTGTTGCTGGTCATAGTGTCACCGAGATGAAAAGCAGTGAGTGGAGTACCTGGGGAAGGCGGATCTGATTAGCCTTCCTGAGTTTTTAATTACTATTTACTATTTTCAGCTTCTTACACTGTTAAGTTCAACCAGTGCTATTTTTCTGTCTTGTGGCCGCTAATGCCCCAATTACCTGCCCTGCGGGTTAGTGTATGTAATGGGACTGTACATTTCCTCGCCTTGCCGCCGCTGTCCGGTGAGGCGTGTAAGTTTGACAGCTTTTTGATAGTAGGTCAGGTGACGTTCTTCTACCTTAGTGGGAGTAATTCCTTCTTGTTCTGGGTGCTCTAGGCGCAGTATTCTGTGGGCGGAGTCCAGACTGCCATTTCCAGCTTTGGCGTAATTGTACATCTTGCATTTGTTTTGTTGGATGTTAGGTAGCCTCACTAAGATTATCATTAGTCACTCGTTAGACTGCCACTAGTCTAAGTTACCATCCTGTGATCTTTCACTCGTGAAATTGTTTTTTGTGTAACCTATTCAGAGGCTGATTCCTGGAGCATCGTCTATCACTGGCCCTTGTGTTTTATTTTATTATTGTATTATTAAGTTAGCATTATTTGTCTCACCTGTTTGGTGATCTGTTGTTTGTGTTTTTAAAATTAACTTTTGCTATGTCATTCGCCATTTGACAGTATATTTGTTAAATTTTTTACAATTGCCATTTTGGCGTTAAAAGGCCTTCAGCCGTGATTGTGGTTACTTGCTTTAAAATTCTGGGTGCGACCTCACTGGCTCGTTTTCAAAAATAATTTATTAAAATAAATGACTGAAATTGCAAAGCAAACCAACAGTAATTGATTCGGGCCCCATCCACAATTGTATCCCATCCTGTCTTCCTGAATTACCAGGTTTCAACGTTTTTCTTTTTCATGGCGCTGAATTGTGGCCACCGTGTACCCGGCATTTTTGCATACTAACAGCAGTTGTGCCTCCTGGTGCAGTAGCAAAAGCTGCAGCAGGAACAGATACAGGAACTGCTCAAATACCACGCTGGTGGTAAGCCAGGCCCCTGCTGAGAAGCCTCGTCTTCCGCCACCCCTGGGAAAATTCCCTTCACTGGCTCTTGCTGCACTCCCATGTAAGGCATATTGTCATCCAGTTGATAAGGCTGCCTTGTTATTGTGTAGTAATGCGGAAGTGTATGAATGTGTCCAAAATCTGAAGTCCACTACCAAGATTGAGAAACTAAACTTTGAGGATCTGTGTTAGTTGCTCCCGCAGTATTTTGGTCATCAACCTCATGTGGTAGTGGTGGCACGGTTACAGTTTAGCCAGCACCACGACTCCCCTATGGCAGTTGTATGTGGGGTGGTTCACTGACCTGCAAGGTGTGTCGTGCAAGTCTTGGTTTGAGTGTCCCCAATATACTACCTTGTATGTGGGCTTGCTAATTATGGATATGATTGTCTTGTTACCATCCGACCCTGAGGTCCAAACTAGGACACTAGTGTTGTCTGACTCTTCTTTAGCCAAAGTTGCTAAGATTGTAGAATCACACAAACTTACGCCAGTAGCAAAGGACCTACTGTCTGACAAACTGGACATAGGGCATCATAAACATGGGATGAGCCAAGTGGCCTCAACTTCCTCTGAGCCTCTGTGTGTTGATACAACTGACAAATCAAGTGCAGTGACATCACAGTGCTGCCCATCTTTGCCTACATCAGTCACGGTGACATAATCTCTGTTCAAGGCATTTTTTGGGTTCTAGACATCGCTCTCCTTCCACACCTGTTTCCATTCAATGGCAAGTCAGCAGTCCTATCCTGACTGTCATTTGGTGCATATTCAATGGGACTGCCCACTCGTATGCGTGCGGTACGCTGCAAGGTAGGTCATTTGGTGAGCCGTGAGACGGACATTGGAGGTCATGGTGTTTTCCTTCGAGTCAGAGGCTGCCTCCAACGCCCCTGAAGAGTCACCCTAGTGTATTCTGCTTAATTTGGTAGTAGATGGGTGTCCAGTAAGTTTCAGGTAGACATGGAAGTAACAGTCAGCCTAATTAACTTAGATGCAAGGCTCCTGGACTGCCACATGTTGCAGTGGCCACTGTTTTATAATAAATAGTGCGTTCTTTTGAGGAGCCAATTTTCCATCTCTGCACATTATAAGAATGTTACGGACAAATACAGCTAAGACTCACATCGGTTCAGGGACAGAAGCTAACACCTGTAACTATCTACATGTGAGTTCACAAAGACACCCGTCATAGCAATATGGCAACGGCCATTTAATTTTTAGTTCTGGATCTCCGTTTCTCTATAGTCTATTTTCTAGACCTCTCTGCATCCCTGTTTTTAGCTGTCTTCTCTTTCGTCAATTGGGATTGACATCTAGTCATTTTTAACTCTTCTGTTTGTATTTGTGTTTCACAGTTTTGACTTGGGTGCGTATGACACTAGTTGTTTTTGCGCCCTAAACAAAACAAGACAAAACCAAAACACAAAGACACCGGATGCACTCAACCTTCTACAGACACAGCCTGTACCTCTGAGTAAATGCCCAGTCACTGCTCATTATGGGTGTCACTTATACTTCAGCCCAAAATATTATTGACATCTGTGGTGGGGAGAGAGGGAGGGGGTTGATGTGGACAGTAAATTGTCTGTTAAATTTTACAAACAGTGTAGGTTCTTTGATTACCAGTAATGTTACTAGACTTTGACCAAATATAGATGTTTGCAATTTGTGGTTATGCAATGTATTTAACTATTGTATGCTTCATTTCGTAAATTTTACTTTCAGGTGAGTTAAAAGCAAGATACTTTCTTACTGATGAGAGAAGTTTTCCAACTGAAGCTATCCTCAATTGAAAGTTGTGATTGTAGCCACTCCTTCTCATCTAATATCCACAACACAATTTCCTTGTTGTCTAGTACCACCACTATTTTTCAGTGATACTGAGTACAACAGTGATGCTGCCACGGCTATTGCAAAAGACCACAAAAGCAGGTGACCTCGGCACCAACCAACGCCATTACGTCAGATGTAGCAGTACCACTGGTTGATTACCACATTGCCAGCCACGCTAGGGCCGGCACAACAACAACAATGTCACAGCAGAAAGACAGAACTACTATGGCATCAGTAGGCCAGTTACAACACATCAAAGCCACAGGCTTGTTATCACCAGTGTGGTTGAAAGTGGTGCTTTGGCAACAGAATTACACATTGAGCTGGTGTAAATACTTGTCATTTTAATCACAGGGATCATAGTGTGGCAGTCTATGAGGAAAGGTCCATGCCAGTCTACAAGATGATACAGTTCTACAAGCGGCCACCATGACGCCTGGCCTATTGTGGCCCTACTGCCAGTTCTAAGTCCAAAGCTGTCAACTTACTGCCTTCTGTCCTGTGGGCCATCTCTAGGATTACTTCAGCCACAGCCAGCCATCTGCCCTGGAGGGCAGCCATTTGTAACCAGGGGATTGCAGCAGCTCAACAACCTACACCAGTTTGGGCGTAGTGTCGTCGTATGCACCGGCTCGCGACGGCGAACGCTACTCTGAGGACTGTCTTCTTCTACAAGCACTACAGCGAGATCTACATCTACATTTATACTCCGCAAGCCACCCAACGGTGTGTGGCAGAGGGCACTTTACGTGCCACTGTCATTACCTCCCTTTCCTGTTCCAGTCGCATATGGTTCGCAGGAAGAACGACTGCCGGAAAGCCTCCGTGCGCGCCCTCGAATCTCTCTAATTTTACATTCGTGATCTCCTCGGGAGGTATAAGTAGGGGGAAGCAATATATTCGATACTCATCCAGAAACGCACCCTCTCGAAACCTGGACAGCAAGCTACACTCTCTTGCAGAGTCTGACACTTGAGTTTGCTAAACATCTCCGTAACGCTTACCAAATAACCCTGTGACGAAACACGCCGCTCTTCTGTGGATCTTCTCTATCTCCTCCGTCAACCCGATCAGGTATGGATCCCACACTGATGAGCAATACTCAAGTATAGGTCAAACAAGTGTTTTGTAAGCCTTTGTTGATGGACTACATTTTTTAAGGACTCTCCCAATGAATCTCAACCTGGTACCCGCCTTACCAACAATTAATTTTATATGATCATTCCATTTCAAATCGTTCCGCACGCATACTCCCAGATATTTTACAAAGTAACTGCTACCAGTGTTTGTTCCACTACCATATAATCATACAATAAAGGATCCTTCTTTCTATGTATTCGCAATACATTACATTTGTCTATGTTAAGGGTCAGTTGCCACTCCCTGCACCAAGTGCCTATCCGCTGCAGATCTTCCTGCATTTTGCTGCAATTTTCTAATGCTGCAACTTCTCTGTATACTACAGCATCATCCGCGAAAAGCCGCATGGAACTTCCGACACTATCTACTAGGTCATTTATATATATTGTGAAAAGCAATGGTCCCATAACACTCCCCTGTGGCACACCGGAGGTTACTTTAACGTCTGTAGACATCTCTCCATTGAGAACAACATGCTGTGTTCTGTTTGCTAAAAACTCTTCAATCCAGTCACACAGTTGGTCTGATATTCCGTAGGCTCTTACTTTGTTTATCAGGTGACAGTGCGGAACAGTATCGAAAGCCTTCCGGAAGTCAAAGAAAATGGCATATACCTGGGAGCCTGTATCTAATATTTTCTGGGTCTCATGAACAAATAAAGTGAGTTGGGTCTCACACGATCACTGTTTCCGGAATCCATGTTGATTCCTACAGAGTAGATTCTGGGTTTCCAGAAACGACATGATACGCGAGCAAAAAACATGTTCTAAAATTCTACAACAGATCGATGTCAGAGATATATACCTATAGTTTTGCGCATCCGCTCGACGACCCTTCTTGAAGACAGGGACTACCTGCGCTCTTTTCCAATCATTTGGAACCTTACGTTTCTCTAGAGACTTGCGGTACACAGCTGTTAGAAGGGGGGCAAGTTCTTTCGCGTACTCTGCATCTTCCAATGAATCCTGCCCTGAGCTACAGAGCTGTGCCCAGAAGGCACAGGAACTGCTGCATACTCTGCACCTCAGTGTTCCTGGAGAGCTGCTGGCATCACAACAGGCTGTGGGACACCTGCTGCATCAGTGCCTGCCACTTGCTGCTTTCAGCACATGCTATGGAGGGTGTTGCCACCACATAAATTTACTACGAGTGTTATAATTTGTTCTTCAATAAAGTGTATGACTAATAATGATGTGTATCTGAGCAGCCATAGGTCATCATTCTGCCCTCAGTCCCCCACCAACCTTAGTTCAACCCCCCATCATAGAGGTCATCCATCGCAGCCTTTACAGTCGAGATCTTTCCCCTGAAATCTCGTATCATGGTTGATTTCAGTTAAACATAGACCTTGCTTAAAAAATACTGATTTTAACATAATCACAACACAAGGTATTTGCTATCAGCTTTGTCACTCTGTTATCATAACATTATAGATTTTTCTTTGGTTTCTAGCTATCTTGTACTGCACTTATACAGTCAGGGTACATCTAATTTTGCACAGCCATGCAAGCTTTTCTACAATCACTAAAGCAGTGCAGCTACAAGAAATGTCTGAAGTTCAGCTGCCTCAGAACTCCAATTTGATGTGACAAGTATGCCTTTAAAGCAGCAATCTGATCAATTCTGAATGTTACTGTGTAAACTGTATTCTCAATTCTTCGAATTCTTCATTCTGTGTATTACTGCTGCACAATAGGACAATTTAAGATTAAGCAAGTAAAATTGTCCTCATCCTGATGGTTGATTTGAACAGTGCAGTGCTTTTCTAGGCACTGTTCAACAGCAGATGATAAGCTCTTGCTTTCTTCCAACCTTTGTACGGATTTAAGCTGCCAGTGATAGGGGGATCTACAGATTAACATGGACTCTGAATCGTAGTGAAACTTGACATTTTTTCACTAAATAAATCATTGCCAGAGGTGAAAGAAATGATAAGTGACAAACAAATCCTAGGGCAGCCTGGGAACTTTTGAGTCTGGCACTTACTCACTCAGCCACATATGTTTCCCCTCCATAACCACGTAATTTCAGTCACAACTACTGCTACATAAGTATGAACCGTGTCATTTTTCACACTGGATGTATGACAATATCCAGTGTGAATACAGTGCAAATAATCTTCAAGTTGCATTCTGCTCCTGACACTATCACAGCAAGTTTCACACAAATACATTCTGAGAGTAAACATAGTCTCATTATCGACAAATGTTGTTGCAAATACTGATGGGATTATTTTACGTTTTACAGACAATAACAAAAAAGTTTAATTTATGACAGTTTTTCCACCAAATGTAATGCAGTTAACATCTCTGTAGACACTGATTAAGCTGACACAGAATAATTACACAATAGTTTATAAAATTTTGCTCTTATTTATAGTACTTAGGCATTAGTACTGTAATTGAAGCTGTTTTTTAGGTTTATAAAATTCATTAATAACTGACAAAAACAATCAATTTTAATTTTAAAAGTTCAATGGTCAACACTGGGTTTTAAAGTACTTGTATATACAGTTTAATGATAAATTAAAAATATACTACATCACTGACCTTTCATTAGCATCCGTCAAGAGCTCCCTAAAATTATTTTCTATAACAGCAACAATCTCTCTTGCTGTAGCCCAGTCTTTCTTCTCTATGGCAACCATAGATTCATTTTGTAACTCAATTGCAGTTTCATACCTGATAAAAATGCAAACAAATTACTACAATAGCCCAGTGTGGTGTTCAGTTCACCTCAGTACACAGTTATACGTAAGACACAAATGTATTCTGGAACTGAAATACTCATTGTTGCAGTAGCCACTTGAGCACTCTGAGGTCTTCCCATATGAGTATACAATGCTAAGGCAAATGCAATCACAAAGTGGAGGTTTTGAAAACATGTGTATTGGTGACTACTTTTGTCATAAAATACATAACTGCATGAAATACACTTCAGTAAAAAAAGTAAAGCCATCATCACTCTGAATCCAAAGATTGGTTTGAACATCAAAGTGATTTACTAGGCATGGTACTATGCCTTTCTCCGCCCTCAAACTGACTTATGCAGCCAATTATAGGGGGACCTACAGTTTAATGTGGATTCCAAACCATTCTGTAACTGGGCATTTTTCACATCAACAAACATTGCCAGAGGTGAAAGCTGTGTAAGTGGAAGATACATATCTTAGCAGTGACCAGGAATAAAATCTGAGACCTTTGGATTTGCAGTCTGGCAATTTACCACAGAGCCACCGGGTAACATCATGCCCAATAAATAAAGTATAACTGCAAAAACTAATTTGAGAGTTATGGCCTTATACAGAGCTAGCAAGGTTTTTAAGTAAAGCACAAGTAAACTATCCGTAACCATGGCATTTGTTTACTGTTCCACATACTTGAAGGCAGCCTTGAACATCTCCTGTAATGCACAGTGGCTGATCTTTTCATCTTCTTCCTTTCCTTCATCATCTGACTCCTCTTACTCAACACTATACTGTTGCAAAACAAGATTGAACATATTCAAGTTCTTCATTGGTTACAGCAGCAATGTCACTTTCTGCTAGCCATTTCTTTACATCAGCAGGATGAATGTCATTCTGAAGAGCTTGCAGATCAGTGACTAATTCTGCAGTGTCTGATTCATTACTTTCAGGAAATTCCTGCACTTGGTTTAGGTTAGGACAAACCTTCTTCCATGATTTTTCTTAAGTTCGTCCCAACCTTGAACAATTGAGTAAACTGCATAGTTTCTTCAAAAAGAAGACAAGCCTCTTCTGGTTTCTCTAACAATGTGCTGACATATTTCCTCCTGTAATGTTGCTTTAACAGCTCAGTAACCCTCTGGTCCAATGGTTGGATTACTGAAGTTACATGGGGCATGCATCTATGTGTATGTGTGTGTCTGTGTATGGAGGGGGGGGGGGGGGGGGGGGAGGGGGAGGCAAAAACAGAACTTTAACAGCACCTTCTTGAACTTCAGACTCAATGGACATTTTCTAGTATTTTTTAACATCTGGAACAAATGCATCAAAGGGCCATTCTTTAAACAAATTACCATTCATTCAAGCAGTTTTTTTGAGCATAATGAACAAGAAGTGCTGACATATTTACATTTTCGAAGGCTCTTGGTTTCTTACAGTTGTCTATTTCAAATAAGAGCAATTTATGGTCACCACTTACGAGTTGCTGCATGTTCAGCCTGTCCTTTGCTAGTTCCATGCCTCTGACTGTTTCATTCTTTGAGGCAAGGGTTTATCGAGGGACCATTTTATACTTTAGTCCCATCTGTTGTATAATTGATCAGCTACCTGTTTATTTTCTGAGACAATTTTTTCAAATTTTTCAACGAACATCCTACCTGCATCATCATCAGTGGAAAGTTTCTCACCTGAAATAGCAACTTGCCTAATACTGTGACAGTTTTTTCGCCAGTGAAGACAACTTTCATTTTCTTGGCACTTGTCTTCCTCCCTCCGCAGTTTTGGTGCAACTGAACAGCATTTTCTTTTACGATGGGGCTTGAAAGTGGGATCCTCTTACATCTTTCCTGACAAAACCAAACCCACACAGTGCCATCCGAGAGCTCACTGATTTTCTAGTTTTTACACTATCTCCTGTCAGTGAAAAAGCTTCAAGATATTTCTGGTTCTTTTTCCAGTCTTTAATGGTTGTCTCTCCAATACCCATTTCAGAGGCTAAGTTAGTAACTGAATCATCTTTGTCAGTTACCTTTTTTTGCAGTCATTTAGTTTCTGTTCGATTATGCACGCAACACATTTTCTCATTTGATTTGTAGCTATTTTTAGTGTTTCAGAACCCCCTATCACTTCTTCATCAGAAATTAATAAATTGTATAAAACTACACTGTAACTTTAAAATTAAAAGGAATTTAGTAATAAAAAAGCAAAGACAAAACAGGAAATTGCAGAGTATAGTTAAGTGAATAATTCAGCAGTACAGTAGTTTGTCAACTGAGTATGTGTGAAAAGTGTGACTTGACTGGTATCAGTTGTGACAAGAGTAAAATCGACTGATAATGCTGGCACTCAGTGGTGGCTGCTGCGTTAGGCACAAGAGCACGACAACATCCTAACTTTCGACACCTTGCGGATTTATTGGTTATTTTTCTTTGAACGCTGTTAAATGCAACACAGAGGCTGCAATCTGAAAGATATGGCACTTATATCTTCTGTGCTACTGCTCCATTAGACTCCATGAAACCTGACATCAGGGTCGGAAGCACACCTTCAGTTTTGCACATTTTAAGGAGCTTTTAGACATGTGTAAATCATGTGATGTAATTGCCTTATGGTCCAAATACATATGGATTTGGGGGGGGGGGGGGGGGAGGGGGGGGGAGGGGGGGGGGAGGGGGGGGGGGGAACATGTGGTTCATGATATGCACAGCTAGCCCTTGCCACTCAACTAGAAGTTTACATCAGTGCCACCAAGTGGCAGCACACTGCAGCAGATTTTTATCTCTGTTCACTCGGCATTAATCCTGATAGATGACAGCACACCCCTGAGATATGCTAATTCACTCACTATACACTGTAGTAAAATTAGATCAGGCGTCAGTATATGTTAAAGTTGTACTGACAGTAGACCTATCTCATGGGTTTCTGAATGAGTTGTAATTAAGTTATTACTTGTATCATACAATAATCCATTTGAGGCACTGAGAATCATAAAGGCCTAAAGCACATCACTGTTGATTGTGAGATTGGAGCATTTATTCATGCTTCTTAAACCTGTTGATTATATGGTGAGTCAGGTTTATCCGTGCTGTAGGCCCACACTATATATTTAAAATTCATAAAAACTATATCACTGGTTTCTCTGATATTCACTTAAATATGAGATTGACGGCAGTGTGCTTTAGGCTCTTATGGATCTCAGCGCGATTTGTATTCTAGTCAAGTGACCATGTTGGTACACATTACTACTAGAGTTTCATCATTTCCACAAAAGGCATTTTGTGTTTATAGTTGGTTGTTTACTGTGCGGGAATTGGCTTTTGTGTGCAGTGTACACATAAACTATATTGAAGCTATTTTACGTGCTAACAGAAAAGTAAAGCTGTGAGAATGGGTTGTGAGTCATGCTTGGGTAGCTCAACTGGTGGGGCACTTGCCTGTGAAAGGCAAAGGTCCTGACTTTGAGTCTCAGTCCTACACACAGCTTTATCTGCCAGGAACTTCCAGGCCAGCGCACACACTGCTGCAGAGTGAAAATCTCATTCCGTGAACAGAAAAGTAAGTTCCCAGGAAAAGATAGCCGCAAAGGAATTAGGGCCTCCGAGAACAGATCCTTTGATCGGGAGAGTGACGAAATCAAATAAGAGTGACTACAAGCGAACATCTAGCAAGGAGGTGTACAGTTAGCACAAGTTGTTGTGTGGGTGCAGTGTAAGAATATCTGATTTTCAGGCCAGACGTAAATTCATAAACTAATACATCTGTTAGGGATCTTGTACATTTGTCCAAAAAAATGGAAAAGTATGAAAACTCCCACTTGCACAAAAACACAACATGGAGAGCTGCAAAAGCTTACATATTATTTCGTTATTGCCAAAAATTATACTTAATTATGGACAAAACAACAAATTTTTTCCTTTTGTCAGATAAATCATGCATATTATTATTATTATTATTATTGTTGTTGTTGTTGTTGTTAGAATGTATACTCATGAGCCAACACTGCTGGCTCTCATATCGGCACATAGCCCAGACAGGTGGTCGGACACATGGTCAGATAATTGTAATTCTACTGTATATACTGCTCCCAAAGTCCCACTCATTTCTCTAACCCTCCAAAAATATGATGGAAAAAAAAGAAAAAGAGACACCAGACCGAGAGGGTGCTACCATTTGTAGATGTACTACAGAGATCTCCCACTAGTTAGGGTTAGTAGAGACCGTCTACAACTGTGCAGACAAAGTTAGTGTAGGTCAATGTGTGAGCATAGTGTTGTGTTCCTCTGATCTTTGGCGTGTCTTTGTTCTTTGAAAGAACAAAAGAGTGTTTCTGAAATTTCATTTCCTGCTTAAAAAATCGACAATGGAGAGTCGCCAAATATTTAAAGAGGCTTTTTACTCACCAAATGCTTCAAGAGGCTTTCCAGGACGATGCTATGAGCTACACACAAGTTTTCGACTGGTTTGGGCACTCGAAACATTGTGAGATGACTGCTGAAGAGCAACCTCATTCTGGATGCCCTGTAACCTCACAAAATCATGAAAACATTGAAAAAATCCTACAAAAAATCAACGAGGCTCGTCGTTTCACAACTGACCAAATTTCAAAAGTGATGGACATGAGTTGGAGGTTGTACTAGCAAATTTAGAGTGAGGATCTGCACACGAGTTGCGCTGCTAAATTAGTTCCACACCTTCTCACATAGGAGCAAAAAACCATGCACATGAATGTATGGCAAGGCTTGAAATCTGATGCAGTGTTACAGGTATGACCGAGAAATCAAGCAAGTGTCAAGCCAATGGAGGACTCCCAATTCTCCCAGAGCAAAAAAGGCAAAGACAAGTGAAGTCGAATGTAAATGTGAAGATGATGATCATTGTCTTTTTTGATGTTTGTGGAATTGTGCATTGGGAATTTGTACCCCCCGGACAGACTTTTATTTGGAAGTTTTAAGACATCTGCGAGGAGGAAATGCACTGAACTTTGGTGATCAGGTGACTGATTCATTCATCACAACGCCCTTGTGCACATGGCATTAAGATCAACCCAATATTTGGTATCTAAGGGATGCTGTGTCATTCCCGACCAGTCTTATTCACCAGATCTAGTCCCATGCAACTTCTTCCTATTCCCATGAATGAAAAAAATGCTAAAACGGAAGTGCTGTAATGATGTGGAGGCAGTAAAAACAAGTTCACAAAGGGCACTGGACAATATCAAAGTTGAATAGTATCAGGCATGTTTCAAACAGATGGAAACAGGGCTTGACAAGTGCCTCGCATCTAATGGAGGGCACTTTGAAAGTGACTGAAGAAATTTTGTAAAAAGATTCGTGAATAAGTTGTTTATAACTGAAACAGTTTTTTTGGGTTTCCTCTTGTAGGTATTCGTAAGCACTCGTAAAATTTGCCTCTAGGCGACCACCTTATTTGGGCAGAATTGCTTTTACCTGTGAGTCATTTCTTCATCTCTGGAAAGGAGAAGAAATCACAGCAGCTAGGTTTGGCTCATATGGGAGGTACAGGGGTAGGGAGAGGAGGAGGCAGCAATTCATGCAATTTGAAAATAACAGCTCCACATAAATGTGCTGGTGTGCTGTCCTGGTGAGGTAGCACCTCCATCTTCACTTAATAGGGACATATTTCCTTTAGTTTCTTGTCAAAGTAATCCAGTTAATCACTGTAGTACCATATGCAAAAGGTTTTTCCTTTTTCTAAGTAATCTGTGGGTGTGACATTGTTTGCATTCCAAAAGGTTTTCGTCATAACTTTTACAGCCTTCTTTGGAGAGATTCAGCAAAGGCAAATCATTATTTTGATTGCTGCTTGGTTTCCGGAGTATAACGATGAATATAAGTCTCAATGATAGTGACAACTAGATACAATAGTAAAGCACCCTTTAAAGCCTTGGTGTTACCTACAACCTACTAGCAACCTGCCCTCGCTTTGCATGAGAAGCACTATGTATCTACAGGCAGACGACTTGTCTGGCATAACAGTAATAAATTATACACACAAACCTTCCTTATAAATTAGTCTCCCTATTGGTGAAAACCATAGAAAAATCTCTGTGTAGTTCCTGGGATTAGCCTGAACTTACAGCTACAACTGAACTGGAGACTTCAAGGAGATATCTAACACACTCAATAGTACTTAATAGACTGCCCTCTTAATTTATGGATTGTGATACAGAATCCAAGGCTCAACAGAAATTGTAATCTTTTAAAATTAAAAGAGTGATACGTCCAAGTGAGTGGTATCTGTGGGATAAAGACCGTTTTGCCCTTTCCCTTTTCTGTTAAAATTGTCACTTCAATAAAAAGGATCAGCATCATCTTTTTTCACTCTGTCTTGTGCCACTGATAAGTTTTGACAGTTGAAGGTCCCACAGTAACATAAAGTTGCAGAAATGTTGTAAGTTGATTTCACAACAGAAGCAACAATTCTCCTGCAGGTATTCAGCAAATATAGCGCAATTACTTCCAAGGTGGGTAGAGTGCCAATAGCTGTGCTGCAGTACTGCCCATGCACCCATCACCAAAAATACCACTACAGGCTTGGCTGTTACGGACCTCCAGGCATGGACCATGGACGGAGTGCTGCACTGGAGATGTGATGTGGTGTGGTGTGTGTGTGTGTGTGTGTGTGTGTGTGTGTGTGTGTGTGTGTGTGTGTGTGCGTGTGTGGGGGGGGGGATCAAAATCACCCACATCACATAGCAGCCATATTAGCACCGCTGATGATGGCAACATGGTTGTTTGTTGAAATATAATGTCCATATTATATACCAGCAGTTTATCCAAGGGCTGTTCTGTCACTACGAATACAGTTTTTCCTTACAACAGGTAACGTAAAATTATAGTGGATGCCAAGACAAAACGTGGCTAACAACTTTTATCACAGTACCTTGTGCTAGGAGGAGAGAACTTTATTTAATGCACACGACTAGCTCTAATCAAGACTTAATAATGCATTTGAAGCAGTACTGCAAAATTCTTCTCTGTCAGCCAAACGGCAAAAACCTAGTAGCATGCACAAAATTCCAAAAACAAAGCAAGGACAATTTGTAGCATTATTAACAGGCACAAAATGAATAAGCTTGGTAAATTAAATGATATTCATTTTCTTGACTGATATTAAATTCAGCATATTGCTGACTAAATTCAAAAACACACAGACAAAAACTGGTCCAACAGAGTATAATGGGTCACCCTCCTCTACCATCACCTTTTTTTACATATAAAAATAACCAATACCATGTATACTATTGATTCTTGTATATGTGAACATTGTATCAGCTGTTTCACTAAAAGAATACATATGATTTTGTATACGATGTACTATATTTCGCGCTAAAATGTATAAAAATAAATTAAGGAGTTACAATCGATATGTACTAACAGTTAAAATTATTCTTCTTTCAAAAATTATTTGAAATTACGAAATTTCTGGTACACTTAAACTTCATATTATTATTGCACAATCTAACGTAAATCATTAAATTTATTTCTAAACTCATTTATAACTAATGACGTAATTTGAAGATACTTTGTTTGTCAAGACAGTTTGTAAACTCTTTTGCTTTGTAAACTCTTTGGAATATTGTTAGTGCCGCAGAATTTGGAGTACTGTGGGCATGCCTCTGATGGAAATGCACTTATTTTCGCTAATCTTGTCAACAAAAATGTGAATTATTGTTCTGAAATGGAAACTGTAAAGTTGGTGTGATTTAGAAGAATGGGATAAAATAAGAAGATATTCATAGCAACAGTCAAATCTTCATCAGTCATTCAGTTCAACAAGAACCCACAACATTATAAAAATTACAGCCTCAAGAATGTACACCTAGACACAACAAGACTTGGAGCCAACAACAACAAGAAGAGAAAATGATGCTAAGTAAAAAGTTTTCCTTTTGTATATCTTATGTCTCTTGAAGCTTTTATAGACAGAGAATTTTAATAGTGATGTGTGGGAGGGTAAGATTACAAGAGGCATATCCACGTAGTTAATTAGACAGGCAATGCGTGCTACAACACTAAATGACACTTCGTCAAATCATCCATTCCAGAGATTAAAAAAATCAGTAAGCCACTAAAAAGCAGTAACTCTTCTGGTTCTGATAATGTCTCAGCCAGTAGTGATAGCCCCTTAAAAAATAATGATAAGCAAATAACCTCTAACTACAGATGCATTTCTTTCCTTCCTGTGTACGTAAAACTTTCTGATAAGGTAGCTTACAACAGAACATTGCACCATTTTCCTTAGAATAACATTTTAACAAGCTCAGTTTGGCTTCCCTGAGGGTTTTATCTATTACAAAAGCAATATATAATCTTACAAACTCATTTTTGACAGAACAAAAACAAATTACCCTATTGGCACTTATTGTGATCTGTTGATTATAAAATTCTACTTGGGAAACTAAAATGGTACATCATTAAAGGCTTTACCCTTGCACCAATGGAGCCTAATTTTAACAACAAAAAGCACAGGATTACATTATTAGCAAATTATATGACAGGAATAAAACTAAATCCTGAGAAGGGAAATATTAAATACAGTCTACTACAAGATTTGGTGTTGGATCCATTCCTGCTTCTTGGCGAAAGCAGAACTGTGCACTAAGAATATTGTATGAAGTTATTTGTTTCTTTATTGCATGTCCTACAGATTCATACAGTGATGGGGTCACCTTTAATGTGGAATATGTCAAGATTGTGATAATGTGACATATATTTACACATATATTCAATAACAGATTACTACTCACTGCGCACTACAGTTTACGTAATTCCAGCATTGTGTTCATATCATAATCAGCAACTCAATACATCTGTAATTTATTAATTGACGTTTCTGTCAGAGTTGCATTTTTATTAGTGACTAGTTTTTGCAGTAACTCGCAAGTTACTCCATCTATCACCCAAAGCATACATAAGTCAGGCCACTACTGTGTTCCATCCATGGAACTAAATTAAACACAAGTTGATCACAAAATGTAAAGTGTAAGTGATGTGTTACAACAAATGTGGGAAAGAAAATGCCGGAAATCAGCCAGCTGTAGCATAGGGACCAAATGAACACATTTCCAGGACCACACATACAGACTAACATCACTGGAAATCACTACTGGAGATGCTTCATAAATAAAAGCAGCAAAACACGTAAGGCAAAAAACAAACTGCCTTTTATTTACTTGCAGAGATGGAACAGACCTCCATGAATTTTGAAGTGGCTAAGGAACGAGGGAAAATGAAAAAAAATGATGAGAATTTTGTAGTTCTTTTATGGTTGTGTGCGTCCTTGTGTTATAACTAGGAACACAATAATTGAGGGGCCGAATTTTTTCCATGGAGACTTGATTCAAGTTACTTCTTCAACAAAAGCATGTGCATATGGCCATGCTGTAATGGTTGTTGATGACACTGGCTCAAGTTCCACGGCTGGTTGTTCACTCACCACCATTCCCGCCTTATGATGACCCTGCGGAAGACTAGGAGACTTACGAGAAACAGCTTCGCCAATATTTTTGTGGCATTCTGGCTGATCGATAAAATGGTCTGTAAAGCTCTTTTCTCATAATTGATGCCTCTTTGCATGTTATCAGTTACTTTCCCAGTTAGCTCCTCTGTAGGAACAAGTATCACTGCATCACCACAAGCATACACATGTCACCGTTGCAGGTGTGGAATTCTATCAAGTCGCAAACAGCTGCAGCAATCATATTGTGCTTGGGCAGCTAAGCTTCATGACCTCAGTCATAGGTTAGGTTCATCACAGCTAAGTCTTAGGAGTCTTCTGCACACACCGTGGTCAGAGACAGAATCATTCATTCAGCGCCAGAGAAGGAAATGCATTGTGGTACCCTTCAGCTTGAGGGCCCTATGTTGGAAGAGGTTTTGAATATTACACAGTTTTCAGAGCCTCTCGCATTGTGGGCTGCCAATTATAGGCTGGGAGTGATGTTGTCACTACTGACAGCATGGACGCATGGAGCCTAGCACACTGGGGGAATAGAAGGTAACCACAGCACAAAAGAGCAAACCAGGCTGACACGGACAAACACATCATCAGCAGCAGGAGCAGTGAATGCTACGTCCTGTCGCAAGTGTTTCACCATGGCTGACCCCTGCAAAGCCTTGGGAAACAGTTCACCATGATTTTGCTGGTATTTTTATTTATATACATTTTTCTGATTATTGGCAACTGATGCTTTTTTTCTCTTATGTTGCTTGTTGGCCATCTGTGATAGCAGGTGCGAAGGTCAAGGCCCTGTCAAAAAATTCCATAGAAGCTTTATCTTGCACCCTGGCTTTGGACAATGTTTCTCAGTTTACGGCATAATCTTTCAGAGACTTTTATGCACACAATGACATTCAACACATCATGGCATCTCCCTTCCATCCACAGTGAAGTGAAATGCCTTGTCTGAATGTTTAAGATGCAGAAGCACAAATATGTGGAAGATTTACCAGCTGAGAAGGCTCTCACACTTTTTTTAAGCTCTTACAGAATGACACTGACTGGAACCAAGAGCCCTGCTGAGCTCCTGCAAGGCTGTCAAATGCAGATACTGTTCAACCTCTTGCTCCTGGGCACGTGTCCTGCAACAGCACGGTTTCATCAATGTTTACGCCCAGGACACCATTCTGGGCCAGGGCATTTTGAAGGCATCCTCACTCGATTCTGGCTGTCATCCATAGCCAGCACAGTCTCCATGTCCTCACGATTTGCACCTAAGTTCTACTCATAGCATGCCACTGGAATGAGATGCCTCCCAGGATGGGTGTGGGGATCCCTCTCTTCAGCTGTTGGCCCAGTGCCTCATTCTTTGTCAGCCCTATCTGCTCCAGGGGTCACACAGGCTGGAGAATGACCACCTATCTCAGCAGTAAGGGCTCTGTCAGCACCAACAGTGGGTTTGCTTAATGCAGCAGGTGCCAGCATCTCCTACTCCGCTGTGCAAGTGCTGTCATTCCATTGGAGGGGAGAGTACACTGTTCTTAACACTTTCGCTGGTACATATGTGCTCTTTGCATTCCATGCTGAGGTGGCTTTTGTTATTGCAGTACTACTCACCAAAGGCTGGCACCTATGGTGAGAGGTGGCATTCTGGCCAATAAGAAATATTTATCACCTGATTTTTTGAAAACTATTAGGTTAAAAAGTTTGAGTTTTGCATATCCTATGGTTTGATAACAAAAAGAAATTCAGTTCTTTATCAAGAGAAGATGAAGAACTGAATTTCTTTCTGTTGTATGCCATAGTTACTGTGCTGCAATCAAATTAAGTAAAACACCGCACAAAATTTGAAAGATTTTGCCTAGGTAAAAATGCATTGCATGAACTTTGCATATGGTTGATTTTAGCTAATATACTGCAGTCAATGGAATGTAGGTAAGTTATCGAAACTTCATTTAAAATTGAGAGCAGGAGGATACCTCATTTCATTCTCAAGTTATTGGGTAATGTGCCCACTTGCATCCTTCCTCATCGTGAATCATGTGGTCACAAGAGACATCATATCTCAAACAATTCAGGATATTGCAATGAGGTTTTTTACTCACCAAAATATGGAAGTAATTAATATGCAGCAGTAAGAAGTCAGTGGCTCAGGGTGCACTGAGACTTCCATAATACTGTAAGAAAACTGGACGCATTCAGACTTTCATAATACTGAAGGAAAACCCAAGTGGTGCACATATACATGTCTGCATCACCTGGGGTACAGCGTTGCAGGACGTGTATACATCCCCACAGCAGTGAAAGTATTTTGTCTACAGTCATGCATGTAAACCACTCAGTTGTTTTCAGAGAGAGTGGTGTTCTTAATAACAAAGGATATTAGAGAAAAAAATGTATTGAGAGGTGGTGGTAACTACTCCTAGCTGACTTAATAATTTGTGAGACGATGTTCTTGGACTTGCTCTACACATGACTCTTATCACTCTTGTCTGAGCAATGAATATTTTTGAATAAGAAGAGAGTTCCCTAGAAGGTGATTTCATATGGCACGATAAGAGTGTACTAAGCAAAACAAACTACCTCTATGAGCATTTGCTAACCAATATAAGGGAGCATCCTTAATGTAAAAGCTGCTGAGCTTAATTTCGTCATAGTTTGGTAAGTGAGATGCTCCCAGTTTAGTTTGCAGGAAACTGAAATCTGGGGATATTCAGAGACAAAATAAAAGAATAACTCTTTAGCAACTCTTACAATTTACTAAATTATTTGGATCCCAGGGTGTAAATTCTGCAAAACTTTGATGTGTGTCCAGTAAAACTTCGTTTATATGTTTTTGAAGGGGGATGATAAAATAAATGTACACGTGAGATTAATGTTAAAATGAAACTTCTTAATATATTTCTATTAAATTCAGTTGTGTGGACATGGAAGATGTACAGTAATAGGTACAGTAGTTCAAATAGGGTTATGCCTAAGTTAAGGACAATGAAAGTTACTTAAGTCTAAAGAACGAATCAATTGTGGCTTGTTTTTTGGAATGAATACTAAATACATAAATCAAGTCCTCATATGAAATCACTGAGCACATCTAGTCATCACTAATGTTTCTTGATCATATGTAACATTGTGTTACTTCCAATGCAATAAGTGCTTCAGTCAGACTGGGAGGGTTCACAGATTCAGCATCCGATTCTTTGGATTCCTCAGAACTATTTATTTCAGCTGATACTGGCACTATTTCTTTAATTATTTCAGCCTCATTTTGTACACAACACATGGCAGTATCAGCATCACAATCAACAAAATTATCCAAAATCAATTCCATTTTAAACACAAGGCCAGTCATTGTCTTCTGGTATATCGAAATCTACATCAAGATGTTCAATATTTTTGCAGCCAGCTTGAGTTTCATCTTTCCATCTTTTCGAAAGCACTTGTGTATTGTGTTTGGCTTCAATTGACCCCAAGCAGTCCCTTTTTATTGCATTGCCTAGATAAGAAAAATAAATTGAAAAGCAACATGGTTTAGTGAAGTTCAGAGGGAACTGACAGGGAGTGCTATAAATATGTAGTGTATGTGTAAAGAAAGCCCTAACATACAATGCATTTCTTTGGTTTACCTGCAATACTCCCAGTTTAGGATTTCCTTCCTTTTGTCGACATGTGTGATGACATGTTGAACCAGCATTTTCCTGTACTTTGCTTTTATGACATCAATGATGCCCAAGCCCAGAAGTTGAACAGGGCTCCTGGAATTTGCTGAAAAAATGGCAGTTCTCTGTTGCTGAACTGTAGTGCCAGAGAACGAGACAAACAATTGTCTAGAAGCAAAAGTATTTTCCTCTTCTCACAATGCACCTAAGCATGAAGCTTAGCGAAGTAACTCCTGAAGAGGTTTGCAGTCATCCATGCCTTCTTGTTTGACTCGTACTCAGTGGGGTACGACTTTATGCCCTTGAAACATCGAGGCTTTGCTGACTTCCCAATCACCAGTGGGCGAAGTTTATCAGAGCCATCTGTGTTTACCCCAAAGCAGGGATCATCCTTAAATGCCAATATGTTCCAGCAATAAGTTAAAGAAAGTAATGTTTCATCTGTGTTGTAAATATCTTTCACACTGTATTTTGCAACTATATTTGGGAGAGCGTACTTTTGCCAACATTCTACGGTGACAGTATTCACACTGTTCGCCTCCCCACAAATTCTGCAGCCAGTAATGCCACATCTTACTTTGAAGTGTTGTAACCAACCAGAAGAAACATGAAAGTCTTC